>NC_060053.1:2500-602500 GCF_905333055.1 Maniola jurtina
CTAACATAACCTAACATAACCTAACATAACCTAACCTAACCTAACATAACCTAACATAACCTAACATAACCTAACATAACCTAACATAACCTAACATAACCTAACATAACCTAACATAACCTAACATAACCTAACGGTTAGCATTTAGTCCTTAAGTTTACAAAGTTATAAATGCGGCCTTTCTGTATACAGTTCCCTTGCAGAAACGTCCCCGCAAACTACATGTTATGTTGGTCGCGTATATCTTCTCATATATCGCCTGTATGTCAGTTCTGATTGTTTTGATTGTACCGTTGTACTTTGTACTAATATACTATTATGTTTTAGATGGTTCTTTTTAAAGGTTTATATTATAAATCAGCTTTTTGCAGGCGGTCGTAAATTCATGATTGCAAATAAGTCGTCGCATGTCTTATAATTATATTTTAATTTAATTCGATCACTTTATTCTTTACTAGCTGATGCCCGCAGCTTCGCCCGCGTGGATTTAGGATCTGAAATCCCGTGGGAACTTTTGATTTCCCAGGACAAAAATAGCCTAACCGTAATAGCTCATCCCCGGGATGGAACGTGATTCTGTACCACGTAAAAACATTTAAACGGATGATCCTTTAAAAATCCCGAGGGATCACCAGGATTTAGGAATGCATTCCTTACAGCAGCAGAGTTGAGGAGTTGGGTCCTCGAGGTCAACGACAAAGTGTTTACTTGGTACAGATACCTTCAATAACAATCAATTTATAACCGACAGTTTCTAAATCCCATCAGTATTGATGGTGAGATCCCCTGCAGCATCAGGATTAAGGAGTTGGAATCCAATTTTTTATGAAACAATGTCACAAATTTCCTCTATCGATTAAAAAAAAAAATACGCAAATCGGTTCAGAAATCTCCGAGATTGATGAGATGTAGAAAAACACAACTCCCTTTTTGAAAGTCGGTTAAAAAAGTAGCCTATGTTACTCCCTGGCCAATTCTTGTCTGTGAAAATCCGTTCAGCCGTTCCAAAGATTAGCCTTTTCAAACATACAGACAGACAGACAGAAATTTTAAAAACGTGTGATTCCGTTATGGTATCGTTCAAATAACCATATGAGCTTAATATGAGGTAGTTATTTCGAAATTACAGACAGACACTCCAATTTTATTTATTAGTATAGACAGTATGAAATCTTATCACAGTTCCCTCTATTGGCTGACATACGAACTACAACGCCATTCACGAGAAACAGCACCATCTATCGGTGGCAGAGCAAACTATGTCGCCAACTGTAAAAGCAGCCGCACACTGGAGAGTTTAACCAAATTCGGAATGTTTAAAATTAAAATTTTTCACTTGAACTAGCGACAAGTCTTTTTATAATTATAATTTTTTGCTTGGAATTACATTTCTAAACAGCATTTAATAACACCATTAAATAAAACCAAATAGGTATTATAAAATTAAATAAACTCTCTAGTGCGCGTTACCTTTACCCATTACAAAAGACTAAAGGCTGTTGATAGCTAGTTCTTTGGTTCGTTGCCTTTCTGTGACAATCATTCCGCGCTAGACACGATGAAAGATAAATACAATAAAAGTTTTCATTCAGATGAAACTTAATATCGATATTTACGAGTATGTTACAATGATAATGATGACACAAAATTATCCATAATGCTTGTAAGTACATGTTTAGAACTCGCCATATTAATTTATGTGTCGACCAGCATGTCTAAAGTACGGGTTACTCGTGATAGCTGACACCACAGAGTAATTATTATTTAGAGACCTGTGGGCTGTGGGCTGCGGTTGACACAGAACTTGATGGCGAATTGTTTCTCTGTTCTTGTTCATATGCTGTTATACATATATATGGTATAGGTACATACTACTATAGTATAGCAAACAGCAAACTCGCAAAAACTCGGAGCGTTGACACACGAGTAGAAGTAGCCTCAGCGTCGGAGAAACGCGTAAGCGACGCGATTAGTCATTTGCCTGACGCTTTACACTTTCTGTGGGCTGATTCATTTCATGTTCAACACTGAATCATATAGCCTCCGATCTCATTTTGACACTAGTAGGTTCTACATTGCTGCTTCACTGAGTAGCTAATAATGAAGTGTTTCATTGAAGGTTTTCTACGATCCGATATGATTCAATATTGAACCGTGAGATATTGCTACCTATCAAGTTTTATGTTTCTTCTGATTCCCTTGTCTTGATAAACACACAGATAGACAGACACAACGATCTTACAAGGATTTCTTTTTGAGGTACAGAACTCTAAAAACTTTTAAAAAACCGGGTCCAAAAACAATATTTTATTATTAAAAAATAAACAAAGGGAAGAAATAAAAACTGTATGGTTACATTATAGTTAGTTAATGTTCAGGTTTTGTCAATAACATCCACGTCCAGGAACGGATCCGTGTAACACTTGAGCTCCACGAGCTCCGTGGTGAGGATCCTGTTGTTGAGGCGGGGCCGCGCCGCCGCCATCACGCGGTCGACGGCGGGCGCCCAGAAGTGGTAGCTGCCCAGCAGGCGCGGGTAGTTGGCCACCACGCTGCCTGTTACACAAACATAAGCATTCATTTTTTTTTTTTTGACTCTACAACAAATCCTACTAATATTATAAACACGAAAGTTTATATGTATGGATGGATGTGAAGATAGATGTATGGATTTTTTTTTAATAAGTAAAAGAGTATTAGCCATACTAATCATGACTAATACTCCCCTTTCCCCTCTAAGCGTCAAGCTTGTGCCAGGAGTGGGTACGACAATAGTGCAACGTTGGAGGTTTGAAGTTTGAACCGCCGACCTTTCGGAATTCAGTCCGCTCTTCAACCGTTGAGTTTTACTCTTTCACGCAAAAACTACTGGACGGATTCGGCTGAAATTCCAAATGCAGATAGAGTATACATACCCTGCATTAACACATATTATGCACGTATGCATATATATATTTTAGGCATTAGGTATATTTTAACCCCGGAAAATCAGTGAGTTCCCGCGGGCTTTTTAAAAACCTATATCCATGGGAACGAAGTCGCGGGCATCAGCTTAGTATAACATAAACAATAAACATAACTAAACATATTGACTTAAAAAATTTTCAAAAGAAAAATAAAACCGACTTCAAAAACCAAAAACACTAAAAAGTAGAAAATAATTTTTGTTTAGCTACACATGTAATGTACCTAGGTATGAAGTCGAGCGAGCATATTAAAACAAAATTAGAAATCCAAGAGTGAAGCTCGCCCGACTTCATACCTAGGTACATTACATGTGTAGCTAAACAAAAATTATTTTCTACTTTTTAGTGTTTTTGGTTTTTGAAGTCGGTTTTATTTTTCTTTTGAAAATTTTTTATTTTACAATTTTTAGTGGCCCCACTGTACTATAATATGCTATGCCCAGTTAAAACCCTACTGTTTACTAAGCTATTACAGTGATCGCGAGCAATTTGCTCTTATCCATTGAGGAGTTCTGTTCTCCATCTCCGAAGATATTCATCAGACCACCTGCACAGTATACCCTTTCAAACAAAAAAAAAAAATTTCCAAATCGGTCCAGGGGTCTTTGAGTAATCGGGGAACATACATAAAAAAAAAAAAAAAAAAAAGATCCCGACGAATTGAGAACCTCCTCCTTTTTTGGAAGTCGGTTAAAAATTAGTTGTACTTATGTAATAACGAACATCACTGAACATCTGTTTTCCGAACTAGTAAAAACTGTGTCTCGGAAAACAGGTAGGTACAGCTGGCGACAACACTGGCTGGCGGTACCTGTGAGATACGCCGCGTACGTCACTGTGAGCAGCACGACAGTCCTCTTAGCTCTCAGCTTCATGGTCACTCGTCTGCGCGGCGCGAGCGTCATGTTCCCGGGCCGCTGCACTCCGAAGGGCAGCGTCGCGGTTTCCATAGATTCATTCCTCCATTTCTTTTCGAATAGAAATTGTTTATTATTAAAAAAATTAACTCTAGTGTTGTAGTTAACGTCGTCCCCCGGCAACCCACTTTTAGACCAAGTCGATTTGAGACTGTATTCAACGTCTTGGAGCAATTTAATCGGCACTTTAACCTTAATCGGCGTGTTGTTGATGTGCTCGTGAACGGCCAGCACAACGTCCTCGTTGATGACCTCACGCACGGCTGCACTGCTGACGGTCACTCTCCTGGTCACTTGTCGCCACTTGTACTTTAGATACAAGTTCCCATACGGCGTGGGGTCCGTGAGGAACACGTCACTTGGGGTCACGCCGAACTCATGGCCGGTGCCGTTTTTGAGTCTATCTTCGGTGATATTGTACAGTTTAACTTCTCTGTCGCTCACGACTTTATCATCCGAACCGTAGAAGGTCACATTGAGATCGCGCTTGTCGGACGCTACTGTTATATTTATTTGTATTCCGGCGGAACTATTTCCTATGTCAAATGTTAATATTATTAAACACGCAATAGTTGTATTAGATACGCACATGTCTCTTATTATAACGATCGATTAGAAATAAAATAACAACAAGTTTTAATCAGTTATTTATTATTATGCAATTCAAAATAATATTCAATTAATTACATATTAATCAATAATAAATTAATTATTATAATACTGGATGTTATATTTCCGTTGCTCCTCTATTAATTAGTACCTAAAAGGTAAAATTTCGGTAAAACATTATACCAAGCGGGTATCATATGAAAGGGCTTTACCTGTACGTTCTAAAACAGATTTTTATTTATTTTTATGCATATAGTATATTAGTTTATGGAAGTTATATAGTTTTGATTAATCGTGCAAAATGTCAGGAAAAATACTTGAGTGCGGAATCCTCGGTGCGCGAGTCTGACTCGCACTTGGCCGGTTTTGTCTATGGAATAGATAAGCCCGCCCGTGCTTAGCCGGGGCGGGTGAAATCGGTCTACTGGTCGGATGTTCAGGGTAGGCACTAGGCACTAGGCAGCAAGCTAGCCGACATGTTGACGACAGACGTACATCTAGATACATTTTTATTCCCCAATCAAAGAGTTCTCGCGAGGTTTTGTAAAACTTTTATCCTCGCGGACGAAGTCGTAGCCATCAGCTAGCGAGTTATCAAGAGTGTTACGGCTCCACTGTTGCACAACAAACATGTGTATCTCCCGTCATTATTTATTTTTATTTTTTTTAAGACAAAGAGTTACCGGTTTTGTAGCTTTTGTGAAAAGTTGGACATTGTGGAAAGCCATCATGTTTTGTTGTCACTCCTCATGTATCACGTGCGATGCGGGCACAGATGCGGGCACAGATGCGGGCACAGATGCGGGCACAGATGCGGGCACAGATGCGGGCACAGATGCGGGCACAGATGCGGGCACAGATGCGGGCACAGATGCGGGCACAGATGCGGGCGCGCGAACGTGCGGAACCATAGTACGATAGACACACCATTCGCAATATTACAAATGATTTACCGAGACCCGATAGTGGAGTCGTACTGTAACAGATAGTTCACTGATAAGATATTGTAATGCAAGTTGAACTGAATACGCGAGAACTGAGTTATCAGGACAAGAGTTCAAGTTCAATCTAAGTATGTACAAGCGGTATGGGTGCTTAGGTTAAACTGCGTTACTTAATTAAATAAAGTAGATAGGTATTTTTTACTTTTACCCGAAGGCCCCGGGATCCTAAGCCTCCGTTATCTGTTTGTTTGTCCGTCAATACTCAGCGGCCTGTGTCTCATGAACCGTTACAGGTCGAGTTCAGAGTGTGTAGATTATTTTATTGTAACTACATATAAAAAAAAAAAACAAATAGTCGCTTAGAAAATTTTAAAAACAAATATTTAAAAATTGTTATTTTTCGTACGGTGGGACGGAACCATATGTGTGGGGAATCTGACTCGCATTTAACCGATTTGAAAGGTTGATAAAATTTAGAAATGTACCGTAGGAGAGCCAGAGTGATCGGTGGCAAAGCTGGAGTGGCAATAATTTGGGACCTCTTGCCGGAGAGCGCAGCGAGCGTTGTGAGACCCCGCAATATTGAGACGATATCAAACGAGTCGAACAAGAGACCTACTGAGTATAGAGTGATAGGGATGACAATGAAAAGTAGATTCGCGTTATAAGTCCCTTCCGTAAATGACGATTGCAATAGCATGCTCTAAGAAGTCAGAGCGACCATGAGAGCAGTGTGTCGCATACATCACCGTCGCGCGTCGTGTTTACCCAAGCCCTTTATGTACAGTACAAAAGAACTAGCTTCAATAAGTTATCAATAGACATTCGTGACGACGATTAACTTCGTCATTGAGCTGACGGCCTCGCTCCGGATGCGGCCGAGTGGATGACACCTGCTGTCTAGTGTGCAGACGATGTAACCCTGCCCACGCAGCGGACACTCCAGCCGTCGTCCACCACGATGCTGAAGGAGGAGCGGCAGGATGAAGAAAGCTTAGATGATAAGGGTTTAGGGCCTAAACTTTAGGCCATAGTCTACCACGCTGGTCAAGGATTGGTCCACTTCACACACCGCCGAGAATATTGATAGGTATCTCTCAGATTTTCAAGCGGAACGCCTAGGTTCCTTTACTACTGGACTACCACCACATTACTACTGGACTACCACCACTTTACTACTGGACTACCACCACTTTACTACTGGACTACCACCACTTTAGTGCAATCATCACTATCATCATCAGCCCATCGCCCGCTCACTACTGAGCACAACGTCTTAGCATGAGAACGGTTTGGCTATATTTGGTATATTTGGCCAATGCTGATTGGCAGACTTCACACACTGTGGAGAAATCTCAGGCATGCAGGTTTCCTCCCGCAGTTTCCCTACACCGTTATAGAAGTGATACTTAATTGCTCAAAGCGCAGATAACTTGGCAAAGTCACAAATGTGTTGCCGAGGGAGATGGAACCCCGGACCTCTCCAGTGAGAGGCCTCCGTCCTCCGTCCTCCGTCCTCCGTCCTCCGTCCTCCGTCCTCCGTCCTCCGTCCTCCGTCCTCCGTCCTCCGTCCTCCGTCCTCCGTCCTCCGTCCTCCGTCCTCCGTCCTCCGTCCTCCGTCCTCCGCACTGCGCCGCGCCGCCGCGCCGCCGTCGCGGCTCCGAGTGCAACCATAGATAAAAGAAACAACAATAACAGCTAATAAGATCAAGATCAGTGCATCGGCCGCAAACTGTCGCCGTGATCGATGTTAAATACGACTTTATAGCAGAGTCACCATGCTGCTCCACTCTTACAGGACATGTCCGCTTCATTTATTCTATACTAGAGGACTTCGTCCGAGTGAATTTCGGTTTTTAAAGATCCCGAGGGAACGCTGTAATTTTCCGGGATAAAAAGTAGGCTACGTCCGTCCCCAGAATATCAGCTAACTCTGTCCCTTTCATCCGTATCGTGTAAACTTTTGGGCCGTGAAAAGGTAGCAGACAGACAGACACACTTTGGCATTTATAATATTAAGTATGGACTGGACGATGTCCACAAATTTGTCCGCGTGAAAAAAAAATTTATTCCGATTTCCATTTTCGAAATTTAAAATTTCCCAAATTCCTTTCTGACCGCCATCATAGAGACAACCTAGGTGTACAAAATGTGAAGCTTCCAGATACAGTGCGGTCATAGATATTATGTATGCGGTTTGCTGACAGCTGACAGGTGAATTGAATTAATCAGTGCCTACCAACTAAGTAGATTTTGGCAGATATTTTGTAGTATATTGACTTATATTATTTGTTCGAAAATTATCTTTTCTGAAAACCTAAATTAAGTATCTATAGAAGTATTAAAATATTGTTCAATCGCCGAATACTATTAAGTGAGTTTTTACATTTTTTTAGATTTTCTACAGGTAAAAAAACTTTTGAAACGCCGAATGTCAGTTAAAGATTATAAAATTATATTAAATTAAAAAATAAGCTCTTAATGATTGAATGGTCCGACGAAAATCCCCGCTATGGCGACCCTACACTATATGCAAACTATCGATTTATTTGAACAATAGCACATCTGGTACAGGTGTCGACACACGACGCCGTACGACACCACCACCGCCCGCAACCCACGCCGCAGACCTTAGCCTCTGTCTCAGTGGAACAGAGTTTCAATTCTTTTAGAAAATTGTTTCAGGAATACGTATAAAGTTGGGAAATTAAGGACAAGTTTAAAACCAATCTATCTTCCGAAGCCCTGATCTCTATCTCAAAGTTATAAAGTCTATATCGCCGCGGTAAATAGTTCCAGAAACGTATTTCTAAACTGGTGAGATGGTGTACGTGGTCGATTTGGATACAGTATAAATAGTGGGATGAAATTGGGATGATACACATTCAAGTGTCATTAGTGTATCGGACAAGATCTACTCTCTACATAGGCTAGGTATAAATAACTTAAAAATTATCAAATCAGATTTAATCGATAAGATACCAATCTATCTAAATATAGGTCTTACCTACTCAAAATACCTCCTAAGCGGTGATGGCCGGGTGTTTAACATGTCGACCTCCTATACATCGGGTCAGGGGTTCGATTCTGACCACGCATCTTTCTGTTTTAATCGATCAAGTAAATATCACTAACGGAAAAGAAAATCATTGTGATACCTTCGTATTTAAAGCCACTCGACCGGCGTTCTGGACTAGGACCTAAGCCTTTTTGATTCTGAAAGGAGACCAGTCCGATGCTCAGTAGTGGGCCGTACATCAACAAGATGCGTTAACCCGCAAATAAAAGCCTCTCCTTTTTTGGAAGTTGTAAAGATCAGAAGTATGACGGACTCGACATAGCTACCTCTACCTCAGAATAGGTCTGTACATGTGTATAACAGTACAGCCTCCACCCAAACTGAACCTCTGATCTTAAAATATACGCATCTTAAAATTGAAGGATGATTCAAATTCAAAATATCTTTATTTAGTTTGGAATGCCTTTCCTACCGACAAGAACCAGCAAGAAACTCGGCGGTTGCTCTTTTCAAAGCTTTGATAATTACAATATTATGCGATTGTATAGTTACGAGCAGTTGTTGAGATCGTGGAGTTTTCGCCATTCAAACACCCTGAGATTGGAATAAAATTATTATTCACCTAACTTAAAATCTTGATTTTTTTTTCAGGAAAAACCGGATCTGACAGGAAATGACGGTAAGCTTTCGTTTGATATTGATATTAACTCCTTTATTGATTGTACCTTTCTATTGAATTTGTGAAATAAATGCACCTAACTGGTTACCTGAAAATACCAAAATAATGAATATTAGTTCCAGATGTTCATATTCATCAGTTTGCTGGCGTGCGTCGCCGCCGAGCCGCCTGTGGGGTGAGTTGTTGCAAAACCCGGCAAGTGCGAGTCGGACTCACACACGAAGGGTCCCGTATCTCAGTACAAGAAATAATACTTTTTAATATTTTTGTGATGTTTACGGTTTTTCGATTTTCCCTTTAGATTGCTACCTGCCAACTTTCATGATTCTAGGTCAACGGGAAGTTCCCTATAGGTTTGAATTTTGATTCCTTTGACTGGTCTTGAGTCTTGACAGATGCGATAAAGAGACAGACAACGAAGTGTTGCGATTGAAGACTAAAATATTTAATTTGTACCAACTTACGATTCTGATTTTGTAAAGACTGTACCATCAGTTCCGAAAGGAAAGTCTTCTGAATTCCTGCAAGAAATTCTGAAGTAACTATTTTCAAAAGTTAAATTTTACATGTGTCTGAGATATGAGCGAAAATGTCCCTGTCAAGTAACTATAATTATATTCATGATATATGTACTCCTAATAATACTTGTGCTCTGAACTCCAGGGACGGCTACGCCGCAGCACGCTCGAGCCACGATCATCACACGCGCGCCAACCAGAGGTCGCTGTCACAAGAGTATGGCGCGCCAGCGGTCGGCGCTACCAGCAGCTACAACAACGACGCCCGGTCACAGCTCGCCTTCGACCGAGCTGGCTCTGCGGCGTCCCACGAGTACGCGGCTCCTGGCTTCCGATCTGTATCTCAAGAGCATGGACCTCCCAATACTAGATCACGTTCAGGTTCAGGATACGGTCTGCCAACTGCTAGGTCGAGCGTCTCCCAAGAATATGGGCTCCCGAACGCTAGGTCTGGACTATCCCAAAACTACGGAGCACCCAAAGCTAAATCAGGACTGTCCCAGGAGTACGGAGCGCCGAACACTCGATCAGGATCATCCCAAAGTTATGGAGCACCAAGTGCAAGAGCAGGACTGTCCCAAGAGTATGGTCTACCGAATACTAGGTCGAGCATTTCTGAAGAGTACGGACTACCTAGCTCCCGAAGCCTTTCCCAACAATTTAGTCCTCCCAACATACGTAACGCTGCCACAGATTACTCTCGATCTCAGGATTACAGCATATCCAGTGCTCACTCGTCTCCAGGATATGGATCTCCTCAACTGAGAAGCTCGCAAGACTACGCCGATGTCCCGTCAGATTCCTATGGAGCACCCCTTCAAAGATCCCAGGGATTATCAGATTATACACCTTCGGAAGAATATAATCTGCCATCTCAGAAGAATTTCGATCAACCCCCATCTCAGAAATACGGGCAGCCTAGCTTCAGAAATACTCAGTCTTATAGCTCTAGTTCCCAAGGTGCAGCATCTGGTAGATTCAGCAAAGGTTCCCCATCTTCTAGAGCATTCCAATCGTCTTTTGGTTTAAGAAGCCCATCTCAATCTTTTGGGACTCTTCGCTCTTCGTCGTACTCGGCGCCCGGTGCAAGGGATATCGAGTCTTATGCCCCGGCCGCAAAGTCTATTTCTGCTACATATCTGCCAAGTTCCAGGAGTGCTTCTGAGACGTATGGAGCGCCTGATGGAAGGAGCTTGTCTACTGAATATGGTGCTCCTGATACTAGAGGTCTGAGCACCAATGCTTACGCTTCTTCGTTTGATGCAGCGAGGTTCGTTTGATTTTTTATATTTTAAATAGGGTTTTGTGTTGAATTCACAACCATTGCTTTTTCCTAAATTTAATGAAATTACTTGTCGTGTCGTGTAGCTTAAAAACAATTGTATAGATCTCACGCTGCATAAAGCGGGAATAGTATCCTACAATTAAATATGAAAGTTTACTTTATAACTTTGGATTCATAGCCGTATTATAGTTACAGTCTCCTGGACATGTCTCTTGTCGAGACTGTCACCCGGCACGGTCTTGCGCCGCCAGAATCCTGCGACTCGTTTGCTGTTGACGTGTGTCCACCACCTCCTCCTGTGTGGGGGTTCTCCGATGCTGCGCTTTGCGGCGTGAGGTCGTCACTCGCCGTTTTAACACCTCGGGATCCCAGCGTTTATCAGTTCTTCGAACTATGTCGAAGTCGCGAGCCACTTCGCTATATCGGCTACTCTGGTTCTCCTTGCAGTGAGAAGGGTTTATTTCAATTGAATTACTCCGCAGATCCATTCCCTCGAGTAAACACGGCGCCGCGGCCGGGCGGGGCGCGATGCCGTCCGCGCGGCACGGCGTCCCGCAGCAGCACGACGCGCTGTCCGGCGAGGGGTACGGCTACGCGAGGAACGCGCTCGACGAACTGCTGAATCAGGTACGTCTTTTGACTCTGTGCTTTAATTTGTGGAGTGGCATATGCTTAAAATCTTTGCTCATAGATACCAACCACCAACCGACCGACCACTTTAAACCACATTGCAAATACAAACTTTAAATCACAGTGCAAAATCTGCGCGCACTATTTCCCTATGTCTATAGCCCCATGGGATGGAAGTCTTCGTGATCGGAGTACAGAGCAGGTGCAAGACAATGATTGCCGTCGGAGCCGTCAGCCGCAGGACGACGCGACGGCCGCTCATGCTCTCCGAAGCACTGGCTCCGGGGGTGTAACAACGACACGGCTCTCATTGAAAATTCTAGAGATCTAGGAACGTGTAACGTTGGGACAACGCTCATCAATCGATCGCGATGATTGTCGTCGGCAAGTGGCAACTGAATGGGTGGCCGCCTTTGGAAATCCGAATTTGGCCTTTTTGTTTCCTCCGTGCGTGCCTCGAAAAACATTTTAACTCGTCGGTCCTAGATTACCACTAATATTTGACAATACTAATACTAATAATTTAAAACTCAAATGACTGTAATGTGCAGAGGGATCTGGGAATCAACCTCGTTACTATCGCAAGAGAACTCCACCGTTATGTGATCAATGCAAATGGTCGTCATATATACCCTTCAGCATCAATTAACACTTAATAGAGAAAATGATTTAGAATTGTTTGGCAAAGAATTCAATTTAAAATTGTCTGGTTAGATTAATGCTACCTTATTTATTCGAATCCCGAGTCGAGCAAAACATATGTGTTATACTTCCAGGAGCCAGCGAGCTACGAGTTCGGCTACGCGGTGAGCGACTCGAGCAGCGGCAGCGACTTCGGGCACGCGGAGAGCAGGCGCGACCAGCGCGCCGAGGGCTCCTACTTCGTCGTGCTGCCCGACGGAACCAAGCAGGTACTACTTCGCTATCGATAGGCTCCGTAGCCGCAGCAAATCGATTTTTGTGATCATCAAGTTGCCACAGTCTCAAATGGTTGCGATTGGCAGAATTTGTAGTATTGTTGTCACAAGCCAAGCGCTCTTGGCGACCAGTCAGAGATCACAATCATCGCATAGTAGCTGTCAAATGACCGCGGTAGGGCCCCTTCTGCAATCGACCAGCAAGATCCAGGACTAGGATCTACCGTTACAATTATCATCATCGTCATCATCAACCCATTGCCGGCACACTACTGAGCACAGATCTCATCTCAAAATGAGAAGCGTTGTAGCCGCCATGTTGACCCAGTGCAGATGGTAGACGTCACACACCTATGAGAACTTTATGGAGAAATCTCGGCCATGCAGGTTTCCTCACGTTTTCTTTCACTGTTCAAGTGATTTTTAATTGCCTTAGACGCATACTTGTAGTTACGAAAAGTTAGAAGTGCCTGGGTTTGAACCCCCGACCTTCCGAATAGGAGGTGGATATCTGGCCGGAGGCTTCGGCCGTGGCTAGTCACCACCCTACCGGCAAAGCAATGCCCCCAAGCGATTTAGCGTTCCGGTACGGTGCCGTGTAGAAACCAAAGGGGTATGGATTTGATAAGTACTACCATACCTCTTCCAGGTTATTCCGCTTCCACCATAGACTGCATCATCACTTACCACCAGGTGAGATTGCAATCAAGGGCTAACTTGTGCCCGAATCTATACTCTATACTTATTTAATAAATAAAATTGGAGTGTCTGTCTGTAATTTCGAAATAACTACTGCATAATAAGCTCATATGGTTATTTGAACGATACTATAACTGAATCACACGTTTTTAAAATTTTTGTCGGTCTGTCTGTCTGTCTGAAAAGGCTAATCTTCGGAACGGCTGAACCGATTTTGACGGGATTTTCACAAACAAGTAGAGAATTGACCAGGGAGTAACATAGGCTACTTTTTAACCGACTTTCAAAAAGGAGTTGTGTTTTTCTACCTATGTACACCGAAATCTTCGAGATTTCTGAACCGATTTGCGTCATTTCTTTTTTAATCGATAGAGGAACTTTGCGACATTGTTTCATAAAAAATTTGGAGTCCAACTCCTCAATCCTGATGCTGCAGGGGATCTGACCAATCCACGCGGGCGAAGCTGCGGGCATCAGCTAGTAAATAAATAAAAAAGATGACCTAACCAAGAGAGCTCTAGCGTAGCAGCTCTGAAGCTAAGTCAAAATATGATGGTGATAATGTTGGTATTTGCAGACGGTAGACTACGAAGCGGACGAGCAAGGCTTCAAGCCGAGGATCTCCGTGCAGCCGGCGGACAGCGCGCCCGAGCACGACGACCGCGCCGCCGGTCTCACCGGCTCCTCCGGTGGACCTTATTAGTACTATTTGAAAGACCAAATTGCCGTGCCATGGATCACTAAACACTTGAAGATTTTATGAGTTAAAAAATAAATAATCGTAAGGAAGGAATGTTTTCGTCTAAAACCACTTTAGCCTTAATTTTTATTCATTTCGAATATTTTTTCAAGAAGAGATCTGTAATGTCTTTTTATCAAACATTTGAGTTGCTGCCAATACTTCAAGGCCAACGTCGGTTTATTCCGTTAATCCACCCTACAACAGCCAACCCAGGGGTGCGTACTGATCCACCCCGGACAGCATTGTTCATATATCATTAATTCATTGTATATAATTGTTTAGGCCAGGGTGTGGCAGATGGACACACATTCCCGAGTGCACACCCGCGGGTGGCTGCTGTAGGGTGTAAACTGTAAACTGAATAATCCCTAGCATCTTTAGTTGTTGTATATTTTTATTAAATAGGATTTAAGACACCTAATCCTAATCTTTTTTAGGATTTGCTTGTACGTTTTGCTTTTTAAATGCTATTTGTTTTTTTTAGTCAGTCTTCTGTAAGTACCTATATTTTTATTTGTTTAAATAATATATTATGTTATTTTTTATTATTTTTACACTAATTGTGCCATTATTTTAACGAAGTTTTGACGAAAACAGAAGTGAAATGAAATCTACTCATTATTTATTTTATGTAGCAATTTGAAAAATGTATAAAAAAATGTACCTCATATAGTGTAAGATATTATGCTTCAATGTAGAAAAATGCGAATAAAAAGTTTTGTACAATTTTTGTTTTTCCATGTCGAACAATAAGTATAATTAATATCAGCTGAATTAATATTGCCTTTCCTTTTATCCTTTTTACTCGAATTAGTTATTCGGTTCGATTTGATCAAAATTGGTTTAGTAAAGATTAGAATAATTTTATTAAAGTACATTTTGAAAATATTACAATAAAACTTAAAGCTAGCCTTATCTAATTACTATACAAATCATGCCCGCGTGGAATGGTGCCAAGAATACTGGCTGCATTTCCGCGCTGGACAGCCAGGCTGATAATTAAGAGAATAAGTAAAAAAATACTATATATTTGTAAGTAGATCATCTATATTCAACTAATATAATTAATAACACTTGTCTTGTTAGTATTTTTAAGAAACATTTTTGTCAGGAACAAGTACTTACCTATATAATATCAATGATTTATAACTCAACCTACAAAGTATTTGCAAGCCTGTTAAATTTTCAAATCAAATCAAATCAAATTTCTTTATTGCGAATTTGGGTAAACAGTGGAGATGTTACAAAGATAAAAAAGTACAGCCAAATTCTGCTTATAAGCATGCAATATGTTACATTAAATTAAGATACATTTTTGTCACACAAAAAATAAATAAATAATTATAAATAATTAAATAAATAAATAAATAAATAATTTTCATTAATTACTTAGTCACTTTTGCAAAAATTGTATTTAAAGAGGTAAAGGTATTTAGAAGTCCTATTGGCCGGAATTCAGGAAGAGAATGGGAGTATGGAGATACTTGGAAGGGACGGAGCCGAGGGAACAAAATATTTCAAGTTATAAGTAAGGCAGGTTCAAGTGTCTTCGCAGCGAAATAGTTGCAGGACATTCAGATTAGTCACACAAACTTACTGACTGACAGTAACCACAAACACTAAAAATTGTGTTTGTGGTTATAGAAGTCAGTTCTTTTGAACCAGTTAGTACTAGTTGCCTTTCATTATCATTGTACATCTGTGCGTCAATGAGCCAGGTATTGTTATCTCGGTCTATTTCAAGGAACTTCAGATCTTGTATGGTCCATCTCTAGGTAACTCGTCTTCTGTGTGTTTGTGCATGCCACCAGTTTACAGCAAATTCTGCATAGAACTTAGCATTCAGCAGTTACTCGTTTAAAAAAAGGAATATTACTATTTTTTTTGAATTCACATACAAGCTAATTCTTGACTGCAATCTCACCTGACCTGGTGGTAAGTGATGATGCAGTCTAAGATGGAAGCGGGTTAACCTGGAAAGGGTATGGCGGTTTTTACTAAACCCGTATCCCTTTGGTTTCTATACGGCACTAAACCGGAACGATATTTGAATCTGACGTAATATAATGTACCAGCTTTTGCCCGCGACATCGTTCGCGTGGATACATCATATAGATTTTTTAAAAATTCCGTAGGAAGAAAAGAAAAACTTAGCATATGTGTTAATCCAGGGTATAATCTCCATTCTAAATCCGTCCAGTAGTTTTTGCGTGAAAGAGTAACCAACATACCCACATACACACAAACTTTCGATAAATATTGATCAATGGCGAACTGCACTCAAGGCAAGCCGGTTTCCTCACGACGTTTTCTGTGCCCCAAACAAGAGAAATTTAATTGGGTAAAGGCATTCCGACCCAGTGGTAGATGCTTTTGTCGAATCAAAAGTAAGTACTTGTAAAAGTCTAATTCAATAAAAAATATTTTGAATTTGAACTTGTACAAAATGTACAAATCTGGAAAAGTTAGAATTGGACCCGCGGTCGACGCTTCTTTACCACTTCTATACGGAACTCGGTGTCATCGTCACACGTGATGTCAGAATACATAAACAAATAAGCATATTTTTATTCTCTCATTCATACGTTTGTTTGAAATACAACTATGTACTTACCTACTCAGTAATTACTTATCGCTATAATCACTCCAAGATCACTCAGTAATTAGGTATTTACAATAACTAATGCGATCCGTGATCGATATCACGACGCGATGTCGGCGGACAGACAGACAGACACCCTCGCGGCAGAACTGGGGCAGCTGTGGAGTCGTCAGCCATACATTATGCAACTTTATTGTTCACTAGCTCATCTCGCGACTTTGTACGCGTACACTACACAAATTTCTTCCTTCAAAAATCCTTTCTTAATGGATGTCTACGTCATATAATAGTCAATAGTCTATCTGCGTGCCTTCCAGCCCGATCCGTCCACTAGTTTGAGCTGTACGTTGTCAGTCGCCTTTTCCTTTTAGCAGACTAGCTGATGTCGTTCGTATAAGTGTTTTAAGATCCCGCGGGAACTCTTTGATTTTCCGCGATAATAAGTCATCCACGAGATGGACACAGGCTATCCTGTGCTAAATAGTTAATGCCTGCAATTTCGAGTTGTGCATGAATTTAGAGTTTTTAAAAATTCTCTGAGAACTCTATGTTTTTTCCGACAAAAATAGCAAACCTTTGTAGTACCTCTACCTACTATGTCTATACTTATTTTTATTTTTCATGTACCGAAATTGTAGTTATAAAGTTACATTGGAAATGCTTATCTCTAAAGTGGGATTTCTTCTATCTTCCCGTTCAAGGTTGTGACTTGTGAGTAAGGCGCATTAATACTGTGTTGGAGTGGAATAGGTGCTGAGTTTTTTGCTGGCTCTTCTCAGTAGAATCTGCATTCTAAACCGCCGCGGCGGTACAGTCATACCTACATGTAACTTTAAAGGCACTAGTTTTCCGACGCGAAATAAGTTTTTGTAGTTTGTTTGATTAGAATTGATACACATCTTGCCTGGAAGGATCACTATAGTGTTTGTAAATCTTTCTTGTATTTTATTCTTTGTAATAGTTTTAAGCAATAAAGTTGTTTAAATAAATAAATCAAACAGCGACTCCATGCACGTGCAGTTGTAGTCGTCGGAGCGCGAGTATTGTGTAGCTAATGAGCCGCAATATTTCATCCCCTTCTTACGATGAGCTTTAGCCACGGTACGCTGTACTTGGCTGTACATAATATAAAAGGATTGTCAACTAGGATGATTGTATCATTGTTGCGTTCTATCTACTCTGCTCTCCACGTGGATTCGAGTTTTGAAAAATCCCGGGGGAACTCTTTGCTTTCCCGGGATAAAAAGTTGCTTGTATCAATTTCCGGGACTAAACTACTGGAGGTGAAAAGCTAGACCATAGACAGACTGACTTTCAGATTTTTATAATATTAAGTAATATGGATATGAATTTTTATTCTTTTTCCAAAGGAGTTTGACCATTATAGGAAATTTTGATTAAGTACCTACCTACTTATATGTAGAAAAACCGGCCAAGTGCGAGTCAGACTTCCGCACCCAGGGTTCCCTACTCGGGTATTTTCCCGACATTTTGCACAATAAATCAAAAACTATTATTCATAAAAATAAATAAAATCTGTTTTAGAATGTACAAGTAAAGCCCTTTCATATTATGATACCCCACTTGATATAGTTATCTAACTTTGAAAATTGAAACACATTTAATTATTTTTTTTGATGATTTAACCACAAATTCACGGTTTTTAGATTTATTCCTTTACTTGTGCTAAAAGACCTACCTACCTGCTTCATGATTCTAGGTCAACGCGAAGTAGGTACCCTATAGGTTTTGTTGACAGGACGGACAGACAGACAGACAACAAAGTGATCCTATAAGGGTTCCGTTTTTCCTTTCGAGGTACGGAACCCTAAAAAAGGATTCGGCTTTTGGTATATCTTGGGTGTGTTGGGTGGATGGGAACTATATTATGTGTCCTCTCCATTACCGCTTCAGCTTCGCGACCCGCTGGCAACACGGTGCCTTTGAGCTGCGTGGAACAGTGCATACTCGTATTGCCAGTGATGACATAATATTACACCCATATTACTCACTCAGCGGGCGATGGAATGTGTGTGGAGTTTCTCAAAGTTATCAAATCAGAAACGAGTAGTTTCATAGGAGTAGCAGAGCATCAAATACATATGAGCGAGGTATAAGTATTATCCTGTAATAAAGAACTGTTCCCTTCATCGCCAGCTACCTGCCGCCGTCGCCGGCGAGCCGCAACGCCGGCTACCCGCAGGCTCCGCTGCCCGGAGCCTCGTTCCCCGGCGCGCCGCAGCTCCTCGCAGCCAGGACTCTGCAGCGAGGAGCTCTCGGACAAGCAAACAGTTTGTCCAGGTAACTGAGCCTATCCTGTTCCGTTCCAGGTATTCCTCTAGTGCCTGTCTCTTTGGGGTTCCGTATGTGAAGGCGCCAACGGGAGCCTGTCACTAAGCCTCCGCTGTCCGTCCGTCTGTCTGTCACTGAGCTATATCTCGTGAACCGTAATAGGTAGAAATTATTATGTATTATTATGTATTTCTGTTGAATGTTTAATGTATATGTTCGTGTTTCAGAAGCAATGCTCACGAGCACGCCGCTCGAGGAAGGTCGGGCGTCACAGGCAGTGAAGGTTACGACGACAACTCTGCGTTCTATGGAAGAAATGAAGTCGACGCTCAATCGGTTAGTGGGCTCATTGCTCTTTAGGGCTTCCGGACATAAATATCTTGCCTGTGGTTTCCGAATCGGACCTTAAAAGTCCTTATAATAAACATTCTTTGTAAAGTGGTCTAGCATATAGATGTGTTCTTATATAGGTAAACCTAAATTTTGACAAACCTTAAGGGTTGAATTTTCAAAGATACTTTCTAAGTGGATGTCTGTCATGCAGATAGTAGTACTCGATCGGTCCAGTACCTAGTTTGAGTTGAGCGTTGAAAGGGTCAGTCGTGTGCAGGAGCCGGCGAGCTACAGCTTCGGCTACACGGTGAGCGACGCGAGCGAGGGCGCGCAGTTCGGGCACCGCGAGGAGCGGCGCGAGGAGAGCGCGCAGGGGGAGTACCACGTGGTGCTGCCCGACGGACGCACGCAGGTACTCCGAGACACTCCTATACTCCACTCATTTTGTAGTTTTAGATGGGAAAAGCCCCTTTTTGAGCACCAAATGACTGGTCTACTATCCTAATACTATAACGAGTAGGTACCAATTTTATTTTTGTGTATAATAAGTCGAAGCGAAATGGCATATTTTAAGCCGTTAGTTATGGCTAACGCCCAGGAGATGTGAAAACCGACTGCGGCTGGGCACATAAATATTTATATTCTAGTCTAATTTAACCTTACGTTAACCACATTCGATGTTATCGCCAAGTTCCAGAAGAAGAAGATTGGGCGCCAAAATCTAAGGTTGGAACAAAAATATAGATATACATGACGTGTCTGGGCACTTAGGTCTGTTGTTTTCGTTACAGACAGTAAGCTACGAAGCAGACGAGCGCGGCTTCAAGCCGCAGGTGTCGTACCAGGACTCCGAGCAGCTCGCGCGCTCGGGCGGGTACGACGCCGACACCCGCAGCCACCACACCAGCGGCCGCGACGACATCCGGGGATACTGACTCCCATTGTGGCTTGCAGTTGTAGTTAACATAAACCTGTGTTGGCAATAAATAAAATATTTTAAACGAATTGTTATTGTTATCTCAGACCTGCGCGCGTTTCAAACCCTCGTAGCTTTAGTTTTAATTTTACGTAATTAATTTTACAATCACTACTAAATTATTTTATAACAATTAAAACAACTGATTATCAAAAAGTGTACAATAGTACCTACTCGTACCTGCCTACTTTGAATAAATGATTTGACTTTAATTTTGACTTTGACTCTAAGTGAGCCGGTTGCGCTCGGGTGGAAATCCTGAAAATCCTTTCCTACGTTATAAAGACATTATATACACGTAAGGTCTACGTTAACTCTTGCTATCAGCGCCAAAATGGCAAAAATCTAGCTTCTTCCAATACAGGTCGGCAATAGCAAGTCCAGCGTACTTGTGATAGTAGAGGTCAGTGCTTTTCGTAGTACATATGTATAGTAGGTACGCGACAAGTCGACATGGCAATCAAGATAGGAGGACGTTCCACACATCTTCACGTCACCCACGCTCCCCTCGACCGCCACGTCGGCCTGACGCGAACTATACATGTGATGTGATGTGATGTGCCTACCGACTGCAGAGTACCTACAGAATCTGATGTAGTGAATGAGATATGTGATACTTCCGCAATGATCACTATATACTGAGCTAAGCGATAGCAAACAAAAGGCACTTGTTATCACTGGGTTCATTAATTACTTACTTAGTTTTGTTTGTCTTCACTGATCGTGATCTTGAAACACATATTTAATCCGAAGTAGGTTAAAAAACCGGCCAAGTGTGAGTCAGACTCGCGCACCGAGGGTTCCGTACTTGGGTATTTTTTTCGACATTTTGCACAATAAATCAAGAACTATTGTGCATAAAAATCTGTTTGAGGATGTACAGGTAAAGCCCTTTCATATGATATCCCACTTGGTATAGTTATCTTAGGTACTTTGAAAACTGGAAATACTAATTTATTAATTACGTAATTATTCGTTTACAAAAACATTTAATTCTTATTTTTAATTGTAACCACAATTGCAGGGTTTTCGGATTTTTTCCTTTACTTGTGCTATAAGACCTACCTGCCTGCCTTTCATGATTCTAGGTCAACGGGAAAGTGCCCTATAGGTTTTCTCGACAGACACGACAGACGCACAGACGGACAGACAGACAACAAAGTGATCCTATAAGGGTTCCTTTTTCCTTTTGAGGTACGGGACCCTGCGTAAAAAGCGTACTATGCGACCTTATCACTGACAATGAATTAATATCATACATACGAGTGAAAACCCCAACTCCAGAAGGTCTCAAGCTCCGAGCTAATCGCGTCACTTACGTATTCCTCCGAGAAGGTTGGTGGGAGTCTGCCGAGAGCCTGCACTTGTCGGTACGTAACCTTGGGACCTCAACATCAAGTATGAGTATGATCAATATCTAATAGGTTCTTACAGATAAATTGGACCTTCAAGTTCGCTCTAAATTATATTCTAAATAAACTGCAAAAAATGATCAAATAACCTAGTTATTAATCCGCAAATATTTGCTTAATCGATGGATTGTTTGAGTTTTTTTACAGAGCTCCTTTTCGGTATAAAGGCACATCGCTGAACACAGGACATCATTCGCATCTGCTTTTCCAAGATCTCAATATCCAATCAACACATAATGAAGGTAAATAATTTAAATTCATTTTAACTCTCTAACTACTTAGGTACTTACATACGAGTAGGTATATTTTAAAAATTAATTAACGTTTTGAAAACAACTTCTCCAATTTTGACAACCGAACCTAGAATTCATGCATTTAGATCTGCACTCTCTCATAGTCCAAATTCCTCTTTATTGAAGCTATTCGCTTCCTCGTTTTAGGGTTCCGTACCCAAAGGTTAAAAACGGAGCTCTATAAATTAATGTCACTCTACTGTCTGTCTGTCCGCGTGTCACAGGTCTCCATCATGTACACTAAATGAGATGCAAACCTGAACATTTTGATATTTGGTGTTGAGTAGAGCGTTCACCCAAAACCAAATATTGAATTAAAAATTAAATTATATTTTGATGCACTATCTCGTGGGATTATATTACTTATATATAAAAAAAATACTTTTCAGAAGGATTCGTATACATAATAAAGGAGCCGAAAAAATGTTTTTTTTTTTTTAAATCCTAGCATGTGATGCAACATGTGATCGTTGTTTAAGAGCTCATTCAGTAGAGTACGAATATATTTTTATTTTTTTAAACAAAGAAATGGGGCCGTCATAAACTAGTTAGGAATATTAATACTCTATTTAAACAACAAATACTAAAAACAATGATTTATGAAATAGTTTGTTAGTTGTGACCAAAAAAAACGAACATTTGTTGGGCTTCTCTTTCACGGCTTACTGCGATGTTCCCCATGTTCAAACACCCAAAATATGTACAGAACCCTAAAAGAGCGAAGCCCCACTCGCACTTGACATAACACTAGCCACAATATCCCAATTAAAAACAGATTTTCACAAATTCCACCCGATCTAAATCGGGACAGGAGAACATGGTCTAGTAATTGTTTGTTCCAGATGTTAGCGCTAATGTTGGTGAGCATCGCGCTGGCGGAGGGCGGGGGATCAGGGCCGTACTCGCCGCGCGGCTGGAGACCAGACGGACCCTCCTTCTTGCTGCCTTCAGAGATCGTGGTATGTTACTTGTGACGTCATTTGCTGGTACTGTGAGATTGATGGTGAAGACTGCATGCTTGAAGGTGTACTATACACCTTCCCTGCACTGCACTGGACCAGCGTGGTGGACTACGATCCTTCGAATTATTCAAATCTTTACATTTGCCATCCCACCACACTGTAAGAGTGAGGGAACAGAGAATGCACCTGTGATTATGTATGTACATTTCTGCACTATAGGTAAGTACATTATGATGCCTTCGACTATAATATCCGCGTGGATTTAGGTTTTTTGAAAATCCTGTGGGAAGTTTCTCTTTATCCGGGATAAAAAGTAGTCAGGCTATGTCGGTTTCCAGGATACAAGCTATCGCCATACAAATCGATAATGCCCACAACTTCGTCAAAGGAGACTTCGTCTGTGGTGGCGTTTGTTGGCGCGCGTGTTGTGACTTTTTGGAGTGTTTTTTTGTTAGAAGTGGCCGGTTTTTGTGTTCTGCTGGTGTTTATTGGTGGTGGAACTGACTGGGAAGCGCTCTAAAGGGGTGCCGCGTGTATGTCGGTGGGCGCCGGCACAGACGAAGTCCATACTTATACCTATAGTTTCCCTAACTTGTAAATAACTACAAACTTGACATTGGCTAATCAGTGTAAAGCCAGACGAGAAAAAAAAAAAACTTCGTCAAATAGATTTTGGGAATTCTGAGGAATCTTTCCGGAACAAAAAAAAAAGCTTAGTTAAATCTATCCCAGATTTCATCAAAATGGGTTAAATCCAACTAGACCGTGAAAAGTTACCAGACAATCCAGACAGACACATTTTCACATTTATAATATTAATATGGTTATTATATTATATTTTTTATGGTTTTTAGTTTTAGGTTCATCATTTTAATAATTTAGATTTGAGATGTAAATAAAATAAAATCATATGTAATATCAATAAGACTAGAATAAAAAGTAGGTTAAGCTTGTCTGTCACACCTACATATTATAAATGCTAAATGAAAGATGCGGGCATCAACTCGTTAGTAAAGTATTGCACTGTTGGCTGTTGGCGATAGTCTTCGTAGAGATCGGTTGCCGAGATTGGGTCAGAACTTTATTGTGTGTATTCAGGAAGCATCACCAACACCAGCAGTGGAGTCGAGCCTCCCGGGCTCCGAGGCGTCAGGCTCTGAATTCCTCAGAGAGTACGGTCCTCCCAAAGTACAAGACATATCCCAGAACCTGCTGAACCAGGGTCTGCCGGACGTGGCGATGGAGCAACTCTTCGAGCTGTCGGCTCACAGTGCTGGCTCGAGCCAAGTTGTTGCTGAAAAAGTTGTTGAAGTTTCTGAAGGTAGGTACCTACTTACTACTATAATATTATAAAGAAGAAAGATTTGTTTGTTTCTCTGCAATCCGTAAACTATGAAATTATTAAACTAATTTTAATCATTCTTTTACCATGCTTTTTCTTTTCTTTTTCTTAAATTTCGTTAAAAATAATGCTCTACTACAAAAAGAGAAACTGACTGACTGACATTCGACGTAGAGTTTGCCTGTTGGATTTCTCTGTAACGCAAACCGTGGGGGGTTTTCAACAAGGAAAGATTTCCAGAAATTCCAACAATTTATCCGATCCACGCGGATAAAGTCTCGAGCATCAGCTAGTCTAGGTGTAAATAAAAACTGACTGACTGTCAAAAAACATATCAAATCGCTATGTCTAGAAACATGCGATTTTGCATTAGAATAACGTAATTAAAACCATTAAGAACTTATTTACTAAATCTTCAACCATATTTAAGCATAGTAGAGCACACACAAAATATTTATTTTTAATCCAACTTTTATAAGTACTTTATTCATTGCTGTGCATTTTCAGTTCAACCTGAAGCAGTATCAGCAGAGTTGCCATCTGCAGCTGCAGTAGATGACTACCCGCCCATTTCCGCCGAACTACCAATCTTAGACTTCGTAGTCAAAGCAACGACTACCATTCCTAACATTGAACCGGCTACAGAAGTTAGCAGTCAATCGAATCAGCAAGAGTCTAATGTGCAATCGAATCAGCAAAGTTCGCAAGCATCGTCACAGTACGTTAGTGAGCTAACGAATCAACAAAATTCGGAAACTCAGTCTACAGAATTCGAGACACAGCAAGACTCTCAAGAATCGGCGACAGTCCAAACGAATCAACAAGAATCTGCACAAGCTTTGGAGTCTCAGCAGGAGTCATCCACAGTGAGCGCCTTGGAGAAGGTCACAGCATCGGTCGATTCTGTCGGCAACACGGAGGTGTTGCTGGTGAACATACCCGCGATATACGACCAGAACGTCCCCGAGCTCCAGAACATACCCGATATCATCGCTGGCTTGGAGAAGGAGGTTTTGACGGAACAGGTGACTTGCCTATTACTTAACATCTGTTAAAATCTATTATAAATTGTCTGGATTTCAAAATAAATAACTGGCTGTAGTGCCTGGTATGAATGCATTTTGGAAAACTCTCATACGTGCAGGTTCCCTCACGAAGCTAGCACCAAAAACTTAGAGATGCCTGTTCATAATCGAACCGAATCGAATATTTTGACGATTCAAAAGTCTACTTGAATAAAAATCTATTCTATTCTAAAAATCGTAATAGGTAGAGTTGAACTTTTACACAGTGCGTATTTCTATAGCCGCTATAACAATGAATAACGAAAAACCAAGATGACGAATTTCTAAATGGCCGCCATGCACATTAACAAAAGTGTAAAGAGTAGGTACGGTACCGCATCTCGTACAGTGGATACAGTGGAGTCCAACTCACACTTGACCGGTTTTTTGTTAATTTCGTTACCTATCTAATTGTAGGCTGCAGCGAAGCAGGCAGGGAGCGAGGTGCCGGAGGGGTTCCTGGAGTACGGACCCCCGGCCTTCGCCGAGTACGGACCTCCAAAACGAGAACCATCGGGGAATCTTCGAGCTATAGATACCAACGAGACTAGGAGGCGACGGTTTTCACCCAGAATAAGGTAAAAATAAATTCTTTTTACTTCTTAACCATGTCCTCATCCCGTTTATAATGACAAAAAGTTCTATGTAAAGTCAAAAGTTAAAACATTTACTCAAAATAGGTACAATTTTTTTTAACATGAGCGCCACATTCGAATTGGTATGTTTCAGAATGTATGGTTTATAACCTTTGCATAAAATAACCGAATATTTTAATGGAAATTTGCAAAACCACAGGCATAGAATATATTAGTTCCCGGATCGTTTCTACAAAATTCCATTGAGTATGATTGGTTAGTATTCCAATGAAAGACGAACTACGTTTGTATGGAGCGAGTGATGGAGAGACCCCTCTTAAGTATTTTTTTTTAAAGTAGGTACTAAGTAAGTATCTATTATTTTGTTTTCAGATTCGGAAAGAAGTAAACAGTAACCACCGGGATGAGAATATCGAACACTTAGGACATGCGTGCGATGATTTTATCTACTTGTGAAGATATCTCCAATTTGTTTATACCTACTTATTTGATTAAAAAAACGTATCTAAATTGTACATAATTATTATGCTTGGAAATAAATAAAAGCAATTGTTTTAAATACTGAAATTTTATTTAAATAAGGTAACAATCTAGGTTCCTTTATATAATACTACCTACATTACAAAGATGAACTTTTTAATTAAGTATATTTATTAAGTCATAAAGATTAATATTAAACCTTATTTATAAAATTAAATCTAGTATTGGCGCCAATTTTGAAAAACGAGATCTTAGTAGTTCAGGAAACTCTCTTCTTATTTATTCAGATACAAGTTAGCCCTTGACTGCAATCTCACCTGGTGGTCAGTGATGAAGCAGTCTTGGAAACGGGTTAATCTGAAAAGGGTTTGGCAGTTTTCATTAAACCCATACTCTTTTGGTTTCTACATGGCGTGGCATGGCATGGAATGGCCATTGTGTAAAATTAAGTTTCAAACCTATGTAATAAATATTGTAAACTGTAAAGAATCAGCTATCCTAATTTCCATTGACAAATTCCCTGATATAATACTATATAACAGTAATACAATATATATTTTACCAAGCAAACACGCTCACATATAACTTCTTAGTTAGTAGGTATTATGGACAGAACGTATATTGTTATAAAGCAAAAAGTCAATCCTATTCCGATTTAGAGCATAGCAAAGTTCTTCGATCAATTTAATCAGACGTTTTCGGCATCGATCTTCAGTTTTTGTCGCAAAGCTTCCATCAAACTGACGGCTTCAGGGTACTCCATCGCGGGTGCCTGCAAAGTGCAAACATTGCACACAAGTGACCGGTCAGGTGAGAGTCGGAACATCGCAGTAAACCGTGAAAGAAAACCCCATAAAATGTTGGTGTGTTTTGGTCACAGCTTACAAACTATTTTATAAATCGTTGTTTTCAGTATTTGTTGTTTAAATACAGTAGGTATAGGTATGGTATAATGGTAGGTACATACATACATTGGGTACATAATAAGTATACCGAAATTTCTTATTCCTAACTACTTAACTAGTTCAGTTTTTCTAAAACTGATAACTTTGACGGCCGCCATTTCCTTAGTTTTTAACCAGGTATTCCAGCAACTTACCATTTTGAGTCACCAACACCACAACCAATCACGAACATGTTTTCATAAAACATTCGAAATTCAATTCGAAAATGTTTTAAAGAAACATTTGAAAATCAATTCAAAAACGTTTTGAAAACGTTGGCAAGCGAGCGCCCTGAGACTTTAGCCTCTAATCGTGGGATTGTACTACTACGTGTACAAAGAGCGCTCGAGTGACAGTTCAGACAACTTCAACGATCGACGATATTGAACAGTCAAAGGCCGTAAGCCGATTACTATTGTGCTGTGTGTGTGGCGTGTGGCGTGTTTACAGAAGAAGGTCATAAGTGCGACAGGTTTTTGATGCAAGTTTTGCGGAATCGCTCCTCGAATTCTGAGGCCGACGGTACTTACAATTATCTTTTCATATAGTTGAGTAGGCGAGTTCTTCTTTTTTTTAGCATCAAAGCTAGTAACGAAGCAGTCCTCATCAGCGCAGGGTTTGCGGCGCCCGAGGTCGGCGGCCGGGGCTTCCCGGACACAATCAGTTCGCAGAGGGTTTCGAAAAGCGGGGTCTACTATTGTGTCATCAATATAAGTTAATGATTTGGTTTTATCTCTTTTAGAATGATACGACAGTGCGTGTGGTGTGACGTAGGAGCTTGTCGGCGGATTGAAGTAGTCGCGTTTCTTGTAGTTCCCCTTCACCGGTTCGGGGTATTCGTAGTACGGTAGTGGGTTTCTTTCCGCGGGGGTTGCATTAGTAACTGTTCTGAAAAAAATGAAAAATACGTTATTTTTAGGGTTCCGTACCTCAAAAGGAAAAATGGAACCCTTAAGGATCACTTTATTGTCTGTCTGTCCGTCTGTCCGTCCGTCGTGTCTGTCAGTCTGTCCGTCCATCGTGTCTGTCAAGAAAACCTATAGGGTACTCTCGTTGACCTAGAATCATGAAATTTGGCAGGTACTGTAGGTCTTATAGCACAAGTAAAGGAATAAATCTGAAGGCCGTGAATTTGTGGTTACATCACAGAAAAAAATGTGTTTTAATTTTCAAAGAAAAATAACTATAACAAGTGGGTTATTATAATACTCGTATGACAGGGCTTTACTTGTATACTTATTCTAAAACTGATTCTTAATTATTGTCTAGTGCTATAGCACTAAACAAGGCGTGCGCGGCGGCCGCCTGCGGGAGCGGGGGGCTCGCGGTGCGGCGCCGGCGCGCGGCACGATGCATTCGCGGCGCGACCGCCTCCAAATTACCAGCGCTTATATTGTTGTAAAGTTTATTACTATTTTATTATTAAAACATTTATAAAACCATAAAAGTCTTATCAGTACAGTCCAACTCAAAGTGCAGTGCAACACATCACTATACAATTATATTTTCAAGCATAATAGTTTTTGATTTATCGTGCAAAATGTCGGAAAAAATACCCGAGTATGGAACCCTCGACGCGCGAGTCTGACTCGCACTTGGCCAGTTTTTTAATTCGATTTCCGTCGCCTGGTTAGCCCAGCTCTTGTCTTATTTCTAAAAAACCTGGCCAAGTGCGAGTCAGACTCGCGCATCGAGGGTTCCATACTCGGGTATTTTTTGGAGGGTTTTCAGATATTTCCCTTTACTAATTACTATTGTGCTATAGGACAAAGCTACCTGCCAAACATGATTCTCACTCAACGGGAAGTAGGTACCGTATAGGTTTGATTCCATCGACGGGTGTCGACCGCCACGCCAGCCGGCGCCGCGCCTGCGACCATCATTGTACTACACTTGCATCAGAAACAACTTTTATACTTACATAGATAAAGTGGCCAACAATACAACAAAACAAATCATTTTCGGAGTACACTTTGACCAGCGAAGTGCCAGCACTCTGTCACACTGTCCACCCCGGCGCACCCCGGGGTGTATTTATACGAATTTTTCTTATAAAAATGTAAATGTCTCTATTAATTCTTGATTGCCTATTTAAATGTGATTATCTTTCAGGAATACGTTCATTTTGGTGAAGTACTGATACCACAGCGGAAATACATAGCTGTAGTACGCGACAGCTTGAGATGGCAATCAGCGCGGGAGCGGCGCGGGTGTGCGGCGCGTCCCCAGCCCGGTCGCCATGTGGACTTGTCGCGTACTGTACAGTGCAGTGATAGGTACCTACCTCTGCAGCGGGTTAGCGCGGGAGCGGCGCGGGTGTGCGGCGCGTCCCCAGCCCGGTCGCCATGTGGACTTGTCGCGTACTGTACAGTGCAGTGATAGGTACCTACCTCTGCAGCGGGTTAGCGCGGGAGCGGCGCGGGTGTGCGGCGCGTCCCCAGCCCGGTCGCCATGTGGACTTGTCGCGTACTGTACAGTGCAGTGATAGGTACCTACCTCTGCAGCGGGTTAGCGCGGGAGCGGCGCGGGTGTGCGGCGCGTCCCCAGCCCGGTCGCCATGTGGACTTGTCGCGTACTGTACAGTGCAGTGATAGGTACCTACCTCTGCAGCGGGTTAGCGCGGGAGCGGCGCGGGTGTGCGGCGCGTCCCCAGCCCGGTCGCCATGTGGACTTGTCGCGTACTGTACAGTGCAGTGATAGGTACCTACCTCTGCAGCGGGTTAGCGCGGGAGCGGCGCGGGTGTGCGGCGCGTCCCCAGCCCGGTCGCCATGTGGACTTGTCGCGTACTGTACAGTGCAGTGATAGGTACCTACCTCTGCAGCGGGTTAGCGCGGGAGCGGCGCGGGTGTGCGGCGCGTCCCCAGCCCGGTCGCCATGTGGACTTGTCGCGTACTGTACAGTGCAGTGATAGGTACCTACCTCTGCAGCGGGTTAGCGCGGGAGCGGCGCGGGTGTGCGGGGCGGGTGTGCGGCGCGGGTGTGCGGGGCGTCGCCAGCCCGGTCGCCATGTGGACTTGTCGCGTACTGTACAGTGCAGTGATAGGTACCTACCTCTGCAGCGGGTTAGCGCGGGAGCGGCGCGGGTGTGCGGCGCGTCCCCAGCCCGGTCGCCATGTGGACTTGTCGCGTACTGTACAGTGCAGTGATAGGTACCTACCTCTGCAGCGGGTTAGCGCGGGAGCGGCGCGGGTGTGCGGCGCGTCCCCAGCCCGGTCGCCATGTGGACTTGTCGCGTACTGTACAGTGCAGTGATAGGTACCTACCTCTGCAGCGGGTTAGCGCGGGAGCGGCGCGGGTGTGCGGCGCGTCCCCAGCCCGGTCGCCATGTGGACTTGTCGCGTACTGTACAGTGCAGTGATAGGTACCTACCTCTGCAGCGGGTTAGCGCGGGAGCGGCGCGGGTGTGCGGCGCGTCCCCAGCCCGGTCGCCATGTGGACTTGTCGCGTACTGTACAGTGCAGTGATAGGTACCTACCTCTGCAGCGGGTTAGCGCGGGAGCGGCGCGGGTGTGCGGCGCGTCCCCAGCCCGGTCGCCATGTGGACTTGTCGCGTACTGTACAGTGCAGTGATAGGTACCTACCTCTGCAGCGGGTTAGCGCGGGAGCGGCGCGGGTGTGCGGCGCGTCCCCAGCCCGGTCGCCATGTGGACTTGTCGCGTACTGTACAGTGCAGTGATAGGTACCTACCTCTGCAGCGGGTTAGCGCGGGAGCGGCGCGGGTGTGCGGCGCGTCCCCAGCCCGGTCGCCATGTGGACTTGTCGCGTACTGTACAGTGCAGTGATAGGTACCTACCTCTGCAGCGGGTTAGCGCGGGAGCGGCGCGGGTGTGCGGCGCGTCCCCAGCCCGGTCGCCATGTGGACTTGTCGCGTACTGTACAGTGCAGTGATAGGTACCTACCTCTGCAGCGGGTTAGCGCGGGAGCGGCGCGGGTGTGCGGCGCGTCCCCAGCCCGGTCGCCATGTGGACTTGTCGCGTACTGTACAGTGCAGTGATAGGTACCTACCTCTGCAGCGGGTTAGCGCGGGAGCGGCGCGGGTGTGCGGCGCGTCCCCAGCCCGGTCGCCATGTGGACTTGTCGCGTACTGTACAGTGCAGTGATAGGTACCTACCTCTGCAGCGGGTTAGCGCGGGAGCGGCGCGGGTGTGCGGCGCGTCCCCAGCCCGGTCGCCATGTGGACTTGTCGCGTACTGTACAGTGCAGTGATAGGTACCTACCTCTGCAGCGGGTTAGCGCGGGAGCGGCGCGGGTGTGCGGCGCGTCCCCAGCCCGGTCGCCATGTGGACTTGTCGCGTACTGTACAGTGCAGTGATAGGTACCTACCTCTGCAGCGGGTTAGCGCGGGAGCGGCGCGGGTGTGCGGCGCGTCCCCAGCCCGGTCGCCATGTGGACTTGTCGCGTACTGTACAGTGCAGTGATAGGTACCTACCTCTGCAGCGGGTTAGCGCGGGAGCGGCGCGGGTGTGCGGCGCGTCCCCAGCCCGGTCGCCATGTGGACTTGTCGCGTACTGTACAGTGCAGTGATAGGTACCTACCTCTGCAGCGGGTTAGCGCGGGAGCGGCGCGGGTGTGCGGCGCGTCCCCAGCCCGGTCGCCATGTGGACTTGTCGCGTACTGTACAGTGCAGTGATAGGTACCTACCTCTGCAGCGGGTCAGCGCGGGAGCGGCGCGGGTGTGCGGCGCGTCCCCAGCCCGGTCGCCATGTGGACTTGTCGCGTACTGTACAGTGCAGTGATAGGTACCTACCTCTGCAGCGGGTTAGCGCGGGAGCGGCGCGGGTGTGCGGCGCGTCCCCAGCCCGGTCGCCATGTGGACTTGTCGCGTACTATACAGTGCAATGATAGGTACCTCTGATGTTTGCAAACGAGCACTTCACTGCATTTAAATTTGATACTTGCACGCATTTTTATAATACTTTATTTGCATAATGTGTGTTACAAGATGTTGGTAATTATTAATATGAATACGCGGCATATAACCGAATCACTAGTTTCTCTTTCGAGTAGTAATTTTGTAAATGCGTTACATTTCTTTCGCATCGCGCCTACCGGCCGGTCGAGCGAGATAGCAGATCAGATTTCCGAGTAAGCGAGAGCGGGTGACACGAAAATCCGAAGTAATCCGAACGCGCAAATGCCGTGGCATACAACAAAAAACAAAACAGCGTAACAGTACTAGTTTAAGTACGTTTAATTTTCATACGTAAGACTATAGACATTAGACAAATACAATAAAATAAGTGATCTCTGTTTGTAAATAATTTCAACGGCTTGCGATTCCAGGAAGCGAGCGTCAATTTGTTGAAAAGTAAAATAAAAGAACTTAGTTTGTTTTAGTTCGTCGTTGGACTTGTATTTTTTCGAGTACTTTCTTCTAAAAATTAATAAATGTTATTTTGGTGCTTTTTTTGTAAATTTAATGTAAAGTTTCTTTGATGTTATGTAAATATAGTTAGGATATTATGTAAATATAATTAGTGTGGAATTGTGGATTGTCTCTAAGTAAACTATACCTAAATAAAAATGTCTCGATTGAATTCTAGTGCTTTGTGGGAGTTTTTTCAAAAACTGGATAACGAAAAAAAAGCGAAATGCAACAGTTGTGGTGAAGTTTATAGCTTCAAAACTTCAACTGCGAATTTGAAAACACATCTGAGGCGAAAACACCTCAATGCGTATACAAGCCTTTGTACCGCGCAATCAACGGCAAGGACCCCAGAACAAAGTCGTGGGCAGGAACCCGCAGACGATGTGCAACCTCAGCCCTCGTCGTCCAGCTCCGATGCTGCCTCAGCTTCTACGTCCACTGCTGCAAGTACCATACCCATATACCGCGCTGCGCAACAGCTCATTGATAGGTACGGAATTAGCAAAAAAAAAGTAACACTGACTAAAAAAAGACAAATTGACAATGACCTTGCCGATTTATTTATAGATAGTTATCACCCTTTCTCTTTAGTAGAGGAACGTGCTTTTAAAAAATTTGCCCGACACATACCTGGATACGACTTACCATCGCGAAAAACTGTCTCTAATATTCTAATTCCTACATTATACGACCAAACAGTTTTACGAAAAAAAGAAGAAATAAACAATATTGAATTTCTATCTCTAACAACAGACTTATGGACGTCTCGGGTCAATGATGCTTACATTGCTGTTACAGGGCACTATCTAACAAAAGATCTTGTTCTTAAAACATTTTTACTAAAATGTGCAGAGTTTAAAGATACGCACAGCAGTACGAATATTCAAGCTGCATTGCTCGAAACGACCAACGAGTGGAATTTAACAAATAAAATAAATTTTATTGTTAGTGACAACGCACCCAACGTCAAAAAAGCCATAGCTGATATAGGGTGGAAGCATTATGGTTGCTATGGCCATACGTTGAACTTAATAGTGCAAGATGCCCTGAATTCAGTCCAAGCTTCTTTGGACAAAGTTAAAACTATAGTCCGTCATTTTAAAACAAGTACAGCAGCGCTAGAAAAATTATTAAAAGCGCAATCACAGGAAAAGCCGGACGTGACACCAAAGCGCTTGATACAAGAAGTACCAACCCGGTGGAACTCTACATTTGCTATGTTACAGCGATTTGTAGAACTGGAAAATCAAATATGTGCCACTGTTGCAGTTCTTAAAAAAGATTTACCAATTTTAACTCTCGAGGAATGGACAGTATTTCACGAACTGTGCAAGGTTTTAAAACCTTTTGACGAAGCTACGAAAGCTATGAGTGGTGAAGATTATATGACAGCCAGTACCATTATAGTCATGACACGCTGTCTTAAGGAATCCTGTGACCAACTGCTCCTGGAAGGCTTTACTGTTACAACAAATAATATAATTACAGTACTTCGGACAGGCTTGGATAAAAGATTTGAAGGTGTTGAGAGAAGTGGCACGTTCTCGATATGTACATTATTAGACCCAAGGTACAAAACCAATGTATTCTCAGACACAAGTGAGGCAGCAAAAGCAAAGAAAGTGCTGGAGGAAATACTGGCAACGGATATTAGGCGACGACATGGAGAAAAACAACCACAACAATCGACTTCAACCTCTGCATCCGTCCCAGTAAGGGATAAATTTTCACCATGGACGATTTTAAACAATATTGTTGGGACGCAGCAGCAGCAAGTAGGCACACCTTTGTCGTGTGCCATCAAAGAAGTGGACTCCTATTTAAAAGAGGACATATTACCCACGTTCAATGAAAATGGGAAATTTAACTGTCCATTGCAATGGTGGCAACTTAAACAGCACATTTATCCCAACCTTGCCATTCTTCTACGCAAGTATGGCAACATAATGGCAACGTCAGTTCCGTGCGAGAGGATATTTAGTAAGACAGGTCTCACGATTAATAACCGCCGCACACAATTGAAGACATACAAAGTTGCCCAATTAACTTATTTAAATGTTAATCTAGATCCAAAAAGATTTTTGATAGAGTCATAAACTCGTTTATACATAAATAATAAACAGAATAATAAAACTACTAAATGTGTAGAAAAAATGTAAATGTGTACTGTACTTGTAATATTATAAAACTTAAAAACTGTGTGTAAATAGCCAAACAAACAAACAAAGTGTATAAATAAAAGTGCCAAAACAGACAGTGAAAACGTTGAAAAAGTGTAAATAAACTGTAAATATATCAAAATTGTAAATAAATTGTAAATATAAATGATCATTGTATATACAATCAAATCAACTTCTAAATACGCCTGCATTAATAATTTTATAAAATCATAGTTTCCTACAAGTTTCCTATTAAACACTAATCAACCATAAATACATTTAATGCAGTCAGTCCTAAGCCTGAAGGGCCTGCCGACATTATTCCTTTGAAAGTATTGTTATTCAACACCTATCTAGTCCTACAAATGACATCACAAAATTTTCAAAAAAATATGTACAATAGTTTGGTTAATGGTCTTTAGTTATTTATTTAAATAATCGTTTATTACGATAAATACACGAATCTGATACAATAGTAGCTTCATTTAAGATCGTGTATCAACTTCTTTACCTGTGCAACCACGAAATTAAATCTTACATTTAATAATAGGGAATATATATATGATACACTTTCGAAACGTATTTTATTCTATTTCGACATTCTTTATGAAAAATTCACATTTGGGTCAAATAATCCTAGTCTGCCCTGCGCGGGAGACGCGACGCATACGGCAGGCGCCCTTCAGACGTGGTGGATGTGCGCAATTTTTCCCGCCAATCGCTCTCGATTTACGAAAAATATTTTTTGTGTGATCTTACTGTAGCGAAATTATTATTTATAAATTATTGAATAAGGATGATTTGTTTTAGTTTTAAGAAACTTTTATCATCCAATATTAGTGAACTCCATAGTAAATAGGTACTTAGTAGTGTTTTTTAGTTATTTCGTTGTTTTAAATTGTGTTAGGTAGGTACGAAGGTATCATAGTCAAATATCAGGATGCCGAAAATATCTCGACTAAAACGATCCCAACTACAAAAGATTGAAAGCATGAAAATCGCGTAAGTACCTACTTATCTTCCCATATACCTATTATTACATAAAAATATTGTTATTACACACTATTTTTTGGCCCGATCCCTGGAATTGAATCCGAAACCTCGTCACCCATAGTGGAACATTGAAACTCCTGACTAACTAGGTACTACTACTTACTATAAACGGCCTCGCCCCCGGCTTCGTACCTACGGCTTTTTTGAAAATAAATAAGTACAGCCTATGTCACTCAGGAATAATGGTAGCTTTCTACTGATGAAAGAATTTTCAAAATTGGATCAGTAGTTCCAGAGATTACTTCATACAAACTTTACTTCTTTATAATATGAATGAATAAACACACACCATTCCTTGTTGCGTCATTCATGTAAGCAGCTGGGCAAAATACTGTAAGTAGGTAAGTACTAAGTACCTACCTACCTATCGACACAGATTACAATAATGGTCAAAACTTATTTATAAGTAGGTAGAGGTACCTATAATAGCACCCCATAGTACGCGACAGGTTGACATGGCAATCGGATAATGAGCCGCACATCACCCGCGCTATCCCGCACCGGGTTAGCGCGAGGGCTGTGCGGGTGAGTGGGACGTCCCCATCCCGATTGCCATGTCGACCTAGCTATGCTAGTTATAATAACCTACCTCGACCTATCGCCGACTAAAGTTCGCGATAGGTCGAGATGGCAATTGGAATATGAGGCGGGGGGACGCCCCGCACACCTGCGCTCGCCCGCACCGCTCGCTAGCACGGGGACTGTGCGGGTGTGCGGGGCGTCTCCACCCCGATTGCCATCTCGATTTGTCGTGTACGATATACCTTCATAATATTGCAAATTGTACGATAGGTACATAGGTAGGTTACTAACAACAGATTCTTTGTTTACTTTTATTATTTTAGTTGTAGTTTACTCACGCCCCGAGGGTTCAGTACTCAGGTATTTTTTCGAAATTTTACACGATAAATCAAAAACTATTGTGCATAAAAATATATACGTAGTAAAGCCCTTTCACAATATTATGATACCCCACTTGTTATAAATAGTTACCTTTGAAATTTGAAAATACTAATTATTTCTTGATGGCATAAATTTTTAGGGTTACGTACCTCAAAAGGAAAAACGGAACCCTTTTTTTGACCTATCTCATAGCCAGCGTTTGCAAATCTAAGCATACGTAGGGACTGACAGACGCGACTTTGTTTTATACTATGTAGTGATGACGCAGAGTTTTCGCGGCAGCTTATGAAAGTGGCAGAGGCGGCAAATAAATAAAAAAGACAGAATACCTTGAGCGTTTTTTACCCGACTATGGCAAAGCCGAAAGGAAGGGTTATGATTTTAGCAGTGTATGTATGTATGTATGTATGTATGTATGTATGTTTGTATCCAGATTCTGTGTGTTCCACCGTAGCGCCTAAACTATTGGGCCGATTTTGATGAATGAGGTGTCAATCGATTCGTTGTAAAGGCCCGGGTGGCATAGGCTATATTTCATACGAAAAAAATCGGCCAGATGGATGTATTGAATCTTACTCAAGACGATGCACTAAGCACCTATCTTGTTTCTTTCTTTTTAGTTTTTTCAACTTTTATTTAAAGCAAAACTTCTTTACCGGTTTCAGAAATAGTTAGTACTTAGTATATAGTACATAGTATTATGTCGAAATATATAGCCCTACTTATTAAGGCAAATTTTAGGGAAACCTGTAAATACATTACATAGTTTTGATTAATATTATCCCCGACTCGCACTTGACCGGTTTTTTTCTTATTGGATCTATCTATACATCTTTGGTGATTTTGTAATTTAATCGATATATACCTACTTGCAAACAAACGAGGAGTTATTTCACGAGGCGTGAAGAAGCCAGGAAAGTTTTGTTTCAGTTTGTTAGCTTTTCAAAATTTATTTCTCAAGAATTATCTATATCTATACTAATAAATAAAATTGGAGTGTCTGTCTGTAATTTCGAAATAACTACCTCATATTAAGCTCATATGGTTATTTGAACGATACCATAACTGAATCACACGTTTTTAAAATTTTTGTCTGTCTGTCTGTCTGTCTGTCTGTCTGTCTGTCTGTTTGAAAAGGCTTTGGAACGGCTGAACCGATTTTGACGGGACTTTCACAGGCAAGTAGAGGATTGACCAGGGCGTAAAATAGGCTACTTTTTTAACCGACTTTCAAAAAGGGAGTTGTGTTTTTCTACCTATGTACACCGAAATCTCCGAGATTTCTGAACCGATTTGCGTCATTTCTTTTTTAATCGATAGAGGAACTTTGCGACATTGTTTCATAAAAAATTTGGAGTCCAACTCCTCAATCCTGATGCTGCAGGGGATCTGACCAATCCACGCGGGCGAAGCTGCGGGCATCAGCTAGTTTTAAAATAAAAGTAATGAAACAGATATTTGACCCATTCGACGTCACACGATCTCTTCCGGACAGCCATCTTCAATCAATTTGTACAAATACGGCTGCATGACGGTTTTTAAATAAATAAATAAATAAAAATATTTTATTTCAGACAGTAATTATATGTCCATAATTAATTCTACACAAATTAAATTACGTAAATTAAAAGTAATATTAAAATGTAATAATTAAAGTTTAAATTATAAAAAAAAAAATATATAATAATTTTAAAAATCCAGTCTCGTTCCGACTCGAGACTGAATGACTATTAAACGCTTTTGTGTTAAGGTCGCCATTTTGATTAAGTGATTGCAAAATCAAGTGCATTCTGATCAAATTAATATTGCAGTTAGGTTATTTAAAAGATCAAAACTCTTGATAAGCTTCTACGCGAACATTTTAATAACTTATAAAATTATCTAAATTATTGTTGCCCTTAGGGCTTTCACATCTAAATTGACCTCTGAATTCTTTTAAGTGTAGGCATTTTGTAAATTTATTCATAACTCACAATCTGCACTCTCACTCGGCACTGTGGTCAAAGTTATGAGTGAAATTTAAAAATAAAATAAAAATATCTAAATCACTGATTAATTTTTTGAATCAGATTTAATTTTCAGTAACAAGTTAAATAATTTTCTGTGTTAAAATAAACTGATGAAAATCACTAATACTGCCTCACTTTTATATATATATATACCAAACATATTCTATTTTCATATATTTTATTCATTCATAAATTTAATATAAAAAATATATACTTTTTATTACCCCTACAAAACCATTTTTATTTCTCACCAACCATCCTTGTGTATAAATTCAATTAATCCAGTTTGTTAACATGATCTTATTTATATACCTATTGCATTTAAGTGGGAGGTCCTGGGTTCGATATCAAGCCCCCGATCGAGTCAGTATTTTACAATTTCCAAATTGGCTCAGGTCTGAACTCTGAACGGGTAGGACACTGGTTTACATATTATTATCCTTTACCCTTTTTAGGGTTGCGGACCTTAAAAGGAAAAACGGAACCCTTATAGGATCTCTTTGTTGTCTGTCTGTCCATCTGTCCGTCTGTCCGTCTGTCCGTCTGTCCGTCTGTCCGTCGTGTCTGTCAAGAAACCTATAGGGTACTTCCCGTTGACCTAGAGACATGAAACTTGGCAGGTAGGTAGGTCTTATAGCACAAGTACAGGAATAAATCTGAAAACCCCGAATTTGGTTACATCGTTTGAAAAAAAATTAAATGTGCTTTGATTTTCAAATTAAGGTAACTATACCAAGTGGGGTATCATATGAAAGGGCTTTACCTGTACATTATAAAACATATTTTTATGAATAACAGTTTTTGATATATCGTGCAAAATGTTGGAATAAATACCCGAGTACGGAACCCTAAGTGCGTGAGTCTGACTCACACTTGGCCGGTTTTTTCAAATATCAATTGACGGATAAAACTTAAATGGCAAGCACTTTCTTAAATTTTATGCATTATAGCACGATTCAATATTGACTCTGAATGTAGTCTTAGTAAAGTCAAAGTACGCTTCACATCGTCACTTACTACCTACTGCTATTTACCAGGTGAGATAGCAAACAAGTGCTAATTTATAATTGAATAAAAAATATTAATTCAGGTCTTTTACGATATCAACACACATTAAATTTTCTCCATTGCCGCTTCTAACACGCTTTTGCTCTATGGAAAAAAAACCAACCGAGTGCGAGTCAGACTCGCGCACCGAGGGTCCCGTACTCGGGTATTTTTTTCAATTTTGCATAATAAATCAATCACTATTATGCATAATAAAAAAAACCCCCCACCAATACTAAAAAACAAAAAATAATTTAATTTTTATCGAACATATTAGAGTAAAATGTAGTTCTATAGTATCATTTTTTGGATAGTAAATTAAATTGATTTTACTATTTAGTGTTGGTGGTTTTTAAGTTTTTTATCTATTTTTAGGGTTAAGAAAAAACGGAACCCATAAAGGATCACTTTGTTGTCTATCTGTCCGTCCGTCCGTCGTGTCTGTCAAGAAAACCTATGGGGTACTTCCTGTTGACCTAGAGTCATGAAAGGCAGGCAGGTAGGTCTTATAGCACAAGAAAAATTTGTAATTTTGAAATTTGGAATTTTGAATGAATATTTTTTTTGTGATGTAACCTCAAATTCAAGGTTTTCGGATTTATTCCTTTATACTTGTACTATAAGACCTACCTACCAGCCCAATTTCATGATTTTAGATCTACGGGAAGTACCCTATGGATTTTCTTGACAGACACGACAAACGGACACACAAACAGATAGACAGACGGTCAGACAACAAAGTGTTCCCAGAAGGGTTCCGTTTTTCCTTTTGAGGCACGGAACCCTAAAAAGCTAAGCGCATCGGTGCTATGTCGTTTCTTTTTTCGCCAATGTTGAGGTTGTTAACTTGGTTGACCTGTAGCCGTAGTACAGTTTACCGCCACTAGATGGCGGTAAAAATTAAAGTAAATTAATGTCGAGGTGTAGAGGGGCGAGAGGGAACCAAATGCTCGAGGCCATTCGAAACTTGGAGCGTCTGAATAAAGTATGAAGGGAAGTTAATTTATTGATATAACTGTACCTATAACTACAAACAAAGATAGTGATTTAAGCTATTTTCGTTTCGTGTGTAACGGTATAGTTGGTGGAGGTTAATGTAAACAATCACAGAAGCTGAAAAAAAATTACAAAACTAGTTACAAAAATCACTAGTTTCGAAACAGGTGACGCCGACCAAGTCACTGATTTCGTTACGTTTCTTAAAAATGACGTAACGACCCACGTCTAAGTCCAGAACGGACTGGGTTACCCGCCTCGCTCCTAGAGGGCGAGGGTGAGCGGGGGCTGAGCGGGGGGTGAGCGGGGGGGCCGCTTAGCGAACAGGCGGGCGGCGTGTGCGAGAGATGCGCGAACTAGGGTTCGTCCTGGGTACTATAAAGCATTAATTTATTATTAGATACATTTGGATACAAATTGATCTAGATTTTAACAAAAAAATAAAACAAATCAGATCAGATATTAAAGTTAAAACAAATAAGTAAACATATAATGAAGATAGTGTCAAATAATTAAAATGTCCGAATAAAAAATGAAAAAGTCAGTCATGAAATGAACATGGATCAATGTCATGAACTCATTAATAAATAAAATGGTGTAAAGATGTCAATCAAATCAAAATTGTTTTTTATCATGTTGGAAATATTCTTCTAAAGAATAGAAATTTTTTCCTTGCAGCCATTTCTTCAACTTTTGCGTAAATTGTTTTATTGGAAGTGATTTTATGTCTGATGGTAATTTATTAAAGATTTTAACTGCCATGGCGTAGCAGTTTTTGTTAAATAATATTGTCTTTGGTGCTCTTGTAACAATTAGTTTATTAAGTTTGAGTTGTTTCGCACATGCTCTTGAAAATATGTTTGTTCAATTTGACAATTCTAAACAATTACGAGAATTATGAAATATGGATAACAAAAACTATGAATTAATTAAATGGTCATTAAATAAAAACAAAATAGAATGTTACATATAAATAAATGATATTGAAGCTTTCAACTTATGTCCTATTATTAATCAGTCTCAAAAGGTACTTATAAATAGAAGTGCATTTTACAAAGTTGTCTTCGCCTCGTCTTCCTGTATCACTCGGCCTGCGGTCGCTTCACTTCCGGCCTACACTGTAATGTACTATTTCAATACGGTTGCTCATAACATACACTTTCAATGCAGTAAGCATGGCTTGTAAGTTCAATTTACATCACAAATACGATTTTTCATATATATATTTTTTTTTTAATTCGGTAAGTCCATTTATTATTTCATAAAGTCCACTTACTATTTACTTACTATTTCAAAAAGTTTTCTAGCAAAGAGTTTAATTATTTAGGCACATATTTTCAAAATGGAGAGTTTTTAGTAAAAACGGTTTTTAGTAAAAATTAAGTTTTTGTTTTTTGTTAATAGTTTTTTTCTTTTTTACTTTAAGTATGAATAGTTCAAGTATGGATTAAAATAGAAGATAGAAAATAAATGGAATTTACTCCACCCGATATTTTGAATGAGGCAGAAATCGCACAACGTCAATTACTCGTGACGAGGGCGAGCCCGCCAGCTGCCCTCGCGTCGCCGCGCCGTGTGCATCACCAGCTCCACTGCAAGCTGTGCAGCCGGCAGTGCGCGAGGGCGTCGGTGGTGTTCACTCGTGACGAGGGCGAGCCCGCCAGCTGCCCTCGCGTCGCCGCGCCGTGTGCATCACCAGCTCCACTGCAAGCTGTGCAGCCGGCAGTGCGCGAGGGCGTCGGTGGTGTTCACTCGTGACGAGGGCGAGCCCGCCAGCTGCCCTCGCGTCGCCGCGCCGTGTGCATCACCAGCTCCACTGCAAGCTGTGCAGCCGGCAGTGCGCGAGGGCGTCGGTGGTGTTCACTCGTGACGAGGGCGAGCCCGCCAGCTGCCCTCGCGTCGCCGCGCCGTGTGCATCACCAGCTCCACTGCAAGCTGTGCAGCCGGCAGTGCGCGAGGGCGTCGGTGGTGTTCACTCGTGACGAGGGCGAGCCCGCCAGCTGCCCTCGCGTCGCCGCGCCGTGTGCATCACCAGCTCCACTGCAAGCTGTGCAGCCGGCAGTGCGCGAGGGCGTCGGTGGTGTTCACTCGTGACGAGGGCGAGCCCGCCAGCTGCCCTCGCGTCGCCGCGCCGTGTGCATCACCAGCTCCACTGCAAGCTGTGCAGCCGGCAGTGCGCGAGGGCGTCGGTGGTGTTCACTCGTGACGAGGGCGAGCCCGCCAGCTGCCCTCGCGTCGCCGCGCCGTGTGCATCACCAGCTCCACTGCAAGCTGTGCAGCCGGCAGTGCGCGAGGGCGTCGGTGGTGTTCACTCGTGACGAGGGCGAGCCCGCCAGCTGCCCTCGCGTCGCCGCGCCGTGTGCATCACCAGCTCCACTGCAAGCTGTGCAGCCGGCAGTGCGCGAGGGCGTCGGTGGTGTTCACTCGTGACGAGGGCGAGCCCGCCAGCTGCCCTCGCGTCGCCGCGCCGTGTGCATCACCAGCTCCACTGCAAGCTGTGCAGCCGGCAGTGCGCGAGGGCGTCGGTGGTGTTCACTCGTGACGAGGGCGAGCCCGCCAGCTGCCCTCGCGTCGCCGCGCCGTGTGCATCACCAGCTCCACTGCAAGCTGTGCAGCCGGCAGTGCGCGAGGGCGTCGGTGGTGTTCACTCGTGACGAGGGCGAGCCCGCCAGCTGCCCTCGCGTCGCCGCGCCGTGTGCATCACCAGCTCCACTGCAAGCTGTGCAGCCGGCAGTGCGCGAGGGCGTCGGTGGTGTTCACTCGTGACGAGGGCGAGCCCGCCAGCTGCCCTCGCGTCGCCGCGCCGTGTGCATCACCAGCTCCACTGCAAGCTGTGCAGCCGGCAGTGCGCGAGGGCGTCGGTGGTGTTCACTCGTGACGAGGGCGAGCCCGCCAGCTGCCCTCGCGTCGCCGAGTGCATCACCAGCTCCACTGCAAGCTGTGCAGCCGGCAGTGCGCGAGGGCGTCGGTGGTGTTCACTCGTGACGAGGGCGAGCCCGCCAGCTGCCCTCGCGTCGCCGCGCCGTGTGCATCACCAGCTCCACTGCAAGCTGTGCAGCCGGCAGTGCGCGAGGGCGTCGGTGGTGTTCACTCGTGACGAGGGCGAGCCCGCCAGCTGCCCTCGCGTCGCCGCGCCGTGTGCATCACCAGCTCCACTGCAAGCTGTGCAGCCGGCAGTGCGCGAGGGCGTCGGTGGTGTTCACTCGTGACGAGGGCGAGCCCGCCAGCTGCCCTCGCGTCGCCGCGCCGTGTGCATCACCAGCTCCACTGCAAGCTGTGCAGCCGGCAGTGCGCGAGGGCGTCGGTGGTGTTCACTCGTGACGAGGGCGAGCCCGCCAGCTGCCCTCGCGTCGCCGCGCCGTGTGCATCACCAGCTCCACTGCAAGCTGTGCAGCCGGCAGTGCGCGAGGGCGTCGGTGGTGTTCACTCGTGACGAGGGCGAGCCCGCCAGCTGCCCTCGCGTCGCCGAGTGCATCACCAGCTCCACTGCAAGCTGTGCAGCCGGCAGTGCGCGAGGGCGTCGGTGGTGTTCACTCGTGACGAGGGCGAGCCCGCCAGCTGCCCTCGCGTCCCCGCGCCGTGTGCATCACCAGCTCCACTGCAAGCTGTGCAGCCGGCAGTGCGCGAGGGCGTCGGTGGTGTTCACTCGTGACGAGGGCGAGCCCGCCAGCTGCCCTCGCGTCGCCGCGCCGTGTGCATCACCAGCTCCACTGCAAGCTGTGCAGCCGGCAGTGCGCGAGGGCGTCGGTGGTGTTCACTCGTGACGAGGGCGAGCCCGCCAGCTGCCCTCGCGTCGCCGCGCCGTGTGCATCACCAGCTCCACTGCAAGCTGTGCAGCCGGCAGTGCGCGAGGGCGTCGGTGGTGTTCACTCGTGACGAGGGCGAGCCCGCCAGCTGCCCTCGCGTCGCCGCGCCGTGTGCATCACCAGCTCCACTGCAAGCTGTGCAGCCGGCAGTGCGCGAGGGCGTCGGTGGTGTTCACTCGTGACGAGGGCGAGCCCGCCAGCTGCCCTCGCGTCGCCGCGCCGTGTGCATCACCAGCTCCACTGCAAGCTGTGCAGCCGGCAGTGCGCGAGGGCGTCGGTGGTGTTCACTCGTGTGCGTCGCTAATACTTACTCTACTTACTAGTCGCTAGTACTTTGGTTACATTTATATTTATATAATTTACAACAATATGGTTTTTCACCAGTGTGAGTTCTCATGTGCCTCACTAAATCACTACTTTGGTTACATTTATATTCACATACTTTACAACAATATGGTTTTTCACCAGTGTGAGTTCTCATGTGCTTAACTAAATGATTACTTTGTTTACATTTATATTTACATAATTCACAACTAAATGGTTTTTCACCAGTGTGAGTTCTTATGTGCAACACTAAATTATGTTTTGATACGAACTTACTCTTGCATAACTCACAACAATATGGTTTTTCACCAGTGTGAGTTCTCATGTGCTTAACTAAATCACTATTTCCGTTACATTTATATTTACATAATTCACAACTAAATGGTTTTTCACCAGTGTGAGTTCTTATGTGCAACACTAAATTACGTTTTGATACGAACTTACTCTTGCATAATTCACAACAATATGGTTTTTCACCAGTGTGAGTTCTCATGTGCTTAACTAAATCACTATTTCCGTTACATTTATATTTACATAATTCACAACTAAATGGTTTTTCACCAGTGTGAGTTCTTATGTGCAACACTAAATTACGTTTTGATACGAACTTACTCTTGCATAACTCACAACAATATGGTTTTTCACCAGTGTGAGTTCTCATGTGCAACACTAAACTATGTTTTGATACGAACTTACTCTTGCATAATTCACAACTAAATGGTTTTTCACCAGTGTGAGTTCTTATGTGCAACACTAAATTACGTTTTGATACGAACTTACTCTTGCATAACTCACAACAATATGGTTTTTCACCAGTGTGAGTTCTCATGTGCAACACTAAACTATGTTTTGATACGAACTTACTCTTGCATAATTCACAACTAAATGGTTTTTCACCAGTGTGAGTTCTTATGTGCAACACTAAATTACGTTTTGATACGAACTTACTCTTGCATAACTCACAACAATATGGTTTTTCACCAGTGTGAGTTCTCATGTGCAACACTAAACTATGTTTTGATACGAACTTACTCTTGCATAATTCACAACTAAATGGTTTTTCACCAGTGTGAGTTCTTATGTGCAACACTAAATTACGTTTTGATACGAACTTACTCTTGCATAACTCACAACAATATGGTTTTTCACCCGTGTGAGTTCTCATGTGCAACACTAAATGATTACTTCGGTTACATTTATATTTGCATAATTTACAACTAAATGGTTTTTCACCAGTGTGAGTTCTCATGTGCTTCGCTAAATCATTACTTTGGTTACATTTATGTGCACATAATTTACAACTAAATGGTTTTTCACCAGTGTGAGTTCTCATGTGCCTCACTAAATCATCACTTCGGTTACATTTATATTTGCATAATTTACAACAATATGGTTTTTCACCAGTGTGAGTTCTCATGTGCCTCACTAAATTACTACTTCGGTTACATTTATATGCACATAATTTACAACGATATGGTTTTTCACCAGTGTGAGTTCTCATGTGCTTAACTAAATCACTATTTCTGTTACATTCATATTTACATAATTCACAACTAAATGGTCGATCACCAGTGTGAGTTCTCATGTGCACAATTAAATGATTTGTATCGTTAGCTTCGTATTGGCAAATCTTGCAAGTAAATGTATTCAGTGGCGCGTGAGTCTGAACGTGTTTTGCTAGCAGACTTTTTCGTTTGAACACTCTTTGACAAAAGTCACAAATGTACGCAGGTTGTGACACGGTAAGCTTCTCTTCACTGGGGACTGCATATTCCGTAGTGGGGCCTCCATTCGGACTCGCCGCCTGACGACTGATATGTGTAACAGCTTCCTGTGTCATCGTCGGCGAGCCGTCTCGTCTCGGGAAGATGTCGTACAGTTTGACAAAACAATCTGTTAGTCCTCTGTACCCGCAGCTGTGGCCTGTATCGGCTTCGTCGGTGGCCGGCTCGCTGCGCTCGTCGCTCGCGGCGCGTGCGCGAGGGCGCCTGTGGAATGTGTCACATGTATGTAGCGGTACTGCATGTCGCAGCTCAGAGGAACTGCACGTTATAGCTACTGGCGGGTATACTGACCTGCTCTCGGCGACGCGCCACGAGTGTGCCTCGCGCTGTGACGTGCCGCATTGTCCCTCAGCCTCAGCCTCGCTGCTCTGCCAAATACAACATATTCATAACACCAGCTGTGCCCGCGACTTCGTTCGCGTGGAATAGTGACCGCGCTTTGTATAGCCACACACGCTCAGGCGCGAGGCGTGTAGTACGTACTCTGTACGTTAAAAATGATCGCCGTGATACTTTAAATTGACATAACTTTTTTATTTATGAACCGATTGACATGAAATAAACACTAAATGTTAAGTGAAGCTTACTACAATATATTAGTGAAAACCGTATCTAAATCGAATAAGCCGTTTCTGATATTAGCGTGCACAAACACACAGACAAACAGACAAAAAAAAAATTAATTACAATTTCAGGTTCAGCATCGACATAATAACAACCCCTGCTACTTTTTTTTTATATATTTCCATTGTACAGACACCACTTTTCTACAATTTTATTATATGTATAGATTTCTGTCATATCAAAGTATGATTTAGTATGGTGAACCGTACAGTTGACACACAGAGAAAATATTGCGAGTCCTTTCTCAAAATGTACGCACTAATATTAACTTAACGAGTAAAGTGGAAACCTGTCTCACCCAGAGATGCATGCTCACATGTTGCATGTATGCATGTTCATGGACAAATTCCTCCAAACAAAGTGTACATTGCAAGGGACAACCTTCGTATTCTAACGGATCCCGAACAAAACCCTGGATATCCCTGTCATCTTCACTCTTCATTGCCATATCTTCATCAACACACATAGTCTCTTCATCATCCCCACTTCCTTCAGCTTTCACTGCAACTCTGAGTCCAGTTTCCTCTAATTCTGTCTGTTTGTCTTCCGAGGGGTGTTCCAGTATGTGTAAGTCACAGTGGTCAGGTCCTAGTGTTGTAAACACCAAATCACTCTTCAGTTGGAGTTTTGTGCGGTTTATCATTTGTATATGTTGTCTTGTTATCTGTTGAGAGAAAAGTATTTAATGTATGTATTATGTATTACATTGAATTTTTTACCTTGTACTGTAATTACAGTACAAGAAAAAAATATTTTTTTTTATGTAAATACAAAACCGTTTTTTGGATTTTCCTCTTTATTTGTGCTATAAAAATTTTCTACTTCCCAAATTTCATGATTCAAGTCTCACGGGAAGTACCCTATAGGTTTTGATTCTCCCAAATTGACTGACTGACATTGAAGTGTTCCTTTTTTCATTTTAAGACACAGTAACGAAAAATGCAAGTGTATGTATAAGGTACTCACTAATTCATGTTTGTCAACTAAGTCCATCATCAGTGCACGCGCTCTCAAGCTCTTGTCTCTGAATCTACTAAAGCTTATCAATCTCTGAGCACATTGTATGCAAAGTGTTTGTTTCAGGTTTCCTTGAGCACACAACTGAAACAACATGTAAGTATTTCAACATTCCTGAAATAATCCTTGTTTGTGCCTCGTACAGACTACATACATTACCAACTTACAGCATGTCCCGTTAACTTCTCATATGCTCCTTCCAGTTTGAGTTGCCTCAGTAGGAACAGCTTGCTGTCAGTGTCTAGGCAGATCATGCAAACCTGCAAATATACTACTACTTACTTCTACATCAGTTTCCATACAACGCTGCAACAGTTATGTGAGGACAAAAAAAAATTCAAAAGAAATTTTAAAACCGACTTAAACAACTGAGATCATTAAAAATAAAAATAAAAACTGGTCATTTCCAGGCATTGATATGTACAGGTCAACTGGCACACGAAGGGTACTTTCCATATCATTTTACAAAAACAATTTTTAATATATTTTTTTCAGTACAAGTTTAGTCTTAGGGAAAACTGTAGTTTTGACCTGACAGTTTACACAGAGCAAATATGGCAAGTGTGTTCTCAAAATTTATGCATTTTAGTTACTTTTGTTTTACTAACTACCTATACAAAACATTCTGAGTTACCTGCACTGTTACAGGAATAGCACCAGTACTAATTTGCCTTACGCCACTTTCTGTTTCATAAATGTCGTCATTCAGGAAATGCTGCGAGCAGACCACAGCAGAGTCTGGTGGCTGAGTGTCTTGCTTGCCGAGGGCTCGGAGCCACTCAGCACGGAGATGCACTTCACTGGGGAAACTGGAAATCACCATTTATGCTACATAGTTTATAGTTAACAAACAAACATAATGGTACCAGAGTGATGTTTCACACAATAGATCCAACAATCAGATATAAGTATTTCAAGTTTACACTGACCCTTGAACTGTTAATCTAAGGAGGTACCATCCATTATGTAGATTTCGTCATAGGCTGGTCTGGGATGGCATAGCTGTCCCATACATAGAAAAACATGGAAATGCAAGAATTTACCTCAACTTGCTTGTAAATTGCTACTTTACTACTGGAAAGCATTTCACTATAGAGGAATGTAAATGAGTCTTTGCTGGCTGCATGTCCAACAGGACTGTAATGGAAATTTGCTGGACAGTTTCATACTGGTGACGAGGTTCTTTGAGTGTAGTAGGTTTTTAAGGTACCTAGGTACACAGTTTTATGAATATTAATATTACTTACCTATAACTACCTACTATTTTTTTTTTTACAGGACTTACAATATCTGTTTTTCATTTTATTTTATATTTTTTTGAGCATTATTTAGTTAAATATTTTGTTATTTTTCTTTAATTTTTATTTACTAATTTATTTATACCTTTTTTAACCCCCGACCCAAAAAGAGGGGTGTTATAAGTTTGACGTGTGTATCTGTGTATCTGTCTGTGGCATCGTAGCGCCTAAACAAATGAACTGATTTTAATTTACTTTTTTTTGTTTGAAATGTGGTTTAATCGAGAGTGTTCTTAGCTATAATCCAAAAAAATTGGTTCAGCCGTTTAAAAGTTATCAGCTTTTTTCTAGTTTTCTTGTAGAAAAGATTAGATAACCCTTAGGTTCATAATATTCAAGTGTCAATTGACAAATGTCAAGATGGACGTTGCCTAGATACATAATTATTTATTTGAAAATGATGTTTTGGAAAACTCAGATACTTTGGATCGTAGGCGCGGAATAGTCCAAGAAAATCGGTTCAGCCGTTTGAAAGTTATCAGCTCTTTTCTAGTTACTGTAACCTTCACTTGTCGAGGGTGTTGAAAATTTTTTATTTACACTTGTTATTTTTATATATTTTTCTTAATTTAATATTAAGTTTTGTTTTATTTATGAGTTTAAGTTTTTTTATTGTTTCTTCGCAAATGGAGGTAAAGTGCTATACAAGTCTCGGCCGAAATAGTAATTACCGGCTTCGTTTAGCCTATGACTCGGCTGGCGCCTCGTCCTTTCAATATCATTTGAGAAGTGAACTCTGCCAGTAATCGCTTTATTTCAGGCCTGGACTGTAATGTTCTAATGTTCTACTACTTATTATACGTTTACGTAATTAATTATCACCATTATTATCATTGTACAAATCTAACAACTCTGACCATCACCAGGAGTACAATCATTGAATTGAAGGTACGATATAGGTAAATGATTTAAGTTTGGGTTTTTGAGTTTACTTTAAGCTGAAAGCACAATCAACTTGAACATGCTGAAGCTTGAAAAGTGAGAGCTTTACATTTGACTACACTGCCTTGCAAGTCAACGCAAATATACTCACCCATGAAAGCTAATCGCCTTCCCCTCCCCGTGTGATGAGGACACATTGTCGTCCGAAGTATTTTTGCAGCAAGGCACACAGCAGTGCATTCTTTGCTTCGATTAGGTATAACGAATCTTTTGAAATATTAATTTTATAAAAAGCTCGTAATTGAGTAATTGACCTTATTTACAAAGTACTCAAAAGCAAAGGCCAAAGAGTATGTAATCACTACATTATAAAAAGTACTCTGGCCTGGCTGCGGTACTCTGCGTTGCTCTGTGTCACACACGGGTGACGGGGAACAGTATGGGGAAATCCAAAACCATAGTAAGTACAGGGAATTGGGAAACTGTCTAGTGTCTTAGGAAACTTCAGCTCTATTTTACCCGACTGCGGCAAAGCCAAAAGGAAGGGCTGTGATTTTAGCAGTCTATGTATGTATGGATGTTTGTATCCAGGTTCTGTGTGTTCCACCGTAGCGCCTAAACTACTAGGCCGATTTTGATGAATGAAGTGTCAATTGATTCGCTGTGAAGGCCCGGGTGATATAGGCTACATTTTATAGGAAAAAATTGACCAATCAGCTGATGTTACATCAAAAAAAAGTAGTGGTTTCCAAATAATTTTTTTTTGCTATTGTATCGAGTTCCCACTCGATACAATAGCTCGACTCGTTGTCGAATGAAACAGGAGAAAATTTGAGTTCATAAATTACTACAACATTAAAATATACCAAATGACAGAAAAACAATTTTACTACAATATTTCAGCGTTTTTTGTAAAAACAATTTTGGCATAGTAAATTTTTTCGGTCAAGCGTGAGTTGTCCATAAAAATCAATGAAATTTACTAAATTTTTTTTAGTGCCAATCGGCTCAATTTCATGTAAGGATCATATTTTCACTGTATCAAAAGAAAAAATCGGGACGGCAGAAGTAAGTCAAATTTGCGTACCAAATGTTTTTTCATACAATTTCTAAGTAACTGGTTAGCAGTTATAGGTAACCTAATATCACTAATGGTTCAATAAATGATCAATATGACATTTTTATCTTGTCATAATTATCATGTACGAGTCATTTTGGCATGGTCAATTTTTTGGTCAAGCGTGAATTTTCCATTAAATCATTTTTTTTCTTACAATGAAATGATCCTTGCATGAAACCGAATCGATCAGCATTGAAAAAAATTTGGTCGATTTCATTGATTTTTATGGACAACTCACGCTTGACTGAAAAATTAACTATGCCTAAATTGTTTTCACAAAAAGAGCTTAAGTTTCGTCACATATTTGGTAAATTATTTTGACGATTCAAAAGCACTTCTAAAAGTCTACTTGAATAAAAATCTATTCTATTCTATTCTAGACAGTTTCCCTGTATCTCCTATGGTTTTGGATTTCCCGATACTGTCCCAGTTAAAAAAAAACACTCTCTAAATAGGTAGAAAAACATAAATCTTCCTTTTTTGGTTAAAAAAGTAGCCTATGTTACTCCTAGGTTAATGTCGTACTTGTCTATGAAAGTCCTGTCAAAATAGTTTCAGCAATTCCGAAGATTAGCCCGTTCAAATAGATATTGGAATGTAATATTATGTAATCTCATTACATCGAGAAAAAGTTAAAAATGAAAATAGGCGTTCTATTTTTGTAGGACCTTTTCTGTCATTCGATTCACAATTGTCGTTGTGGAAACATATGTTTTCCAATAAACATTAAAATGTATTTAATTTAATAAATTTTTTTTTTTTTACTAAATGATTTAGTTGGCTGATCCACATTTTATTTTTTCCATTAATAGACCACAAATAGACAGAGAGACAAACAAAAATTTGAAAACGTTTGATTTAGTTATGGTGCAGGTCCAATGCAGGTCAAATAAATATGTGAGCTCAATAAGAAATTTCGAAATTACAGATAGACAATTCAATTTTATTTATTAAAAAAATTAATTAAAGTTAGTAGTTATCAGTTAATATTAACTAGTATTAGTATAGAAGTACAGATAAGTACAAATTAGTATAGATAAAATTAAACAAAGATGAGGGAGAGTCTATAATACCCTATTTCCATTAAAAAGTCACTTAGCAAGGCGAAGGGCTGTGGTGTGTGCAAGTCCCTGCAAGAGATCTATATGTCCAGCCGCGAGTATCCAGCGATTAGTAGTGATGATGATGATGATATACTGACTTGGAACTGCGTCGCTCCACGTACACAATGTACTAATGCATTGACAGTGTTCACTTTCGATCCAGGTCATTCTTATAACATTTTAGGGATTTCATCAGAATTAAATTGACAACATTAATATCATGATGACCAACATGCAGAACAAAATGACAAGCATTATATTATCTGCAAATCCTACTCTATGATCCTGTATGATGACAACGCACAACACGACTGACAGCTGACAGCTGACAGCTGCAAGATTGCATAGCTGCTTACTGCTTGCTGCTAACTTCAGTTTGGTTAGTCAGTCCGTTCGGTGGGAAGCGCGTTAACGTTGTTTTGTTTACAATCGTTTTCAATTTAAGAAAACAAAATACACCTGTTATCCCGAATTTAGCCTTTTATATAAATACAACCGTAGGTAACGTGTGTTGTGTGCCGCTGTGATATTTATTGTAAAATACAACCTGTGACATGATTTTTTAATTCGAAAAAGTTCATTGAATGGTTGAATTGTCTTTCGATTGTGATTATTTTGATTGTTTACAATAGCTGTGTAGCTCGCAACGTTGTACAAAGTTGTCCCTTGTGACCAAATCAGCATTTTTCGGTGAGTTTCTGTGATGTTTTCTTTTTTGAGTTTAAACTTGTCCAAAACCTGTAATGGGAGGACAAGACTTTTTGCCTTATTTGACTTTCATTGCAAAATTTTTTTTGCCTCTCGGTAGTTGACCTCGATAAAAGGTAAAATCTCGCATGAAATTACGCATATGAATTTAAATGAACTGGGTTGGGTCAGTAGGCTTTGTAACTTAAATGCATTTCAAAGTAAATAGGTGCGTATGAGGATAAAGAGCCAAAGTGGTTTTTATTTAAGCAAAGCCTTTGCCTTAGCCTTTGAAAAAACAAGTATGATGTCACTACTCTGATTTGTAGGTAAAAAACACTTAAGCCTACTGAAACTCTTTACAGGCATTTATTTTAGTTCCACAATTAATATTAAACATGATTATTTCAGTCTAGAAATTCACAATAGATACTAGGTAGCCTAGAGTTAGGAAGTAAGCAATGTGTCCCCCTTACCTCAGAAACCAACCCAAAGAACTCATCAATCCATCGCCTGATCTCTTCCTGGTTGTGTCGAGATTCCGTGGGGCTGTGAGAGTGATGGAATAGAGAGTACACAATGGTGTGGACAGTTGGGTAGGAACGTGTCTATGGGTACACCATAATGAAATGCATTCAGCTATTACAACCTACTAAACGGTGCTTTTATGCCTCTATGAGCTGCACATCACAGAGAGTACACCTTGTTTTGTGCACACACTTGTGCACTATGTGTTATGTGCACAGGAGTCTGGTTACACTCCTGGCACCTGGCATGGTGTGCAGGTGTGTGTGCCCGGGAGAGGTTGTACATACAGTATCTATTTAGTCCACAATTACCAATTAAAACTCACATTAAGTTGCACAAGTTGTTTCTACTAAGAGCCAGCACGGTCACCTTTCATAATTTCAAATTTCATGAATCAATGGGAAGTACCTTATAGGTTTAGATTCTCTTGATAGATCTTCAGTTTGTGACACATAGACAGACATGAAGACTTCATGTTTAAAACAATACCAACCCTGGTCACAGGACAGTCTTCCCCTCAACTTTTAATATGGGTACCTTCAAGTCAAGAGTGAATGGGCATCTCTAGCTAAGCACGCTCCATCTTACACTGCATCATCACTTGCTAGCAGGTCTGTTTGCAGCCAAGCGCTAATCTGTAAATTAAAAAAAACCTGCCAAGTGCAAGTCAGACTCGCGCACCGAGGGTTCCGTGCTCGGGTAGTTTTTCCGACATTTTGTATAATTAATCAAAAACTACTATGAATAAAAATAAATAAAATTCTGTTTCAGAATGTACAGATAAAGTCCTTTCATATGATACCCCACTTGGTATAATTATCTTACTTTGAAAATTGAAACACATTTTAATTTTTTTTTAATAATGTAATTTACGGTTTTCGGATTTATTCCTTTACTTGTGCTATAAGATCTACCTACTTTCCAAACGTGATTCTAGGTCAACGGGAAGTACTCTATAGGTTTTCTTGACAAACACGACGGACGGACGACGGACGGACAGACAGACAGACAACAAAGTGATCCCTTATAGGTCCGTTTTTCCTTTTGAGATACGGAACCCTTCGTTTCGAAAAAGTTAAACATTAAGACGGATATTTGTAACTGCTCCATTCCCAATTATGTAGTAAATGATGAGATGAATGTGAAGTGTATGTTGCGCTGTATGTAATGTGAGCAGCGTTAAGGTGCCCACGCACTTGAACTGAACTGCAGCTGAACTGCGCGTCGCTTCAGCGCCCCGCACGATATTCTCTCCAGCCGCGACGCGCGGACGTCACTGCCGCGCGGCTGTGTTCAGTTCAGCTGCAGTTCATTTCAAGTGCGTGGGCACCTTTAGAGTCGAACGTAGATGTAACGAGTGCTACATTGCAACCATTATACATGCTCATCTACTATTTAGGCTAACTACAAACTGAATCACAGCTTAAAGTTTTTAGGATTCTGTACTTCAAAGGAAAAAACGGAACCCTTATAAGATCACTTTGTTGTCTGTCTGTCTGTCCGTCCGTCCGTCCGTCCGTCCGTCGTGTCTGTCGAGAAAACCTATAGGGTACTTCCCGTTGACCTAGAATCATAAAATTTGGCAGCTAAGTAGGTCTTAAAGCACAAGTAAAGGAATAAATCCGAAAACCGTGAATTTCTGGTTATATCATTAGAAAAAATTTAAATGAGTTTCAATTTTCAAAGATAATTGTACCAAGTGGGGTATCATATGTCAGGGCTTTACCTGTACATTCTTAAACAGATTTTTATTTATTTTTATGCATAGTAGTTTTTGATTCATCGTACAAAATGTTGGAAAAAATACCCGAGTACGGAACCCTCAGTGCGCGAGTCTGACTCGCACTTGAGCGTTTTTTTTTTGATGATGATGATGTTGCTTTTATCCCTTTCAGGAAAGGCAAAGGTCGTAGTGTTTTTTTTTTTTTTGTGTTTCTTCCTTTTTCCCTCCAACATGGCGATCGGAGACTTGTAGGTTGTTGTGACTGTTTTGTGTACTGGATATGAATATATCTGATCTTATGTAGTTATCTAAATTAGGGCCAGCATTGATTTTTTGTGCGAAATGAACTTTGTGAATTGCCCTGTGCGACGCGACTGTCGCCATCGTGTAGGCAGCCTTACTCCACACAAACATTAACATCGCTCTGGCAACATGTTGTGTGAAATGAGGACGCCTCGCAGGATGCTTCATGCTTCTTCTGTAATCCAATTATTTCTTATGTCCTTCCCCGGGACGTATCCCCCGTCTGTACCAAATTTCATTAAAATCGGTTCAGTGGTTGGGCCGTGAAAACGTAGCAGACAGACAGACAGACAGACAGACAGATAGACAGACAGACAGACAGACACACTTTCGCATTTATAATATTATTATGGATTTTAAACTAGATGATGGCCACAGCTTCGCCCGCTTGGATTGGTTACTTGCCCTGCGGGATTGAAGAGTTGGAATCCAAATTTTTTATGGAGCAAAGTTCCCTTAGCGATAAAAAAAAATCCGCAAATCGGTTCAGAAATCTCGGAGATATCAGTGTACATAGGTAGAGAAACACCTCAATTTTTCAGTCGGTTAAAAAAGTAGCCTATGTTACTCCTTGGTTAATCCTCACTTGTCTCTGAAAGTCCCGTCAAAATAGGTGTAGTCATTCCGAAGATTAGCCCATTCAAACAGACATGACACTTCAATTTTATTTATTAAAGTATAGATATAGATTGACATAGATGCCTATGATGTAATTTTCTCAATTTCTTTCTATAAGCGTAAAAATAACCTTACAGTTGTTATAAGAATACTTGTTCTGTGATGTGGCTATACATATACAGGTCTTCATTTGAATAGCTTGCAGTAGTACCTACCAACTCACAACTGGTACTATTTAGTTCGCCAGTGGAAGAGACTTTAAAGAATGGGCTTTGTAAACTGGCAATTCTTTATAGCCCAACTTTTGACGCTATCAGTCTAATTGGTATCACACTAATATAATATTGTAAAGGCGAAAGTATGTTAGTTACTCTTTCACACAAAACTACTGGACGGATTTGGCTGTTTGGAATGGAGATAGATCACACCCTGGGTTACCACATAGGCTACGTTTTATCCCGGAAAATCGATGAGTTCCCACGGGATTTTTACAAATGCGAACGAATTTGCGGGCATCAGCTAGTAATTCTATAAATAGCAAGATTTTTACGTTAACTACATATTTTTTAGCCTAGAACGACACAGTAGTTAGTCAGGCCTAGATGCCTAGGTCCCCAATTTCGCAAATAGCAATAGCATTGATTGCTAGTGTGGCAATTGATATCTTCATTACCACCCCAGTGCCATCGCCTTAATATGTGCAGCTGCGCGAATGCTCCAATTTACAACTTTGTGCCTAATTTGATGAGCAACGACAGCAATCGAGTGCTCCAACCTAACAATCAACATGAGACTAATCAACTGTATCAACGGTCCTCTTAGGCTGAAATCTATAGACCGCACTTGAATTTGCTTAGACTCAAGGCAACATTAAAACGGGACAGCGTTATATAGCGTGTGGTACAGTCATTGAAAGCCACTACTCTTAGTTGCTCATTACTATTTATTAATACACAAGGTTTGTTATCAGTACTCTACAAGTGTCCCTCTCTAGATGGCTATACCCACGAGTCGCTATGAACATACCGGAGTGTCCTAGACTGATCCCATGGAGTTGCCACCTCTACAGCGCGCATAAATCTATCTTGTTATAACTGAAACATAAGTCCGGGCAAAGTCCAAGTACGCTCTACAGATTTCAGCCAGACCCATGTTTAGACACAATTTAGGTTATAGCATATTGCTGGGTCACTATTTCTGTGCCAAAATGTGGATTTCGTTTGAGTGCTATTTGTCAATGAATACTTTACGCGCGGGTCTCCTTTCATAATGAAATGGGCTTAGGCCAAAGTCCAGCACGCTCGCTGGTGCAGGAATGCGGATCGGCAGACTAGTTATTAAATGGCAGATACTTATTTTGTAATAATAATAGCCAAAAACGGCTTGGGTCCAACCACAACCCATTTTATTTCTTCCGTTACTTTAGTTTTCTGTTGTTTCTGTTGTTATTTCTCTTTTGTTTCTGTTATTTATTTTTTGTTGTTCCTGTTATTTAATTTTTTGTTGTTTCTGTTGTTTTTGTTATTTTATTGTTTGTTGTTTCTGTTATTTTATTTTTGTTATTTCTGTTATTTTAGTTTTGTGAACATTTTTAAAAAAAGTGTAAAATGAGAAAAATAAATAAATGAGAGTTAAAAAAAATTGCCAAAAATATAAGCGCCGTTTCTTTGGTACCTACAACAAAAGTAAGATTTTAAAGGCCTGAATGCCTAAAAATAGTGTTTATTTGCGGAACTCCGCGACTCATCCGCGGCGACGTCCACGGAATGAATGGCCGCCGTCGTCGGGCCAAATTGTACTTGTATTTCCGCTTCCTGATTCCTGAAAAAACTAGTTCAGAAGTTACTGCAAGATTTTAATTTATTACTTGAACCGTTTCCGTTCTGAATCGTAAGTAGTTAACCCTATTGGGAAGTAGTCAGGAAGGTACAGGTTACTATCATGCGATCACCAGGGCAGGAGCACCAGGCGATCTCAGCATTTCCTTGTGCAGTAATATTAGTAAAAATGGCAAGCACGATAACTACGGTTTTTAACCGAATTCCAAAAAGGAAATCGCTTAAAAACCGTCGGTTCTCAATTCGACCCGGTTTTTTTGGTTTTTCTTATGTACTATGTTCGATATACATCGATTTTTTCAGGTCGATACAGATTCGCGCACCGAGGGTTCCGTACTCGTTTTTTTTTTTTTTGCAAGATAAATCAAAAACTATCATGCATTAAAAATAAATAAAAATCCGTTTAAGAATGTACAGGTAAAGCCCTTTTATATGATACCCCACTTGGTATAGTTATCTTACTTTGAAAATTGAAAATACTAATTACCTACATATTTGTTCATGAACACATTTAAATTTTTTTTTTTTTTGTGTTATAAGACTTACCTACCTGCCCAACGGGAAGTAACCTATAAGTTTTCTTGACAGACACAGACAGACGGTCAGACAGACAGACGACAAAGTGATCCTACAAGGGTTCCGTTTTTCCTTTGAGGTACGGAACCCTAAAAAACACACTGTATGATTATTATGGTTGTTTGTTTGTTTTTAGTTACATTTTATGTACCTGATATAATTAGTAAACCTGTAGTATTGATAACTATACCTAAAAGTGATAATAGCAAACAGCATCTTCTCACGTCCAGCAAGATAACACTTGTTCACGATATGAATAAACGAATTATTTAATATAATGATTATGATTACAGCATCATTGCTGTCAACCTGTGCTTTGACTTGTGACTAATTTTGTTTCGTTTAGGTCCAGCTGCATGACAGGTTACCGTCAAACTTTGACCGCCAATAACAGTAAAGTGGGTTGCACAAGTCAGTAGATATAACGCGTACAAAATGAGTTCTCACGCGCCATTTTAGCTTTGTGTCAACTGTCATGTGAAAAGTACGATTTTGGTCCTAATTTTAAAAGTAAACCTTACATGGCGCGTGAGAACTTATTTTGTGCGGACTATATAAATATTCATACTTCCATGATTTATGAAGTAAAGTATTGGTTCAAAATTAACAACCCCTGCCTTCTACATTGGTTTGTAGATTCTTCAACCCGTTAACCTTTCCAGGTTAGCCCGCTTCCATCTTAGATTGCATCATCACTTACCACCAGGTGAGATTGCAGTCAAGGGCTAACTTGTATCTGGGACTTCGTCTGTGTTGGTGTTAGCTGGCGGGCGTACTCTGCCTTTTTGGAGTGTTTTTTTTTGTTAAAACTGACTGGAAAGCGCTCTAAGGGGGTGCCGTGCGTGTGTCGGCGAGCGCCGGCACAGACGGGGTTCATACTTGTATAGTTTAACTAACTTGTTACAAATAACTGCAAACTTGACATTGGCTAATCTTTGTAAAGCCAGACGACAGAAAAAAAAAACTTGTATCTGAATTTAAGAAATGCTTTTTGACGGTAAACATCGTAACTTCAACCGTCCGTCATGCAACTGGAACTTCTTAGGGCCGATTTTTCAATCATCAACTTTATTTGAGGCATTTGTATAGGAAGTCTGTCAAAACTGCAAGTTAAAGTTTATCTGGCGATTGAAAAATCACATCATACATAACTGCATACATGACACATCAGCTTCCTACCTATCCTGTAACTTGTGGTTACACAGTAGTCAATGGTTGTGCACGTGGTCTAGATAGCTACTGTGTGGCGTTGCTAATACCGCCAGCTTTTGGCAATTAACATGGTTACGGAACCCTACCTTGTGCGTATTCCGACACACATTTGACCAGTTTTTTCTGTATCGCATCCGGGTCAAAAATGAGTTTAACGCCTATTAGGCATTGAATTAGTTATAACCGTGTCATCTGGTCTTCTCAGTAAGAAAGTCGCAAACAATAGACGCGAACTGCAATACAAAAGCTAGTGACAGCTCAAGTAGTTATCTATTCCACTTACAATTGAGATCATTACCGGCTTATCTTTCTAGCGTCTAGGTATTTAGTCACAGAGTAGAAAAATGATTACAGTAGGACCACAGCTTTAGCCCCTATAACTACAACGCACAGGCCGCCGTCAAGTATAATAGTTATAATACTAGCTCATGGCCGCGACTTCGTTCGCGTGGATTTAGTTTTTAAAATCCCGTGGTAAATATTCGATTTTCCGCGATAAAAGCAGTCTATGTCATTCTCCAGGTTTTGAAATGTAAAAATCGCGTCTATCCGTTGCCCCTTTGCAATGTTATTGAAGGATAAACCAACAAAAACACTTTCGCATTTTTGAATATGTATGGGTATAGTTGTCGCATATCTCTGTAGGGGGGAAGACTAACTACTGCGTCTTCAGATAGCGAAGCAAATCGCCCAGATTCTAGTTATTTATTATGAATCTATTATTGCAATCTGTTACTCTCACCTTCAATCCTGCCACTTGTAAGTGACCGATGTACCAGCCACTGGAAACCACTGTCCTTGACAGGCTAGTGTGCAACCGTGTCACCATCTGTAATATTTAATTTCAGCTATGATTCACACTGAATCCACTAAATGCCTTAAGCTTGTACAAGTAGAAAACACCAATGTTTGTACTGTCTACTTTATTGTCATAGATATAAGTTAATCACCATGAGAACAGGGGAGCGATCGTTTACATCGTTTCCATGCCTGGTGGTCGAACGCACGACAGGACGTTCGACCCACCATCACGAATTTAAGGACTTAGCGTGTTACAATAGCTACGGCAGTCTACCCAACGGGATCATGCCGCTCTCGCCGTTCAGGGGTTAACCTTCACAGCCTGAGATCGTCCTACATTACCGGTAATGTGTCCAACGTCTTTTCGACCACCCCTGCGCCTGTGCGGCCTGGGAATTGGACAAGCCCTGCGTCTTTACGACCGGGAAACTCAAGCCCTGCGCCTGTGCGGCCGGGAAATTCATGATCAAGCTCGTATGGCACTGCAACAGAGCCGTGCTGTTCATCTGTCTCCTTATTACAACTAAGAGAAGCTCGCGGCATTAATAGGTAAACTTGAGGCACTTAGCTGATATGCATCTGCATGGATGACCTGGCGCTGCCGCACGGTGACACAGCCCAGCACACATCACTCATATATATTCACACCAACGAATGTTACTAGCGTTGCAGCACGGTGACACAGTCCAACACGTATCATTCACACTAACAATTAACTAATATATGAAGTTAAGATATTTTGGCGCGTTCGGCGGCCATCAAACTCAGACATGTCGAAACTTGCATTCTTTGTTATACTAAAGGAAACCAAAGACATACTCACCATAGAGTATCGGTGTTGCTATATACAATATTTACATTCGCGGTTTCCGCGACAATAGTGATATACGGGTTAAACCATAGATAGTTTTTAACATAAAATTTGACTGAATATTTGTATGATAAATCTTCAATTGCCTCTTAGGGGCTAGATATAACAAGCGCCCCGGGCGCACGAACGGGACGCTGTGAAGACAAAATGTATGGCCCTCTATAAAACGAAAATTGATTATGAATGTGCCGTGAAAACACGGACAGGCAAACACACTTTCGCTTTTTCAATATTATTACTTAGCCTACTGCAATTTTTATTCCTGCTCAAATACCACCGGTTCCAAAGTAGAATCTACTGAAAATAAACCGGCAAGAAATAAATTTAGTGATCGAGAATTTTTACTCAAATAAATACTTCACAGTGGCTATACGATGCCATGTCATACCCTTGCCAAGTTAGCTCGCTTCCATCTTAGACTGCATCGTCACTTACCATCAGGTGAGATCACAGTCAAGGGATAACTTGAATCGGAATAAAAATAAATAAAATACATTCAAATCGAGTGCGGTTTGTCGATATAGTCTGTAGACCTGGCAGTGGGCTTACTGCTTGTTTTGCTTACACTATGATTCATCGCTGACTGTGACACATCTCTTAATAATTTATCATTACACGACACATTCTCAACTTTATCGCTACTGGAATAGAGTGTATTATTGCTTGTATTGAATTTGTTAGTATTATTTAGCATATTGCTGATAGCTAGTGTATTAGGCGCGATTAGTCGACAGTGGATACTGTTTATATGATAATGGACCGTCTGTCTGTGTATGGCTACCTCTTAAAGGAGTACTTACACCCACTACCATTCTTCATGAAAAAAAGAAAGTTGTAGTATCTACTTTGCCAAGTTACAATATTATTTGGCAAACATGTCTGTTATCATAAATTATTATCTGCTATCGGACAAGGAAACATTAACAAAATTATTTTATGTTTTATTTATAATTTACATTTCAATTCAAGAACCTCAAAATGTTTCTATTAGAATGCTCGATAAGACCTAAGTTTTAGTTAGTTTTTAATTTGGCAGAGACATCAGTTTTTCTAAATATTTTAAACGGAAACTCCGATAACTTAAAATATTTTTTGCAGCTAAGATGGATACTGAGCACTGAGAATAGATGTTAGATAAACCTGCTGAGCCTTTATTGAAAGCTATACATAATACCTTTATTGAGGCAAAGTAGAGAGCACGTAAAATTCCGTGTATCCTAATCAATAGGAAGATGGCGTCATTCCAAGATAACTACATACTACATAGTGATTAACTAAGAAAATATCACGTTTAAATATACGTTACGTAAGTAGGTACCTACATTTTTATTCATAAATAATTAAAAGAGGCTCTATTCATTAATTATAATATTATTAATCACAAATGATTTAATTTAAATTCCAGTTCTATTATATTAAGCATGAAGTTCATTTTGGCGTCAACGTAATAAAATTGTTTATGTAATGTAAATTGACTATGTTTTTTAATGTGCTCTTTGATTTGATTGTTTAAATTAGGTAGGAAGTAGGTAGGTAGGTACATCAAGTTTGATAAATTCGATTTTGTGGTCGTTCAAATTAACTAAGTATGTAGGTAAGTATAGATAGGTTTTCCTCTGGATAGGTGCATACCTATTAGACGACAGGTCGAGGTGGCAAACGGGGGAATACTTTTTACATAATAATATAGTATGTACTACCATTTACAGTAGGTAGTCATAAACTCATGACATTATGTACAAAACGCTATAATATGATCTAAGAGCATCGGCATGCGTCTCCATTCCTAGAAAGTGTGATATAAATACACTACGCTCGGATTAGCTTAGGCTCCATCTTGGGAGCACTTCAGCGTTTTGTTGTCAGGCAGATTTGATGCTAACATTGTAGTCAGCAACAAAACTAGGTTTGTACCAGGGCTTGAACGGAGAACTCCGGAGTTCTGGTTTTGACGTAACTCCGGAGCTTCGCAAGATTACAGATTCGTTTGTAAAACCGGAGTTATCACGAATAATAATATGTGAAGTTTCGATTTTCATATTTTTAGAAAAAGTCGAGCCTTTTCAGCGTTTACATGTCCAATACAGAGTCTTCATAATTTTTGCATACATAATTGGATAAAACTTATCCAATTTTATCGATTGAAACCTTAATAAAAACTAATCTAAAAGAAAAATGTTACTAGGTAGTTAATTTTACCAACTTAAAGTTTTCTTTTATTTTTTTCTGATTGGTTTTTAACAGACTTAAACATTTGTTTAAGCGCAAGAAATATTCAAATCAAACGCATTATTTAATTACATTTTTTTTTATGAAGCTTTGAAACTCCGGAACTCCGGACTTGGAACGCTCAGCATCAAAACTTGACTCTGGAGCTAAAAAATAGTCCAATTTTCAAGTTCTAATTTGCACCCGCCATCCAGTACAAGGGACTATGTGCAAACCTAGCTTTGTTGCTAACTGTACCTAACATAAATGACCCGCTGGTCTTATCATTGTCATCAACCCATCGCCGGTCCACTACTAAGCACGGGTCTCCTCTCTGAATGAGAAGGGTTAGGCCATAGTCTGCCATGCTGACCCAATGCGAATTGGCAGACTTCACACACCTCTGATAACACTATGGAAAACTCTCTTAAATTAAATTTGAAAAATGTAGGTTGTATTGTATCATCCTTATCACCTTGAGAATGGGATGCTGTTAGAACTGATAAGAAAGCAGAGCGTATCTGTTTAAGCCTTTAACTAGTTTGCTTTACCTACATACCAATAATCATGATCATCAGCCTGTGGATGTCCACTGTTGGACATGGGCCTTCCCTAAAGAGCGCCACCATACCCGCTCCTCAGCCTTCCTCATCCAGCCACTTCCCGCCAGCCGCTTTATATCGTCGGTCCATCGTGCTGGAGGGCGTCCCACACTACCCTTGCTTAAACGCGGTCTCCACTCAATGACTTTCCGGCTCCAACGGCCTCTACAACTCTTTTCCCGGGTTCGATTCCCGGCGGGGGTTGGGAATTTTATAATTTCTATTCTGGTATGGTCTGGCGGGAGGCTGCGGCCGTGGCTAGTTACCAGCTTACCGGCAAAGTCGTGTCGCCAAGCGATTTAGCGTTCCGGTACGATGCCGTGTAGAAACCAAAGGAGTATGGGCTTAATGAAAACTGCCATACCCCTTCCAGGTTAGCCCGCTTCCCTCTTAGACTGCATCATCACTTACCACCAGATTGCAGTCAAGGGCTAACTTGTATCTGAATAAAAAAAAAACTTACTGCTGATAATTCTGAGTCAAATTAAGCAATCCAACAAATTAATAAAATAAAAGAGAAAGCGAGTAAAATTATCATTTTCGCGACATAACGTAAAATCCGTTCAAATATTGAATGTAGGTCGACTTTTGACTCTTAAATAAAACAAAGAATTGTGCAATTTCTCCGAACTAAACGATGCGAATTGCCATTGACTGCCATTTATAGACAAGATGTAAATAAGTGATCTTCATTTTACGTAAGGATTGCTCTGCCATAGTTGCCGTATTGCAAAATGGCAGATGAGACTGTCTGATCATTTAGATAACATATAATATTCGTATGTTACTGTGAACATGCAAAACTTTACAGTTTAAAAAAAAAATTGTGATGTAAGCAAAAAATTTACAGTTTTCGGATTTTTTATTCTTTAAATCGTTTGCCGGTAGGGTAGTAACTAGTAACGAGCCAACCATTGCGCCCGGGCCTCCCTGGTTGTTGGTTTGTTCTTCGATCATGTCGCCGCGGAGCAACGGATCAGCGTGATTTTTTTGCATGGGTATAGTTAAAGACCTGGAAAGTGACATAGGCTACCTTTTTTTCCCGGAAAATCAAAGAGTTCCCACGGGATTTTCAAAAACACCAATCCACGCGGCTGAATCAGCTAGTATCCAATATGTGACAGTTGTCGATTCAGGGTCAAATCGAGAGCTTCCTCACTCTAGCTCACTCCGCCACTATCGTGTGCAATGTAAATTGTAATGACAGATATTATCCAAAATGACCGGTAACCGATACTTAGTCGTTTGAACAATCGACAGTTATGTGGTGTGGTGTAAGTGACGTGATTATAGCGATTTATTTCGCAATAGCGCGACTCGTTAGCGTGGATTAAGGTTTTTAAAATTCCGTGGGAACTCTGCTTTCCGAGAAAAAAAGTTGCCTGTGTCAATTTCCGAGACGCAAGCTACCTCTGTACCTAAATTCATATAAATCGGTTAAACGGATGGGCCTTTGAGAATCCCGTGGGAATTCTTCGATTTTCCGAGATAAAAAGTAGCCTATGTCCGTCCCCGGGATGTAAGCTAACTCTGTACCTGTCATCAAAATCGATTAAACTGTTGGGCCGTGAAAAGCTAGCAGACAGACAGTCAGATACACTTTCGCATTTATAATGTTCCGGAAAAGCAAAGAGTTCCCGCGGGATTTTTAAAAAACTTCAATCCACGCGGACGAAGTCGCGGCATCATCTATAACTTAATATAACAGTGAAAACTGAAACAAAATCTATGCAGTACTTTTTGAGATCGGAGCCATGAAACAAATGAACAACGTGCGCTAATCCACTGCGATCTGCCGCCGCGTCGCTTGTCCCCTGCTCCAAACACCGCGGTAGATATACATATTAGAAAGTGATCGACAATCGCTATGTATAGGTAATTTAGACAATTTATGTACATTATACATGTCTTGTATACATTTATACAATGCACTAATGGCGGGTCAGAGAAAGGGAAACATGGACAGGCGATAAGCCTCGGGGTCTACAGACAATAATATATCTATCTACTTTCTTCTTTAAACTATCGTTTAGTTGTGTCAAGTGATTGAAGGCCAGTTGCAACATCATCAAACCACCGACTCACTACTAAGCACGTGTCTCCTATTAGAAGCAGTGATAGTCTAATGGTTAAGACGTCGACTTTCCATTCGTGGCGTGCGTGGTTCAATCTCGAGTACGCATCTCTAATTTTTCGGAGTTACTTATGTGCGATTTAACCAATTAAATATCACTTGCTTTAACGGTGAAGGAAAACGTCATGAGCAAATCTGCATGCGTTAGAGTTCTCATTTCTGATTGTATGAGCTTTGTGTGGAAACCTTGTGTTTTAAAAATCTGCTCAAATCCTTCCTGGTTAGCCTGCTTCCCTCGTAGACTGCATTATCACTTACCACCAGGTGAGATTGCAGTCAAGGGCTAACTTGTATGTGAATAAAAAAGACGAAAAACCGCGTTTGAGTTGCTAAATGTAAAAAAAAAAAAACACTGAATACCCCAGATGTTAAAATAGGACAAAAGTTTTAATGGTTTGTATAACTCCGGATTCCGCGTATTGTGAAACATTTAATTTTATCGTGTTCCGGCGGATTACGGTTACGGAGCGTTATTGGGTTACCGTTACCCGGTGAGTGATGAGTGGTGAGTGGTGACCGACTGTAACGTCGCAATATTTAGATTCGCTGGAATTTATTGATCATCGTTCTGTTTTGATTGTAGCGCGAAATCTTTGGAATGTGCTACTTTCGGTCGCCTAACACCAACCACAGTTTTACGATATATTAAATTAAAAACTGTGCTTATACCTAACTTATCTAAGTATTATTTTGACACGATGGACCTACGATATAAAGCGGCTGGCAGGAAGTGGCTGGATGAGGAAGGCTGAGGAGCGGGTTGTGGTGGCGCTCTATAGGTATGTCCAACAGTGGACGTCCACAGGCTGATGATGATGATGAGACTTTTACAAGTACTTTTGAGTCGTCATATGCATCTGCAATACAACAGAAATGCACCTGTTATTCCCTTATATGCAGTAGCCTTCATTGATCCGTGTACCTACTCTGCGTATATTGACGACGCGTAGGACGCGTGGCCTTACTTTGGGGGCCTCATGCCAGTTTCGACACGAGTAGTAACATGTTTAATTGTCATCCTACGATCTTTGGTACGAAACTACGAATGAAACAAACAGCCAGCAGCGCGACGCGACGGTTACGTCCAAGTTCCAGTTGAACTCCGGAATTCCGGTTTTAGCGTAACTCCGGAGCTTCGAAAGATAAATAATAGATACTTATCCGTTTGTGGAACCGGAGTTATCGTGAACCTAACCGGAGTTTCGTTTTTCATTTTTTTTTTATTGAGCTTTTTATTGCACATATGAAATAGGGTAAAACTGATCCTATTTTAATAATGAAAAATATTTTAAACACCTAAAAAAAATCAAAACCTAAAAGATTTTACTAAATAATTTTAAGGTCGTAAAATAAAGGTTCCTTTTCATTTTTCTAACTGATATGTTTTATTTCATACTTAACAGACTTGAACATTCATTTAGGCGTAAGAAATATTTAAATCAAACGCATTATTTAATCACATTCAAATTTAATGAACCTTCGAAACTCCGGAACTCCGGACTTGGGACGCTCAGCATCAAACTCCGACTCCGGATCTGAAAAATAGTCCGATTTTCAAGCTCCAATCCACACCTGGCGCCATAGTTTGTGACCTCTCTAGCGCAGTGGTGAGCGTTGTGGTCTTGTTAGTGGGCGGTCCCGGGGTGTTTCCTGGCAAGGGAAATTTTATAATTTCTAAATTTTCTCTGGTCTGGCGTTGTGGGAGGCCACGGCCTACTGGTTATACCTATATAAATATTAAACGCTAGTCTATTAATAGACAGATTTATTTACTATCCATTATGAGCGACCTTTGTACCAGAATCGTATTGGCCTGGTTCTTAGAACTACACATCTAAGTAGGTGGAGTGTTTGCATTGATGTTTAGCTAATAAACATGTAGGGCTGCCTCTTGTCTCTACACACTCTAAACTTATCTGTCTTTTACCTTTTCAATGCTCTGGAAAAATAAAGAACAGTGCATGAATTGTGAATTTTTCTTTCTTAAAAAATATCTTTCTCCCACGGGATCACATAGACAAACTTAGTTAATTTATTCTCAGATATTTATTTTATTACATGGCAACCCTATTGAATGAGTTAACGCAATGTTTACAATAGAATAGACTGCAATTGAGGCTGTCGGGGAAAAAGTGGCATAACTCAAATGTAACTAAAATTGATCGCGCCAGTGGTGCGAGACTAAACACTAAATTGTCTGATGGTTTTGTATTTCCTACTATCTATTAATGGTTGCCTGATGCCCATGTAACATACATAAGGCAATGTTGGATGATAAATATACGTTTGTGTATATATAATGTTTTGTGAATAAATAGACCTATACTAGTTTTCAACAGTGGTGTTATACCAATGTAAGCGTTTGCTCTTTTCAAGGATTCGTTTTAGAATATTAACCTGCAATCCTGCGCGTTGCTGGAGCGAGCTGCAAGTCAGAGCCCCGCGCTTTTATCAAATAAATAATGTTCGATTGTGTAATATGCATTTTTCAGGAGCATAATTTTAATAATTTTTTTAAGGCTTCTGTAATAGGTAAGTCTAATATTGATTGCGGAATTTTGTTATAAAAGATGACACTCATTCTAACTTTGTAATAAGTGTTAATTTTTCACTAGAGAAAATTAAGGTTTAAGTGTTTTATATATGTATTATCTATTATTTAAGTATGACATTGGCACCGATTCTGTTGTCTTTCTCTAAACTAAATTTAGAGTATCTACATCCTTCCCTTTTTAATATTGCTAAAACAGGATGGAACATGAATTTTAAATTTAAAGACTCTAAATTTTAGTGCACGCTACAAATTTAAACAATAGGCTCGCGACTGGCAGCTAAAGTCACGAGGTTTGATAGCTCTAAACTAAATTTAAAACTCTCAAACTGTGTCCATCCCTTTCATATTATATTAGTAGGAAGAGGATACGAATACTCTAAAATTTATTTGCCAACAGAATCAGTACCAATGTATGTTTCCATAAAATAAATAAATTAAATTTCCACATATGACTTTTGAACTCTCTTGAGGTGCAACCTCATTATGGTTTTTACATTCTAATTTGCCTATTATATAGATTTACTCTATTTTTTATAATCGTTTACTTAAACATTTTGAGTTAGGTCAGTTTTGCAAATTAGTCAAACAGAACGCGATGGTGCGAAATGTACTGTTATGTAACACCCGTATCAATTGTGCCGACGTAATTGTATCGCATCGGTTGCGTGAGAAGAAATGTGTCGCGTACAAGGTTACCTCACTGTGTTTTTGCTCAAAACGAAATGAAGGCTATCATTTTAGAAGCAGCATCTTTATGTCCTGCAGTACAACTTCTTCTGTTCCATTCATCATTATCATCATCAATATTTTTTAAACTATTACGTTATTAGCATTAGGTCTTATTAGGTATAGTTACATAACTTCTGCCCAATAAAATGAAATGTTACAACAAATTAAAAGAATGCTACACAATTAAAAATAAAAAGATGCCAATGGTTAAATTTAACCACAGTTAAAATAATAGTTCAACAAAATTTAACAAATAGGGTTTATCATTAAAAAAAAATCCATTCCATTGTATCCCGTAAGGGGTTGCTATTCTGCGGTTTACTCAAGTTTAAAAAAGGTATAAGTAAATAAAATCGTGCAATATTTTTGGTACCGTGAATAAAAACTAAACGATTAGGAAATCTTTTATCGCCAACAAACTGACCCAACACTTTGACGAGAGTGATATTATTTAAATAAATTCATTTAAAAAAGGATCACTTTCTTCAATAACTAAAGTTTCAGTTCTGATTTTGAGAACGTCAATTTGGACTGAGGTCACTACCTTACTAAATGTTACCAAACAATGACCTAAGTCCAAATTACAGTGTTGTAATTTGGTATAGGTGAGTGGTGAGCAATTAAGACCCATTCGATAATAACATCGCGTCAGTAATTACAACTGTTAACACTAAATTGTGTAAGGCATTAGTTCGTTGATTGTGTTGGTGGGAATTCGTGTCAAGTGCAGAAGGTTAATTAGGTTACTCATTACCAGTCCTTTTTTTTTAAATACTACTAGTTTATCTTAGTGTATTATTAAGTAAATGATATCGCAACGTCGTCCGCGTCGATTTAAGTTTTTTTTAAATCCCCTAGTAACTCTGCTTTCCGGGATAAAAAAATTGCATATGTCTATTTCCGGGACGCAAGCTACCTCTGTACCAAAATGTATATAAATCGATTAAACGGATGGGTCTTTGAGAATCCCGTGGGAATTCTTCGATTTTCCGGGATAAAAAGTAGTCTAAGTCCGTCCCCGGGATGTAAGGTAATTCTGTGCCTCGTCAAAATCGGTTAAACTGTTGGGCCGTGAAAAGCTAGCAGACAGACATACATACACCCTTTCACATTTATAATATTAGTATGGATTAGTAAGGGCTTTTACTGGAGTGATTCTTTTAACTGTGTGTGCTTTAATTAGTTCATAGATTAAATTTTATAAGGTCCTTAAGTAGAGTTGTCTCCTTTATTAGTTTTTATTTTTACTCCATCCCAGTTTTACATGAATTTTGACTTGAGTCATTATTATATGAATCCGTTCGATAATAAAATCGCGCCAGTCGGAACTGCTGAGTAGTTAATTGCACTAATTGTTGTGTGAGGCTGTTTACCCACTCCATTCGTGGATTGTACAGGTGAGAATTGTGTCAAGTGTAGAAGGTTAGGTTAGTTAGTTGCGTCGATTGTATAATTAATTACGTATAAGTTTTAATGTCTTAGTTTCAATAGATTTTGCCTTAGGTCATTTTCACTAGTTATACGTGAATAAATTTTAAATTGAAAAACAAAACTTTACTTACCTTTTATCTAATTCACTATCTAATTTTCAGTCGAGTTTTAGTTTTTGATTTAATGCGGTCGCTCCAAATTGTCCGTCCACTTAAACCGTTAATTAACCAAAATTGAATGTGACAGCAGTAACCCCCATGCCTCGGTAAGCAGTATGGATATTGGGTAATAGAAACTCATGCGATCTAAATTAGAATTTATGTCCTTTTCAATTGTTAAATTAAATGATAGATAGATGGCCCATATATCTATCTATCTATCGTTTAATTGAAAATCTCATAAAGATTTTTAAATTGGTGTTCCATATTTTCCATGGCGGCAGTTTAGTGAGTTAGCAGAGTGTAGCTATCTAAGGTCTAAAGTCTGTAGTTCAGTTTAGCCGTTAAGAAATATCAGGTGACGAATATACACTGACATAAATACTTACCCTGATCTACCCCGCCTGTAATTATAATCTCATTAGAAATATTGAGATGTAAAAAACGTAATTACAATATCATTATACCTACATACAAACAATTATCTGGGGAGAAAAACCACGACACTTATAGGTTAATTGATGTTATTACTAAATAATTACTATCATGTAGCTTAATAACTTAATACACTGAAATATCCTTAAACTAACTGACTCACTCCAGCTGCGCTCGAGTAAAATTTTTGAAAATCACATCTGTGTTTGGTCTGGTGGGAGGCTACGGCCGTGGCTAGTTACCATCCTACCGGCAAAACCGAGCCGCCAAGCGATTTAGCGTTTCGCTACGATGCCGTGTAGAGACCGATAAGGGTTTTGGGTTTAATAAAACTGCCATAGTTCCAAGTTAGCCCGCTTCCATCTTCGACTGCATCATCACTTACCACCAGGTGAGATTGCAGTCAAGAGTTAACTTGTAATAAAATAAAAAATCGGCCAAGTGCGAGTAGGACTTTCACAGGAAGGGTTCCGTACCATCGTACAAGAAATAATACTCTTTTTCTGCACGTCAACAATTTTGAAGTTTTAGTATTTTTTGTTATAGCGGCAACAGAAACACATTCTGTGAAAATTTCAGGTCTCTACCTATTATGGTTCATGAGATATAGCCCGCTGACGGACAGACGGACAGCGGAGTCTTAGTAATAGAGTCCCGTTGGCACCCGGCGGGCACGGAGCCCTAAAACAGCCGCAAACGGCGTGACCATAATAACATCACACTAATATTATAAAGGAGAAAGTGTGTGTGTGTGTGTGTGTGTGTGTGTGTGTGTGTGTGTGTGTGTGTGTGTGTGTGTGTGTGTGTGTCTGTGTGTGTGTGTGTGTATGTTTGTTACTCCTTCACGCAAAAACTACTGGACGGATTGGGCTGAAATTTAGAATGGAGATAGATTATACCCTGGATTAGCACATAGGCTACTTTTTATCCCGGAAAATCAAAGAGTTCCCACGGGAATTTTAAAAACCTATATCCACGCGAACGAAGTCGCGGGTATCAGCTAGTTAGGAGTATAAATGTGACGATAATGAATACACTTTAAAACAAAACCACGTGACGTGGTATCCACTTCGCATTCGATTAACTGTATACTGTAGGCTGAGAGATGGTGGACTATTTGTTTGGAGCGTTAGAATATTAGATTATTGTGTAATTCAAAAAAAAAAAAAACTCTAAATCATTTTTATTCAAAGCAGGTAGTTAAGTAACCTTTTGATGGTTAGAATTGTTAGATTTGTAAGATGGTGGTGATAAATAATTACGTAAACTTAAAATTAAAGTTACGAGTTAAATTCAATGGTTTGATTTGAACGGCGGTGGTAGTATACCTTGTAATTTTCCTTAGTTGACTTAAAAGATAAACGAATCGCAGAACCTTCCCGGATACAAGCGAAACAACGCGATTTGCCTCGCGCTGACCTGCTGGAGTTCAGATAAGGAAAAATAGATTATACCTAATTTAATGGACATTGACTTGACCAACAATGTTTGCGTAAAGTTTGTTTCACAGAAAGAAGTCCGCTCCTTTAACCGTTTAGCTATCGAGGCTATTTAACTCTGCTCAGAGATTCTATGCAGGGTGACGTTACCTAGATCGAGTCAATTTTACACACTTTGTGCACATTTCTTGTGTGTGTGTGTGTGTGTGTGTGTGTGTGTGTGTGTGTGTGTGTGTGTGTGTGTGTGTGTGTGCGTGTGTGTGTGTGTGTGCACATTTTTTTGTAATGAAAAATCAGATCCTGTATAAAATACTTCCGAAAAATAATCACAGGCTCCAAGTCTATTACGTAACGGAATTAAACAAACCAACTTCCTTTCCTTTCCCATAATATTATACAGCCAGTTTCGCGTACCGAATTTTAATTTGGAACTGTTTGTTTCAGACGATGATCCCGATTGGCTGCCGGCGGGGCCGCGATGGCGCGACGTCTTCTCTGATTGGTGGACGGTAGCGTCACGCGAGCGACAGCGGCTGTGATTGGTGCACGATGTCCGGGCTTCCCAACAGGGGTGATGACGCCATCAATGGAGTCGATGTGCGAGAGCAAGGAAGCGCTTTGAGGTCAGTGAAGATACTTTGATTCGGAGTGTTCAAAGGGTCAAATGAAGTCATATTATGAATGTCATAAAGCAGCAAAAAACCTGGCGTTCGTTGCGTTTAGTGTACGCAGTATCGTAGGTAGGTATGCGCGTTGCGTTCATACGCATTACGCACCAAGAAACCAAGCTATTTTAAATCCATGCGGACAAAAACGCAAGCAAAGCTAGTTTTAGGTACAGAAATATATAAATGAGAGAAGAAAACGCATTTTATACACAAAACAGATACAAATCGTAGTTCCGAGCGACTCTACTCATTTCTCGCTCCGTTGACGCTCTACGGATGCGTTAACCCAACCATGCTACGTTGTTATCCACCTTAACAATCTGGTAATAGGGTTTAAAATAGCGATAAATAGATTTGCTAACTAATCATACCATCGAAATTGAATGTTTTGCTTTGGTAAGCAATCGCAACGTATATTTTGCGCTGGAGAAGTATTTTTAATAATTTGTAAGAATAAGAAATATCCGTTGATTATGAAAATCTTTGAATCTAAGACCTTGAAGACCTTGAGCTCTGGAACTCCGGTTTTTGTGTGACTCTGGAAATTCGACTCTGGAGTTGTGAACATAACCGGAGTTTCGATTTAAAGAAAAATGTCGAGCTTTTTCCGCCGTTTCATATGCAGTTCAGAGTCTTCATAAGTCGTACATATGAAATAGAGCAAAAATATTCAATTTTATCAATGGAAAACATTTAAAAAAATTGAAAAGAAAAATGATAGATTATTTTGCCAGATTGTGAAATAAGTTTCCTTTTCATTTTTCTAACTGATTTATTTTATTTCCTGCTTCTACTTTATTTAACATTCATTTTTTTAAGCGCAAAAAATATCTATATCAAATTAAACGCATTATTTAATCACATCATTTTTTTAATGACGCTTTGAAACTCCGGTTCACCGGAGTTGGAACGCTGAGCATCGATCTCCGGAGTAGAAAAATAGTCCAAATTTCAAGCCCTAACTGCCAGTTTCGGGTACGCAACCTTGAAAATAGTGTCAAATCAGCGACGACAAGGCTTTACCCCGTCTATACCTACGTGGTATTCTGAATTTTGGATGTGCCGTATGAACTATTCAGAATTCAGAAAGCAAATAATGGCGCCGATCCTGTTGTCTTTCTCTAAACTAAATGAAGAGTCTGATCTGCATCTTTTTTTTTAATATTGCTAAAAAGGACGAACATGAATTTTACATTTAAAGACTCTAAATAGTGCACACTACTAACAATAGGCTCGCGACTGGCAGCTAGTCACGAGGTATGACAGCTCTAAATTACACTGTCAAACTATGTCTCTCCTTTTCATATCACATTGGTAAGAAGAGGATGCGAATACTCTAAAATTTAGTTCTGCTCAGAATTAGTGAGTTAGTGTTGAGTGAAGGAAAATATCTACCTACCTATGTAGAGTTATGTAATCGATGGCTAAGTAATGTTGAAACAATGTTGTACAAAATCTGCTGCAGTTTACGTCACACGGCCTTGGGGCTATTGAAACACAAATTGCGAATGCCTAGCCTGTTACTAGTTTATGGTCTTTACATACAAAGATTTGGAATGACAGACAGACATGTTGTGGTCAACTCGCAGTTAAATGACGCATAAAATTAGGACGTTCGAGCTTAAAAAATATTATCGTTTTCAGGGTTCATGGTGGTTCAGGTGTGGTAACTCTACCACAACATGGAAATGTCTGAACAGGATGTATGCGTATCTATAGAATCCTTACATCATCCCGAGTGACACTGGATATATTTTTTTAGAAAATTTTTTTTTTGGGTTCTATACCAAAATGGAACCCTCACGGTGCGCGACTTTCTCCGTCCATCCGACTGTCTTTGATGTACATATTTTGCCTCAAAAATATGCCATTTTTCCTGTAGTATTAAGCTATTGACGTGGGAATAGTTGTATATAGTAGTAACGTCATAAAAAAAAACGAATTTTGATCTCAACAAGTGTAAATTAAAAATTTTCAACACCCCCGACAAGTAAAGGTTACAGTAACTAGAAAAGAGCTGATAACTTTCAAACGGCTGAACCGATTTCCTTGGACTATTCCGCGCCTACGATCCAAAGTATCTGAGTTTTCCAAAACATCATTTTCAAATAAATAATTATGTATATCTAGGCAACGTCCATCTTGACAGCTTGACATTTGTCAATTAACACTTGAATATTATGAACCTAAGGGTTATCTAAACTTCTTTTCTACAAGAAAACTAGAACAGAGCTGATAACTTTTAAACGGCTGAACCAATTTTTTTGGATTATAGCTAAGAACACTCTCGATCAAGTCACCTTTCAAACAAAAAAAAGTAAATTAAAATCGGTTCATTCGTTTAGGCGCTACGATGCCACAGACAGATACACAGACACACAGATACACACGTCAAACTTATAACACCCCTCTTTTTGGGTCGGGGGTTAAAAACAAACCTCTACAAACAAAGTTAGTTTTGCGGTTCGTAACAAAAGTGATTGTTACCGTTTTATTTTTGTGTAGTGCGGAACCCGCGCTGCGCGAGTCTGACTCGTACTTGCTCGATTTTTTATTTACTTTTTAATTTGTTTTTGACTGAACAGCCGTGTTTTTCATTTTTTTTATTCCAATTTGTTTCCATAATAATGAGGAATGCCCATTTCTTTCATTTGAAAAAACTGCTCAACATTCCATTGGCAGCAAAGCCGCCACATGTGGTCGCTAATCTGCATGCGTAGATACAGTATAATCTCATTGCTACAAGGCCCTACAAGGTTACAACTAGAAGCCTTACACGCGATCTTGTAATGTGACCTTGCCGGGTTCGACTGTCGATGTCGTGCGGATATCGTTACTTCGTTTTGGCGTGACTCGTTGGGAACCCACCCTTATAACTTACTAGTTACTAGCGGATTACCGGCGTGTGCTATACTACTCTTAAAAAACCTTAAAAAAACCATCTTCGCATTATTGCTTTTCTAATGAAACCTGTTTGTGGCACATCGGTTGGATGGTTTACCTAGCCTATAACGTATGTAAGTTATAGACTAGAAACATGTCAATAGTGTCAATGCATGTTGCGATCACACTAATCAGTAATCACACTAACATTACAGGGGCGAAATTTTGTGTGTATTTGTGTACTGTGTATGTTTGTTACTCTTTCACGCAAAAACGGACGGACATTTAGAATGGAGATAGATTATACCGTGGATTAACACAAAGGTTACTTTTTATCCCGGAAAATAAAAGAGTTCCTAGGGGATTTTTAAAAAACCTAAATCCACGCGAACGAAGTGGTGGGCGGGGAAGAAAAAATAAAATACACTTCATACTTTGACGTAAAAGTTTTTCACCTTTTTTACCTGTTGTCTCCCAACCAAAGCCACTCTGATCCAAACTTCATAGTAGCTGATCGTAACTCCCTGTGTTGAAGACAATACGCAGAGAAACTCTCAGCTTTACAGACTCAATAGCTCAACGGTTATAGGAGTGGACTGAATTCCGAAAGGTCGGCGGTTCAAACCCCAGCCGTTGCACTATTGTCGTACCTACTTCTAGCACAAGCTTTACGCTTAGTTGGAGGGGAAAGGGGAATGTTAGTCATGATTAAAAATGGCTAATATTCTTTTAAGAAAAAAAAAAAGCTTTTATTAAATAACGAAGGTCTGACCCTCGCTGATTCTCAGTCCATTATGCCCACAACTTCGTCCAACAAAATTACCAACCCCTATTTTATGCCTCTAAAGGTGCCCACGCACTTGAACTGACGCGCGGCAGTGACGTACGCGCGTCGCGGCTGGAGAGAATATCGTGCGGGGCGCTGACGCGACGCGCAGTTCAGCTGCAGTTCAGTTCGAGTGCGTGGGCACCTTAACGGTGTTTGGAGGCACGTAGTGTCCCAGTGGTGGGTCTGCCGCGGCGGACATCCGCTGGCGGAGTAGCGAGGAGTTGCCGGTTCCTTGTACTCCGTCGTCAGTGCAGCGGTGGGATGGAACTTCGTGAGGTTTTTAGTTGGTAGGAGTCCGACATAACCAGTGGATTTTCCTCACGAGAAAAAAAAGGGTACAATCTATCTTCATTCCAAAGTTGTTTTTGCGTGTAAGAGTAACAAACATACGTGACACACACACACACACAAAACTTTTGCCTGTATAATATTAGTTTGACTATAGATATTACGTATTTATGTTTGTTTCTTTTTAACTAAACGTCAAAGAACGCTGTTCAGATCTCCGCCTTAGAGTAGTTACGATACAGAAGCGGCAATGGTCCGGACATGCGGTTAAATAATAACCACCCGTTTCCGCAGCGTAGTGCGTAATTCGGGAAGTCAACGTACTGCCGCTACCTACCTACGTAACTACTCCACAATTGACAAAATACAACTTAAGGCATTGTTGCACTTTATTAAGAAGATCGTCTAGTTGTAAAGTTTCATACAAGATAAAGTTGAAAACTAAAACTCGACTGCGATCGTCTTAATAAACTCTGAAATATTATAGTAAAATTGTTTTTCTGTCGCTTGGTATATTTTAATGTTGTAGTACATTTATATTTATGAACTTAGAATTTTCTCCTCTTTCATTTGACACCCCACTCGATATAATAGCAAAAAAAAATTTTGGAGACCCTCACTTTTTTTCAAGTAACGTCCGTTAGGTCAGTTTTTTTCGTATAAAATGTAGCCTATGTCACCCGGACCTTTACGACGAATCGATTGAGACCTCATTCATCAAAATCGGCCCAGTAGTTTAGGCGCTACGGTGGAACACATAGAATCTGGATACAAACGTAGAGGTACATACATACATAGACTGCTAAAATCATAACCCTTCCTTTTGGCTTTGCCGCAGTCGGGTAAAAAGCGATAAACACACGACATAGACTAGAAGATAAGTTACATACCACATGTAGGTATTTGTGACAACATTTTGAATGCAGATATAGTATCGATTCCACAGCAGCGAGGCTCGCCAAGTGGTTGGCAGCATTACCCCTTTGGATGCCAAACCAATTTATTTTGCCACTGCAGTAGTCAGGTTGCAGTTCCCTGGTAGAGTGGATCAAATATTATGGCTGGATAAAAACTTAAACAAGCATTTAAACCGCCTTAATCTGTGTTTAAAGTTTAAACCAGATATATTTCTTGTACAAAAGAGAGCCGCGATCAGTAGAGAGCTAGCGATGGGTTCGTTTTTATTATCATTAAATTTAGTGTAGATACGAGTAGATCTATGTCCAGTAGGGGATGTCTATCGGTTGACAATGATAAAAATTGAAATAATTTCAAAACGAAATCAACAAATTCTGTGTCTACTACACGAACCACAGTTCAACTTTAGTGTGAGGTCGTCAGATCACATGTGGGTGGTGGCGAGAGGAAGCCGCTGCACCGACATCAAACACTGTAAATAAACAGTTTGACCGACTGCGCCGACAATTAGTACGAATTGATGCAACTATGGGGCGACGACCTGCGGCTATTCCCGGCTTTGCTCACAGATTAGTTAATTGGACAGACGCGGAGCGTGAAAACTTGAGCAGCAGGGATGCCTAATTATGGAGGAATTTTAATTAAATACTTGTATGTAGTGTAATCGTTGAGCAATGATAGTCGAGTGGTTTTAAGACGTCGGCTTTTTATTCCAATCGTCGTAGTTCGAGAGTGTCAATTTTTTCGATTTATGTGAGTTTTAAGCTTACTTTAACGGTGAAGGAAAACATTGTGAGAAAACCTGTAAGCCTAAGAGTTCTGTATAATGTTCTCAAAGGTGTGTGAAGTCTGCCAATATGTACCAGCGTTGACCAGCGTGGTGGACTATGGTCAAACCCATTTCATTCTGAAGAGGAGACCTGTGCTCACAATATAGTTCATTGAGGCTTAGGCTCATTGAACACCGGTTACTCGGCATAACCTATCCGTTTATTTAATTAGTCTATGACAAATTTTAGCGTGACGAAGGAATGATAGTCAGAAATTAGAATGTGTTTTCGTATATTAACTTTTCTTGTTTTGGCTTTAAATTAATTACTTGGATGTTGGTATTGAAGTTATTATTTTAAGCCCCGATGTTGCAGCGACAAACAGGTAGGCACATGAAATTTAGATTTCATAAATATATGCGACACTTCCATATTGCGAAAATTCTATAGTGCGAAAGTTATTGGTTTGTCCTTCAATCACGCCACAACACACAAACGAGCTGCGGGTCGCACAATGGGGTCGCAACTCGTTTTTGCTTGGAATTTCATATGCAGTATTACTTGATGGCTCCATAAAACACGATTTTCAAAGAATTTTAAATACTTACATAATATCAAAATCCCGGAACCGGTAGATTTGTATTTAAAATTATTTAGGTTTTTTTAGTCATTAATTATTAGATTAGACTAGCCGATGCCCGCGACTTCGCCCGCTTGGATTTAGGTTTTTTCGAAATCCCATGGGAACTCTTTGATTTTCCGGGATAAAAAGTAGCCTATGTGCTGATCCAGGATATTATCTATCTCCATTCTTAATTTTAGACAAATCCGTCCAGTAGTTTTTGCGTGAAGGAGTAACAAACATACACACACACACACACACACAGACACACACCCCACACCACACACACACAAATTTTAGCCTTTATAATATTAGTGTGATAGTGTGATTAGATTTTTAATTGCAAAATTATATATGTACAATGGGTCTTAAAATTATAAAAGTCCAATTACAATCTGCCTCGCAATGGCACGCAATTTTTCACTCGTTACTTTTTTATTAGTATTAAGTCTTATTAAGTATAGACTATATATGAGAAAATGTATAACAAGCCAAAGTGTTACACTAGTGAAGTGTACGTAAATTACTATTATTTATTACTGTTAAAAATTATGAACGCGATTTTTGTTTGAAATAGTGCTTCTAGAAGGCTAATTTTGGTTGTATGTTCGTGTTGTGTTTTGCTGTTAGTAAACAAGTGAGTGAAGCGACGTCGGCGCGCGCGCAGCGCTGACGCGTTTTCTCTGAAAATGAATCAGCCGACATGAAAGCGCTGTCAAGATATCCTATCTATCAGCGTGCTATATATATGATCGAGCAGCCTATCTGCTCGATCATACCTATAGCAGGTTGAAATGGCAGAAACCCCGATCGTCATCTTAACCTGTCGCGGACTGTATGTAGGTATCTTCTTAGTTTTTTTGCGTGACATTAGTAAGTAGTTAGGTATTTTTTGGCTCCATTTTCGTGTATGGGAATCCCCTGAAAAATAATTTCATTGAATTTCTAATTTTATATTTGGTTTTGAGCCCACGTTCTACACCTAATACCAAAATTTCAGGTTTGTGACCCATTTCGTCTACGAGCTAGAGACCTGTGCCACGCGGACAGACAGACAGACAGCATAGTAACATTATAGGGCTTCGTTTTTACACTTTGGGTACGGAATCCTAGAATAAAATCTGTAGGTAGAGCAACTCCTATGCTGATAAACTAATCAGCGAAATGTCAAAAAACCGCCTTTTTCATTACACAGCAAACTATACGGCAGTGGGACCCCTGAGGTACCTGTAACATGCGAGCCAAGTACAAGGCAAATGTAAATAAGAGCATGTTTACGAGTATCAAGGACTCCGAGGCGCTGAGATTAGATAACTTCCTACTCGAATCGCATTAGCACTCGCTTACCATACCGATCCGAGCCTCAATAGCCCAACGGTCAAATCCGAAAGGTCGGCGGTTCAAACCCCACTCGTTGCACTATTGTCGTACCTACTCCTAGCACAAGCTTTACGCTTAGTTGGCGGGGAAAAGGGAATATTGGTTATGATTAGCATGACTAATATTCTTTTACAATAAAATCTGTATCCGTACCTACTCACAATATAAGCAACCTACTATCCATATCCTATACTCTAAAGGAAAAGACTGACTGACTGATCTATCAACGCACAGCTCTAAACTACTGAACAGATCGGGCTGAAATTCGGTATGCAGATAACTATTATGACGTAGAAATCCGCTAAAAAGGATTTTTCAAAACTCAACCTTTAAGGGGGTAAAGTAAAGGTTTAAAATTAGCGTAGTCTACGCGAACAAAGTCGCTGAATAAGCTTATAAATGGTCCATCTATCTATCTGTCAACTTTTTACATATCATCCATCATCCATACACAGAAACCGTTTGCATCCCAGAGACGAACGTGGGCTACTTTGAATCAAATAATATGCATAATTATTCTGAGTAAATACCCATAAACAAGCAAACTTTCAATCGTGCATGATATAATTCTAGTGAGATCGATTTAAGAGGATCATTGTCAACGATCCCCCGTCGATTTCCTACGTATGATATTATTGTTCTCATCTCTATCTGCCCTGGTTCGTGTATTCTCGGTTCCTAGATCGGTGCATTTGTGATAACCAATTCTAATTGCTGTGATTGGCTGAATTTACCATGTTCTTGCTGCGACAGTGAGTTTGAGCCACTAGCGGAACAATGTTAGCCGGTCAGAAATGATTGCAATTAGTCAACCTGTATGACGTCCGTGTTCTGTTTTTGATTACAAAAAAGAAAAAATTGTTGTTGCAATCATCAATTTTAGCAAATAGTGAAAGAGAGTCGGCCAATCAGAGGTCACAACTACCGTCACACTTTCTGTGAAACTATGGCAGTAGGCTTACCGAGTAATGAAAACAATTTTTCATTCTGTAATGTCATGTGGCAAGTAGGGTTGCCACCTGCCTCTTTTTGATTTACAGGCTACCACCATCAAAAATACGGGGTTTAGATTTGAAGAAATTTAAAAATTTGAAGTATTTGAAGAAATAGGCGGTGGTTCTCTCTGAAATGCATGGAAAGCCTATTTAGATATTTCAGTTTATTTGTAAGTTTTGTATTTTTTCTCTGTATGTTGCCGTGTCTTGATTGGTGAACTGTGTTTGCAATGTGATTTTAAATAAAAGATTTATTTATTTAAATAGCTTTTAAAAACTCTAGTTTTGTAAAGCAAAATGTTATACATTTCATGCATACAATCTTTGCATTTTAACTTAAATTTACATTTAACTTGTAATTCCACCTTCACAGTATCAATACTATGGCCGTAGCCAGGAATCGATTTCGGGAGAGGTTTTATCAGGGCCGGAACTGAATCCTGTCATGAGGAAAAAAACATTCGCTCAACTTTATGGGCTAATTACCTGGTTAGTGGAATTTCGCCTTTCAATTTGACAGTGAGATAAAATACAACAATAAAAAAGCGCGAGCGCAGTGAGCGTAAGTGTTTTTGGTTCAATTACAGAAAGAATTAAAGTGAAAGGGAAACGAGTTTAGCCATAGCAAGATTTTATTTTTAAAGCTCCCTATCCATACTAATATTACAAATACGACAGTATATCTATTTGCCTATCTATTTGTTACCCTTTCACGGCCCATCTTCTTTACCAAAATTTTGGTACTTACTATTCAGAGGTAACTTGCATCCCAGACATAAACTTTTTAGCCCGGAAAATCCCCCACGGAATTTTTAAAACTCTAAATTCATGCAAACGAAATTGGGGGGCTTACACCAAGTAATACAAATTCAAAGCGCGAGTAAAGTGAGCGCGAAATGTTTGATATATTTCCAAAAAAAAATTGGTAAGCAAATGCAAGAAATAGTGTAAGTATTATTTTAGGCTTAGGTTTTTGACGGCTTCCCAGGCGCAGTCGCCATTTCTAAATTTCTGGTCTGGTGGGAGGCTTCGGTCATGGCTAGTTATATGGTTAGTATGGCCCTAACGGCCAAGAAATTAGACTGCATCATCACTTACCACTAGAAAAGATTAAAGTCACGGGCTAACTTGTATAAAAAAAGGCTAACATCCTCAAACCAAGCCCCGCCGCCTTGGCTACGACCATGATCAATATCGAGTGGGTTTCGGCTACGCATTGCCGCAAAAGGAAAATATTCTTTCTACTGGACATAACGTCAGTGTTCGGTTTCGCCAGCCAAGTGCGAGTCAGACTCACGCACCGAGGGTTCCGATTCGGGTATTTTTTTCGACATTTTACACGAGAAATCAAAAACTGTTATGCATTAAAAAAAATATGCATAAAAATAAATAAAAATCTGTTTTAGAATGAACAGGTAAAGCCCTTTCATATGATAACCCACTTGATATATGTAGTTATCTTACTTTGAAAATTGAAAATACTAATATTTGTTCATGAACACATGACAGACGGATAGAAGGACAGATGGACAGACGGACAGACGGAAAGACAGACAGACTGATAGACAACGAAGTGATCCTATAAGAGTTTTTTTTGCTTTTGAGTTACGGAACCCTAAAAATATTTAGTTTTATTTGCCCCGTATTTTATTTTCATAATTACCGGTTTCTCTATCCTGACATACGGGGTAACCAGTAAAATACGGGGCCTCTGGCAACCCTATTCGGAAAACACTGTCACATTCAAGTTAATGTCAAATATTTTGTTTTCAATTACAGAAAGCTGCATCAATCATTATTACAATATTTTCTTTGTTGTGATTGGCTGAATTTTTGAGTTTCAGCCAATAAACAGACTGTTTGCCAATTAAACGTCATAACAATATAAATGCCAGAAAGTTTAACCAAATAAAACAAACTTAATGAGAACCTAGTGAGAATGCAAACGGCACACAATTTATAATACATATTATGTTAGTCGTATATAATAGATATTATAGTAGTCGTTCACTTTGGTAATAGTCAGATTTTCATCAGTAAAATTGATATTGGTCGATGTATCGTAAATTATTGTTTCGGTGACAAATATTTTTATTATCTATTTATCTTTGAACAGAATGGAATAGAATGAAATGGAATGGAATACAATGATAAATTTTTATTCCTGTAAACTTTTAGGTAAACTTCAAAGTGTTTTTGGATGGTCAGAAAAATTTACCACTGGTTCGGAATGCCGTTCCTACGTTTTCTAGGGTTTCGTACCTCAAAATGAAAAACGGAACTCTTATAGGATCACTTTGTTGTCTATCTCTCTGTCTGTCGTGTGTGTCAAGAAAACCTCTAGGGTACTTCCCGTTGACTCAAAACCATGAAATTTGGCAGGTAACCTAACTGCGTAATTTTGGATAGTTTTTTTAATCGATAAAGAAAGTTTGCGACATTGTTCAATAAAAAATTTGGATTCCAACTCCTCAATCCTGATGTTGCAGGGGACCTGACTACTAAAGCTAATGGGATTTAAAAAGTGTCGATTATTAATTGATATTGAAGGTATCTATACCAAGTAAACACTTTGTCGTTGACCTCAACCCTGATGCTGTAAGAAATTGCATTCCTAAATCCTGGTGATCCCTCGGGATTTGAAAAGGATAATCCGTTTAAATATTCTTACGTGATACAGAAACAAGTTGCATCCCGGGGACGGGCTATTACGGAGAGGCAACTTTTGTTCTGGGAAATGAAAGGATCGGGATTTTTAAAAACCTAAATCCACGCGAGCGAAGCTGCGGGCATTAGCTAGTTGTAAATATGTTTAGAAGCTACTATAAGATAATAGATAAGGTACTTATTTCCTTATATTTTTAATGTATGGCAGCGCGCGGTTTTAAATTATAAATTGCACGTCCTGTCCTTTTCTGTAATACATTTTTTTCTCAATATCTACCGCTTTATCTCATAGCAAGAGTCTGTAAGACATAATACAGTGAAAATAGTCAAAATATACAATTTTTGCAGTTTCCACGTCAGTACCTGTCGAATTTTTCTAACAGTGTAAGCAGCAGAGCTGAGTTTACCATCAAGTGTTGATATGTGGGTGTTCCATAGAAGCTTTGCATCTAACGTTATACCGAGAAACACGGGGTTCTCCTTTATTTTCAACATATGATTATTTATCAATGAATTTATGTCATTTAAGGTCCTGGTATTGGGCAGTGTGAATTCAACACACTTAGATTTCTTTGCATTTGGAAGTAAATTGTTAGCAATAAATCAGAGAGTGACCTGTGATATGGCATTACATATAGTATACATTGTCAAAAATTATAATATTAAAGCTGTGCGTATTGCGTGAGGAATAGGTTGCAAGAGAGTTGCAACTTGCAGGGTTTGATGCATACGCTATTGCCAGCAAACATGAGACATATTTTTATCTACAGGCAACGTCTGAGTAGGTAACGCATACGTCTAACGCAAGTTGAAATGTATTTAGTTAGACCTATCGACAAGTTTGGAGTCGGGTGCAGTCTAAATGTGGCCCGTGTGTTTAGACTGTCCGTTTCTGTCAGTTTCACGTGTCGTCCCCCGCACTTCACCACCCCGCTTGCACAAATCGAGACAGCACGAAATTTTCAAGATTTCTGGGTGTAATTTCTGGTTTTCGTAGTTCCCACATAATTATAACAATATAAAATATATAACGATAATTTTTTTACTGCATAATATTCATTAAATTTTCTAGGTCTGTGGTTTTTCCAAATTTCATTAAATTGCTTCGTTGTCTAGAAAAACGAGCACAAAGTTGGGCCTTTTTTTAAAGAAAAATACAAATCTTTGAGCCCCTGTAATTTTAAAACTACATATTTTTAGAAAAATCTAAAACACCACAGACACAGATATTAGTTTCTAGACTATGTCTGCAAAATTTCATGGACTTTGGTTGCTTAATATTCAAATGAAATGGGAACTACGATTGTATGGAGTAAGTGACGGAGAGAGCTCTGTTAAATTCAACAAACGCCATGATGATTTCATATTGACGTAACCGCACGCCCGAATGTCGATTGTAGAGTGACCATCGATCAACACGTCTCGTCTATTATTTGTCTCGTTTTAAATGAAACTTAAGTCTATGCAAAGTCAAGTGCACTCTATAGATTTCAACCTTAGTCTTTCCCGCTAGGATAGTCTAGTGGTTAAGGCGTCGGCCTTGTGTTCTGGAGGTCCAGGGTTCGTTTCCGAGGAGACACCTCTACCATTTCCGAGTTATGTGGGTTTGCAATTAAATATCACTTGCTTTAACGAACGGTGAAGGAAAACATCGCGAGGAAACCTGCATGCCTGACAGTTCTCCATAGGTAATGTTCTCGGCGGTGCGTGAAGTCTGCCAATCCGCACTTGGCAAGCGTGGTAGACTATGACCAAAGCATTCTCACTCTGAGAGGAGACCCGTGCTGTGGTGAGATAGTATAAATACAGAAATACCATTCTTTTCATATAAGTAAAATGTAACCCATGTCACCGGGACCATAATAACGAACCGATTGACACCTCAATCATCATAATCGGCTCAGTAGTTTAGGCGGTACGGTGGAACACACATACATACATAGACTGCTAAAATCACAACCCTTCCTTTTGGCTTTGCTGTAGTCAGGTAAAAAGGAAAATCTGACTGATCTACAACGCACAACTAAAACTACCAGACGCGGACGGATCGGGCTGAAAGGCATGGGCATAACTATTATGACGTAGACATCCGCTAAGAAAGGATTTCCGAAAATTCACCCCTAAGGGGGTAAAATAGGGGTTCGAAATTTGTAGTCTACGCAGATGAAGTCGCGGGCATAAGTTAATACTTAATAGAGATAATAAATACTACAACCCTTTAATGAGCTTAAAGTAATCAAATCGTGCAGTAACGTGAGAGCCAGCGTAACACAAGCCTTGTAGTAACACAATACTGGTACAATATTGATACGGCGATCGCCTTCAATGCTCATGTGGGGTGCGCACTCCACTGTCGGAGTTACAGGTGGTTATGTAATGTTTGTGTGTCTATATCGGCCGTGTCATTTGACCCGTCCTTGCTATTACTTGAGCAAACCTGAGAAATCGTAGATGTGAATCTGAATTTTGGTTCTCTTTCAATACCTTCTTTGTTAGGGTTCCGTAGGTACCTCAAAAGGAAAAACGGAAACCTTATAGGATCACTTTGTTGTCTGTCTGTCTGTCCCCAAGAAAACCTATAGGGTAGGTTCCCGTTGACCTAGAATCCCGAAATTTGGTAAGTATAGGCAGGTCTTATAGCACACTGCACAAGTAAAGGAAGAAAAACCGAAAACTGCTTGTTTGTTGCTCTATCGATAGTATTGTGACGTGGCAGTACTATCGATAGATTTCAGTTACTATCGGTTTTGCCGTAACTATCGATAGTCTGTCGATATTTGGACTATCGATAGGCAACTCTATAATGGGCTATTAATAGCCAAGCTAATGACACCTTTATCGCCGGCTATTAATTGCCGCTAGGAGGTTATCGACCCGAGCGTCGGCGCGCGAGATGGGGTCGGAGTTCGATTCCCGCGCAGTGATACTACTTATATCTTATTGCTTACCAAGGGTTGAGTGTTTATTATTTTTTAATTATGTTTAATATTGATTTATCTCCATAATTATCAATTTTATCGTTATCATCTTTGTTATCATCATGTTAGGTACCTACTGAGAACGATATCTCCCATAGTCTAGCATGCTGGCCAAGTGCGGATTCCCCATTAAAAAAAAAATCTGAATCTGAACGGTTTTTAAAAATGCTGGGTCCAAATTCGCCAACTTTCTTTTGATTTATCGTGCCAAATGTCGGAAAAATACTCGAATACAGAACCCTCAGTGCCCGAATTTAACTCGCACTAGGCCGGTTTTTACACAGAGACTCAGCTCGCAACGCGTCCTCTCGGTTGAGACTATGCATGAGTATAGCTGGAATAACCTATACTTATAATGGAAACCTGGAATGTATTGAACTGCGTGAATATCGGCAGCGATCATAGGGTAGTCAGAGCAGAAATCTCCTTTAATTTAAAGGCTGAACGTAGAAAACTTGCTACCAAAAAAGCGAAAAGATTGGATTACACGGTAATAGATTTAAATAGGGAAGAGTATCAAAATTGTGTTACCGAGCTCCTGAAAGAACACAAAACAAATGATGATGTAGACGAACTTAATAACCGACTGTCAACTTCAATCCAGGAAGCAGGAGAAAAATTTATGACCAACACTCGCGTGCGGGAGTCAATTCTAACGAAAGAAACTAAACGGCTCATTGACAAACGTAAAGAACTTCTCTCAAACCCCCAATCTACAGAAATTGGTATCATTAATAAGCAAGTAAAGACAGCGATAAGACGAGATCTGCGAAACCATACCCACAAAACAATAGTTGACACTATACAAAAATACCGGGGCCCAAAGGTGTTTAGAAGAAAGTTACGTAGCAGCGTGGCTCAAATATATAAACTAAAGATCGATGGTGGAAGAGAAACGACAGACCTGAAAGAGGTAATGAAGGAAGTAGAGAACTTCTACTCTAACTTATACACTTCAAAGTGCGAAGAACCTAAGAGCCCACGTTCCGATCCTAGAGCAAAATTGACACGCCACTTTACGGAAGATCTGCCAGAAATAAGCTTATACGAAATAAAAGAAGCCTTACGACAAATGAAAAACCAAAAAGCACCTGGTGAAGACAATATACCAGTAGAACTCTTAAAAGCGGGTGGGACACCTGTATTAAAAGAGCTGCAACTTTTATTCAACACCGTACTCTTTGAAGGCATCACGCCCAAAAAGTGGAAGAATGCGATAGTGACACTAATATTTAAAAAAGGAGATAAAACTAATTTAGCAAATTATAGACCTATATCCATTCTACTGCACATATACAAAACATTTACGAAGGTGTTGACTAACAGACTTACTAATAAGCTCGATCATGCACAGCCAGTGGAACAGGCTGGATTCCGAAGCAAATTTTCTACTATAGACCACATATTTGCAGTAAGACAACTAATAGAAAAGAGTGTGGAATACAATCAAGATCTGTGCTTAGCGTTTGTGGACTTTGAAAAAGCATTTGACTCCGTTGAGCACTGGGCAATATTTCACTCACTAAAAAGATGTTTGATTGACAACAGATATGTGGAAGTGCTAAGGGAAATATACAGGGGTGCCACAATTCAAGTGAGGCTTCATGAACTCTCTGAGCTAATCAGCATTCAACGAGGAATTCGACAGGGTGACACTATATCCCCAAAATTGTTTACTGCCGCTTTAGAAGACGTTTTTAAATTAATTGACTGGTCTGAAAACGGAGTGAACATTAATGGAAAAATGCTATCACATCTTCGTTTCGCTGATGACATCGTACTCTTCGCCAAACAACCGGAAGAACTGCGCACAATGCTCGAACAGCTACAAAATGCTTCTGCTGCTATTGGACTAAGAATGAATATAGGAAAAACAAAATTCATGTGTCGGAACACAGATATAGACCATATATCTATCCAAGGTCAGCAGATTGACAAGGTAAACGAGTACGTTTACTTGGGTCAAGTAGTGACCCTAGATAAGCAAAGCCAAATGAGAGAGGTGGAACGCCGAATCCAACTCGGGTGGGCTGCCTTCAGCAAACTATCCGACGTCCTAAAGAATAAGAAGATCCCCATCTATCTCAAGCGGCGTATGTTCGAGCAATGTGTGCTGCCAGTAATGACCTACGGTTCGGAAACGTGGACACTGACAAAACAAATAACATCCAAACTGCAAGTGGCACAGCGAGCAATGGAGCGGGCCATGCTGGGTATATCGCTCATTGACCGTGTGCCAAACGCCACAATCAGGAAAAGAACGAGACTAACTGATATTGTTTTGAAAGTGTCCGGGTTGAAATGTAGATGGGCAGGGCATGTGTGTAGGACTACAGACGAGCGATGGACTCGTTTGCTGCTGGAATGGAGGCCACGCACCGGAAGAAGGAACGTTGGAAGACAGCCCTCCCGTTGGTCAGACGACATTACCAAGCTGGCGGGAAAGACTTGGAGGAGGCTCGCACAACACCGAGAGGAATGGCGTGCACGTGAGGAGGCCTATGTCCAACAATGGATTAACAAAGGCTAAGAAAGAAGAAGAAGATAATGGAAACCACTGACGATAGTTTAAACCAGTCTTTCCCAACGTGGGCGATAACGCCCCCTTGTGGGCGCTGCAGGCCTAAAGGGGGGCGGTAAGAGACCCAGGAAAAAAAGGGGGCATTATGTAGAGCTTTGGGGTCGATTTATAATTTCATCTACCTAGCTAGGAAGACTCTTAGACACCGACTGAGCCTCAGCCGGAAGAAGAACTTATAGAATTGACAACCAACGAAGAAATAAAAATCAAGTTCAAAAATGGATATCAAGAATTTTGGCTACAAAAACCGATCCCGCAATTGTACCCTGGATTGTGGTCAATTGTTCAACGATTTTTGATAGCATTCCCATCGTCATATTTGTGTGAACGTGGATTTAGTGCCGTGGCAACGCTGCTTACTAAAAAGAGAAATCGTTTGCGTGTTACCGAACGTGGCGACTTGCGACTGTTTTTGAGTAAATTGGAACCTGATATCAACAAACTTATTGAACAGCATCAGATTCAACCTTCACATTAGTTTTTATATAAGAATTGATTATGTTTGTTTTATTTTCAATAAAAGATACTCTGTCCGAATAATATTTTTCGTTTCAATAATCAGTTATAAGTACTTAGCGGTTTTTAAGTATGTTTAAAAAGGGGGGCGTTAAAAAATAATTTATTCTTAAAGTGGGCAGTAGACAAAAAAAGGTTGGGAACCCCTGGTTTAAACGCTAAATGAGACATAGTCCGGTAGCAATCGGGGTATGAGGCGGGGGGACGATCCGCACACCCGCACGTCACCCGCGCCCGCCTGCACCGGGTTAGCGCGGGGGCTGCGCGGGTGTGCGGGGCGTTCCCTCCCCGATTGCCATCTCAACCTGTCGCGTACTATCACACTACTATTATAAAGGCGCAAGTTTATGTGTATATATGTTTCACGCAAAAACTACTGGACAAAGGCTGTTTGAAATGAAGATAGATTATGCCCTGGATTAACATAGACTCCTTCTTATCCCGTATTGAAAATCAAAGTTTTCCACGAGATTTTGAAAAACCTAAATCCACGTGGACGAAGTCGCGGGCATCGGCTGCTACGTAATATTATTTATCTTGATAATTTGGAGCGCTGGTTAACAGCGACTCAGCTTCAGGCAAGTCAAACCTCAACTCACTAGAAAGATAAATCAAAACAAACGTCACCCACTACTGGATATGCGCATATTTTTAGACTGCATGTATAACACTTGCATATGTTAGCAACATTAGTAAAGCACGTTTTCATTCAAAAATAGTTCTTATTTATATTTACCTAGAGTGCAACTGAACTGCAAATAGATTATGTACATGATAATAAAATTAAGAATGAATATTCGCTTTACAATGTGAAATTACTGCTATGTATCAGAACATAGAGTTGTAATCCGTTTGGATCGATAAAAACATGTTTTATGATTAACAGTTAAAGCAAGCTAAAATAACTCTTATATGTATTAGAATAGAGATAATTGAAAGTGCACCATTTAATTTTGTCGTCGCGTTAATAAATCAAAACTTATATTGCAGTCGAAATTACGCCCTTACCGGCTAAATGTTAAAGGTGATTCAAAATTAGGCGCGAGTAGGGTGACCAGTAACATTTGTATCGATTATGTACAGACAGACACAGCTTACGACAGATAGGAAACTTGTGACAAAACTTCGAGGCCTCCCTACACTGGCAAGCGTCAAATGTTACCTACATTTGACGCTAGGTTCCTACCTAGCGTCAAATGTAGGTAACATTTGACGCTTTCATCCTGAAACCATGAAATTATTAAACTATTAGTTAGGTATTGGTATCTAGATAGATAGGAAATCTACCGCACCTACCTACCAGTTACAATCGTATGAAAAAACATTCACTTTTTGACGAACTTTTGCTGTCCCGATTTTTTTCTTTCGATACAATGAAATGATCCTTACATGAAATTGAATCGATCGGCATTTAAAAAAAAAGCCAATTTTATTGATTTTTATGGACAACTCCCGCTTGACCAAAAAATTGCCTATGCCAAAATTGTTTTCACAAAAAAAGGATCTAAATGTTTCTAATAAGGCAGTTCCCTGTATCTTTTATGATTTTGGATTTCCATATTATACCTACTGTCCCAGTTTAAAAAATCATTATTTATATTATTAACGCTAACTCCAGTAACCAAATACCCGAAATAGTATACCCGAAAATCCCGTGTGAACTCTTTGATTTAGAGACTTTGATTTGCGGTATCGACAACTCGAAGACCTGACGCAGCTTTGCGAATGCTAACCCAGCCCAGCTGAATTCTCGTGTCAGACTCGGTCTCGAATCATTTGCCGAATCCCGATAATGGAGGCGTACCGTTACAAATAGATTTCTCATTTTAATATGGTCGTTCGTTTGCTAGATGTGTAATATTCCTATCGCATCGGAATCATTCGTACGAGCAGGCGATTTGTTTTCTTATCTGATATCTCCCGTCACTCATCTGTTATCAGTGGAACGAGATACTCTGGAATTTCACGTACGAGACTGACTTCACCATACCATGTTTACTAATTTTGTCGTGTTGGGCTGGTGAAATGATTTTATTTGAAAACTGGTGTATTTTCGTGATTTTGCCGGGTTTTTTTTTCATTAAATCATTTTTAAGCTTATATGTGTAATATTGCAAGAGTTATTTGGGACGATCTCTTGGAACTGTTCGAGTGTTTTGTACGTGAAGTTATGTGTTAAATTAGTATACCTAACACACGAATCGTTGAAAACTCCATTTTAAAAGGGAGGGTTTATCAAGGATGTAAAATGATCGATTCTTCAAAAAAAAGTGAAAATCAGATATTGCTCTGGCTGTGATCGAAAGTTAATCTGAATTTAAAAAGTCCAAATGTGTACATATCAATGTGGTCGATGTGTGGATATAGAAAAGAGAGACCGAGGTATTTATCTCCACCTTTTTTTTAATTCAGTTACAAGTTACCCCTTGCCTGCAATTTCACTTGGTGGTAAGTGATGATGCAGTCTAAGATGGAAGCGGGCTAATCTGGAAGGAGTACAGTAGTTTTCAGTATCGTACCGGAACGCTAAATCGCTTAGCGGCACAGCTTCGCCTGTAGCGAAGAAAGAAAGAGTCCTAAATGTTGTCAACGCCGTGGAGTCCCTGGTACTATAAATATCTCGGACAGATGCACGTGAGGCGACATACCGACAGGAGAATTGTTTATATATATAGTTATTTTGGGACTCTCTCATTCCGTGAAAGCGATAATGTCTGATGATTTATTTCATTTTCTTTTTTGATTTATTAACGAATAGTATGAAGAATTACATATTTCTTGCATGCTCTCGGTGATTAAGTAATTACTACATATAGACTCAGTTTATTGTTCTAAAGCTGTGTCCACAGTAAACGGTAATAGCCCAGTGTAGTGGCTAACATGTCGGCTTCTTAGTTGAAGGGTTGTGGGTTCGATCCCGGGTACGCACCTCTAATTTTTCGGAGCTATGTGCGTTTTAGACAGTTAAAATATATGACTTGCTTTAACGATAAATCTACCTAGTTATTAGAATTTAGGAAGTTAGGTGTTATAGCACAAGTAAAGGAAAAAATCCGAAAACCGTGAATTTATGATTACATCACAAAAAAAATTAAAATGTGTTCATTTGAATGTCGACAAATAATTAGTATTTTCAATTTTCAGAGTAAGATAACTATACCAAGTGGGGTATCATACGAAAGGGAACCTGTGTATTCTAAAACAGATTTCCATTTATTTTTATGCATAATAAATTTTGATTTATCATGCAAAATGTTGGAAAAAATACCTGAGTACGGAACCCTCGGTGCGCGAGTCTGACGCGCACTTGGCCGGTTTTTTCATACAGCCCGGGAAATCGCGTCATTTACGCGTTTTCCCGAGAAGATTCCTGCGATTTTTATCTTTCAAACAATCTAAAACAAAATTGAAATATAGCAAAACTCTTTAACTTGTTATCAGTGCGAGTGAAATCGGTGCCCTATATTAGTTCAGTTTAGGGCTTGAACTCCGGAATTCCGGTTTCGGCGCAACTCCGGAGATTCGTAAGAATTTGGATTTTCATATTTTTAGAAATAAGTTGAGCTTTTTCAGCGTTTACATACATTCTTCATAAATTGTACATACGAAATAGAGTAAAATGTATCCAAAACATAATAAACAAATGTAAAGAAAAAGTTTACTAATTAATTTTACCAAGTCGTATAATAACGTTTCCTCTTCATTTTTTTAACTGATTTGTTTTATTTCATGCATAACAGACTTGAACATTTATTATAGGCACTAGAAGTATTCCAATCAAACGCATTATTTTATCACATTAAAAAAAATTAAGCTTCGGAACTCCGGTACTTGGAACGCTCAGCATCCAAGCCGACTCCGGGCTGAAAAATCGTCCGATTTCAAACTCTAGTTCGGTCGTTAGTAAACAGACACACAGACAGACACGCTTTCGCATTTACAATATAGTATGGAGAAATACTGTAGCGAGTGAAATCGGTGGCCTATTTTAGTTGGGTCGTCAGTTAGTAATGTTATGTTATTGCGATGCAAATAAAGGCGAGGCAACAAAAGCGCACACAACTCACAATGCCTGAAATAGACGCCCGCTTCCTGTGGCTTCATGCATCCGTGCATACTAGACCTAAGCTTGCGTCTAAGGGCCAACGCACACCTGCAGAGTAGTGGCCAGAGCCAAGGGCAACGTATTTTGTCTGAGAACTGCTCAAACTTACAGTTTCTTAATAATATTATAATACTAAATGATGACCGTCATTTCGTCCGCGTGGATTTTGGTTGTTTAAAAATCCCAAGGGAACTTTTCCATTTTTCGGGACGAAAAGTAGCGAGTCTATCCCCGGGATGCAAGCTGATGATGATGCTAGCGACTTCGTCCACGTGGAGCTAGGTTTTCTGAAAACTTCATGGAAAATCTTAGATTTCCCGGTAACCTACGTCCATCCTCTATACCAAACATCAACATCGGTTTAACGGAAGGTCCGTGAAAAACTAGCAGGCAGATACACGCTTTGGCATTTTTTTGGTATTAAGTATGGATGTGGATAAAGTAAACATAACATGAAGGAGAACCAAAGGTCGCACTGCGCGTTGTTTTGAGTCGTGTCGCGATGCTAAAGTAAATAGTTTGAGTTGAGTTGAGTTTGAGCGGAGGCGCACTCCGCGCCACTGCACTCTGCTGTAGTGCATTGCGCCTAACTTTTATTTAGTTTATCCCCCTGGCGTAGTTTTTAGCCCTAATAGTGGGAGATCTCGGGTTAGATTTCTGACTGGGTCAATTAGGGAATTAATAATTTCTGAATCGACTCGAAACCTTACTGAAAACATATGTTGCTAGGGATCTTTTGAAGAGTTACGATGTTTCCCAAGTAGAGCCTTTAAATGCCTTTGCTGAAAGTTTTCGTTATGAAACTCTGTGTGATAAAGCCTGGTTTCCATTATTCGCAGGGTGGCCACCAACACCCCCCATCTGGTGAGCCTGGGCACCGGCCGCCTCAGCACCGCCGTCACGCTGCACCCCATCAAACAAGGTGTGTATACACGCCCACTGCTGGACATAGCTGGGCTCTTGAGGGACTTCCGCACGCCACGGTCTGATGATGTCATGGACTCGTCTGTCCATCTAGGGGGCGTCCTCCTTTTGGCTTTGCCGTAGTCGGGTAAAAAGATGCAGTGCAATAATTAATTTTGGAAACCTCCACTCTTGTGGATGTAATATCCGTCAGGTCGACTCGATATTTTTCGTATAAAATGTAGCCAATGTCATCCGTACTATAATAACGAATCGATTGACACCTCATTCATCAAAATCGGCTCAGTACTTTAGGCGCTACGTTGGAACATACGTAAATACAAACATACTCGTACATACGGTCGGGCTCAGAATTCGAGTAGCAATCCCGCGAAACTATTGCATCATCTTCAATTTTTAATATGATCATTAAGGTGCTAAACTACTTACGACCTTTGACTGTACATACATAGTCTGCTAAAATCATAACCCTTTCTTTTGGCTTTGCCGTAGTCGGGTAAACAGATGCAGTGCAAACCATAGTCGGGGTTTTTTTTTTTACTTTTAGAATGACTTGTTATATTTTTGGAACATTGTTTCAGGTCGCGTGACCATCGGCTCGGACCCCACGTGCGACATCTACGTGGTGGGCACGGGCGTGGCCTGCGTGCACTGCCGCGTGGAGAACTCGCACGGCGTGGTCACGCTCTACCCCACCAGTGGGACCACGCTGCTGGACGGCCTGCCCGTCGACAAGCCCACCAGGCTCTCCCAAGGTATGACAACAATTATATGACCGGCCATCGCGTACGGCTAGCGATGGGCGTGACCGCTAATTTTTTGCTGCTACAATAAGTATAGGTACTACCACTTTTATATATCGCATCGGCAAAATTCGATTGATAAAACCGAATGTACAGTCAAAGGCCATAATTCGTTTAGCACCTTAATGATTATATTCACGTGGCACGGTTATGCACAAGCGTTAGATATGTGTAGCGTGTTTATAGAAAAAGGTCATAAGTGCGACAGGTTTTTGATGCAATAGTTTCACGGAATTGCTACTCAGATTCTGTGGTCGACCGTACATAGACTGCTAAAATCATAAGCCTTCCTTTTGGCTTTGTCGTAGTCGGGCCAAAAGACAGAGCTATGTTAGCTCGTCTCATTGAACAAGACATAAATATCTTTTATATTGCAGGCAGTATGCTGACCATCGGCCGCTCCAACTACCTCCGCTTCAACCACCCCGAGGAAGCCAAGCTCATGAAGTCTGTGCTACCCTCGGGCCACGTGTCCATGGCGCCCATACAGTTCCAGCCCAACGAGCAATGTGTTCCCACAGGTTAATACACAATAGGGCATTATTCTGCAAGCGAGCCAAGCCAGGAAAAAACAAAAAATGTATAAACAAGACAGTATTAGCGATCTTCTTCTTCTTCTTCCAGCCCTTATCCCATGCTACGTGGGGTCGGCACAACATGTCTTCCTCTTCCACTCTCTTCTGTCATCCATCAACTTATCATCTACCCCTTTAATACGCATATCCTCTTTCACGCAATCCATCCACCTTTTCTTTGGTCGTCCTCTTCTCTTTTCTCCATCCACATGCATATTTAACATTCTTCTAGTGATATGACTCTCTTCCCTCCGCATTACATGCCCATACCATGCCAGCCTATTACTCCTCATTTTTTCTACCACTGGTGCTACTTTTAAACTTCCCCTTATATATTCATTCCTTATCATATCCATTCTTGTCACACCACACATCCATCTCAACATTCGCATTTCGGTCGCATGTACTCGTCTTTCATCCTTCCCTTTTACCGCCCAACATTCTGAACCATACAATGTGACAGGTCTAACGACAGTTTTGTAAATTTTCCCCTTAAGTTTAAGAGGCATTTTCGGGTCGCATATAACACCTGAGACCTGTCGCCATTTCATCCATCCCGCATTCATTCTATTGTTCACGTCTCGATCAATGCTACCGTCACTTTGGAAGAGCGAACCGAGGTACCGGAAATTGGAGCAGACAGGTAGAGTTACGCCATCCAAAGAGATATCAGAGAAACTGGAGGGGCCACCGAAGTCACAGAACAGATGTTCTGTCTTCGTTCGGCTGATCCTCAGGCCAACACTCTCCAATTTCTCTTGCCATCTACGCAGTCTGCTCTGGACGTCGGCCGCATCTTCTCCGACAAGCACAATGTCGTCGGCAAACAGCATGCACCAGGGTGCTTGTTCCTGTATGTTTGACGTCAGAGCATCCATTACCAGGACAAACAAATAAGGACTTAAAGACGATCCCTGATGCAAGCCTACTTCCACATTGAACTTGTCCGTAACGCCAGCTTCTGATCTGACCCTTGTACTCGCTCGTCTATACATCGCTTTCACAAGCCTCACATACTTCTCAGGCAATCTCTTCACTTTCATAGCCCACCACAAAACTTCGCGAGGAACTCTATCATATGCCTTTTCAAGGTCGATAAATACCATGTGCAGGTTTCTATGTGCACCCTTGTACTTCTCGCAGAGTTGACGGAGTGCAAATATTGCATCTGTGGTACCTCGACCCGGCATAAACCCGAACTGGTTTTGGGTAACCTCAGTCTCCTCTCTCATTCTTCTTTCTATCACTTTTTCCCAAATCTTCATACTATGTGACATGAGCTTTATTCCCCGATAGCTGTTACAGTCTTGTACATCACCCTTGTTTTTGTAAATGGGCACCAGCAAACTGTTGCACCACTCTTCTGGGATCTCCTCCTCGTGTAACATCTTATTGAAGAACAAAGCCAGCCAGCTCCATCCATCTCCTTTTAGAAACTTCCATACCTCAGCTGGTATACTATCTGGCCCTGTCGCTCTACCATTTTTCATACTTAATACTGCCATTCTTACTTCATCTATACTCACCTGTTTCACCACACCCAAGTTAGTTGGTACATTAGCTAGCTCTCCACTCCACTCATTCTCTTCGTTCATTAACTTCCTGAAATATTCTCTCCAACGGTCTTTTATGTCATCGTCATTCGTTAAAACTTTCTTTTCGTTATCTTTTATGCATTTAATGTGGGTAATATCCCTTTCATTCTTTTCTCTTGCTCTTGCTAGTCGATATAGATCTTTTTGGCCTTGGGGGCTTTCAAGAGACCTATACAATTTTTCTTGTGTCTTTCCCCTTGCGATAGCGACAGCTCTTTTAGCTTTCTTTTTACACTCCATATATAGTTCCTGTGTGGTTTTTGCACACAATTTGAATGTTGCACTGGTTGTTATAATTATTACTTAGTGGACTGTATGATTGTTAGGAAATATGACGAAATCTCTTGCCCAAATAGATAGGAAAGTATTGCACTAACCTGATATCTTCTTTAGCATATGCTTCGTCCCTTCTAGTCACGCACGGCGCACTTGATTGGTAAGCACACACACTCGAAATGTAGGCAGAGACTCCTTTGACTTGTTTAATCCTTTAGGAAACGTTCCATGTGGATCCTTGGGATTTGATAGGAACACAAAATGCGATGTCCTACTTCGCTCGCACCCGCAAGGCAAGTGATTTGTAGATTGGTGGCGCCACTGTCTTGCGCAGGCGCCGGACTTGTCATTTACCAAAGTAAACACAAGTTAGTACAACTTAATATAGCTACCTATCCATATGTAGGCAAAAGATCCGACATACCCCCCACCGAAATCAGTATGATGATTTCCCTTATGAGTGTAAGGTATGAGAAGTAGAGAAAATTCTCTATAGGTTTCGAAACTATGTGAAATTGCTATGTGAGACATGTACTGTAGCTGTACATGTAAATATAGTGGACCTACCTACTAACTAATTAAGAAATATAAAACTAATCTAAAAACTATGAGCGAATCACGGATTCACTAATTAATTAGCATAAGGTAAAGGACAAATTTTATTTACAGGCCTTTTATAAAGCCCATTTTTCGTGCGAACAGTGACCACGCGAACAATGTTATCGACACCTGGATGAACTTCCACTATTCTGCCTAAGGGCCATTGTAATGGTTTAGCAAGATCTGATTTGAGAAGAACCAGGTCTCCAACGTTAACGTTAGGTTTCGATGTGAACCATTTCTCTCTTTGTTGGAGTGTATGAACGTAGTCATCTGACCAACGCTTCCAAAAAGATTGAGTAATCTTTTGGATTGCTTGCCACCGAGACAGTCTGCTCAGAGGAACGTCCTCAACATCGTATTCCGGGACAGCTAATAGACTTTGTCCAATTAAGAAATGTCCTGCAGTAAGCACGTCAAACTCGTTCGGATTATTGGATAATGAGCACAACGGACGTGAATTCATCATAGCTTCTATTTTACAAAATATGGTGTTCAGCTCCTCGAAGGTGAGGATGCGAGTGCCAATTGTTCGGTACAAATGATGTTTAGCTGACTTTATACCAGCCTCCCAAAGTCCGCCCATGGCAGGGGAACTGGGTGCATTTGTTCGCCAATCAATGCTACGGGAAGCAAGACCGTCCAAGATGGTATTGCAATTGGCCTTATCACGAAAGAAATTGCCAACTTCCTTTAAATGCTTGGCTGCTGCAATTAGATTTCGGCCACAGTCAGAAAAAAGACACCTGCAGAGCCCTCTGCGACTGACGAGACGATCTACTGCAGCAAGGAAGCAGTCGCATGATAAATCTGTTAATACCTCCAAATGCACGGCTTTGGTGGCAAAACAAACAAAGAGGCACAAATAGGCCTTACAACTCTTAGCATTGCGGCGTTGACTTTCTTTAACAAAGAAAGGACCACCAATATCGCAACCGACGTTATCAAATACTTTCCCGGGTTTTAACCTAGAAGCGGGTAACGTACCCATCGCGGGTTGAACGATATTTGGATTAAATTTGAAACAATTAGCGCATTTTGAAAGCACAGAGCGGATAATGCTACGAGCATTTATAATCCAAAAGAATTTGCATAATATTCCTTGTAATGTACGAGGACCCGAGTGTAAATACACCTTGTGAAAATACTCAATTAATAAAAGAACAGTGTGACATTTTTTAGGAAGCAACAAGGGGTGCTTCGAATCATAGGGTAGATCAGATTGTGAGATTCTACCCCCCACCCTGAGGAAACCATGGGAGTCAACAAAGGGGGAAAGTTTACGTAGTGAAGCTACGTATCCCTTTTTATTTAAAATTTCAATCTCAGAACCAAAATGGTTCGACTGAATTACACGCACGATAGTGTCACGGCTTTGTTTTAATTCACAGGAATTCAATGGACCCGAAATTTTATCCAAACGATTTCTTGAATTATTTATGAATCGATGACACCAAGCCAAAACGCGTTGCAATCTATTAAAAGAAGAAAATTTGTTGAAAGTTTCTTCAAGGTCGTTTGTTAAAATGGTACCTTCACTTGAAGTTAATGCGAATGTATCTACATTTGATTTTAACTCGGGAATATTGTTTACATTTTTTACGAAAAAAGTACTGGAAGGCCAGTCACTAGGGTCCTGTAATAACCACTCCGGCCCGTGGAACCAAGTTTTCTCGACGGCGAGAAATTGACTGGGTAATGTACCACGCGAACATAAATCAGCAGCATTATTCTCGCTGTTTACGTGATACCAACGATTTGGTGGAATTACATCGATAATCTCACTGACCCTATTTGATACAAAAGTCTTTAATTGATATGGCGGCGTTTGTAACCATGACAAAACGACACTGGAGTCGCTAAGGGCGACTATGGAAAAATTAAAATCAGTTAGGTTTTTGATTACGAATCGTAAAACCTTTGCTAGCAGCACGGCCGCCATTAATTCAAGTCTAGGAATTGATAAAATTGGTTTTAAAGGGGCAACTTTAGATTTGCTTGTCAGCAATCGAACCTTAACCCTTCCGCCCTCATCTATACTGCGTAAATAGACGCAAACTGCATAGCCGCGCGATGACGCATCACAAAAGCCTATCACTTGCACGTCCGAAAAGTTAGGTATTAATAAGTGCCGCTCGATTCTTAAGTTCGCTAGGGTTGACAACTCACAAATAAATTTATTCCATTTTCCATAAATCTCAGCAGGTAGTGAATCGTCCCAACCGAGGCCCAATTTCCACAAGTCTTGCATGACACATTTTGCAAGAAAAGTGCAAGGTGAGATAAATCCGATCGGGTCAAATATACTCGCGAGCAATGTCAGTACCGAGCGCTTCGTAGATTTAAAGTCAGTTAAATTATAATTAAATGAGAAGCAGTCAGCAGAGGGTAACCAAGTCAATCCTAAAACTTTTAATGAATTCGATAACGTATCGTCTTCAAAATTAATTTTTGAAATATTTTCTGCATTGAGTCTCAGAAGAAATTCTGGACAGTTACTGGCCCATTTTTTTAAATCAAAACCCCCACTTTTAAGGAGTGACATAAGTTCGTCTTGTAAAATACAGGCTTCGGTAATTGTTTGGCACGACCATAACAAATCATCTACATAAAATCCCTGCGTAAGTATAGCAGACGCGCGACTTTGTGGGTTGTCTAGCGCGAGTTGATGCAGTGTGCGCACGGCAACGTACGGCGCACTACGGAGACCGTAGGTATTTGTTTTTAGTTCAAATATACGGACTGGCTCCGACGGAGCTTCACGCCAAAGAATATGCTGATAATTTCGCTCCGAAGGGTCAATAAGAACCGCGCGATACATTTTAGATACGTCAGCTGTAAAACAAATGTCATATAGCCTAAAATTTAAAACTATCTTTGATATGTCAGTATGTAATTTACGACCTGTCAAGAGAATGTCATTTAGGCTTACACCACTAGTCGTAGGGGTGGACCCGTTGTAGACGACCCTCAGGGGAGTAGAACTGCTAGAAGGACGCAAGACGCAGTGATGAGGAATAATATATTTGGAGGGTTCCGTACCCTTATATAATTCCATATGCCCTAATGATTCATATTCTCGCATGAAATCTACGTATGCGGTTCGCAACTCGGGTGAACGCTCTAATCTACGTTCTATCTGACAGAGACGTCTTAAGGCTATGTTATACGAATCTCCTAGTGGTTCGTGGTCAGGGTTGATTAAAATCGGAGAAACATAGCGGCCAGTTTCGTTACGATAATGTTTCTCTATATATATTTTTTCAGCGATCGCTTCAGACGGACTCATTGGGGTCTCGCACGGCGCAGACTCCACCTCCCAGAACGTCTTGAGAGTGTCATTGAGACGATCGTCTTCACTAGTGTACGACACAAGTGATGTTGTAAACGTTACAACATTATTACTAGAGCGTTGAATCGTCAAACTTCCCGAGATAACGTATCCAAACACGCTGTTGAGAGCGGCGGGAATATTGCGATCAAAAATGACCTTTGTTCCATCATAAACGTGAGGAAAAATGTCACCAGCTAAAATTATATCGATTGGTGATGATTTGTAAAACTGGGGATCAGCTAAGAATAAATTATTGTATTTTTTGACTATATTTTGCGGGATTTTAACAGTAGGCAAATCTGAAGTCAGTTTAGTTAATACTACAGCGTCAATATCAAAACTTGGCGTGTCAGTGTGACGCGGCCTTACATTAAATGACGTCATGCCGTGATTCTTTACACTCTCACCTGCAAGACCGAAAATATTAAAAGAACATTTTCGCTGAGACAAACCTAAACGCTGCAAACATGCTAATGAAATAAAGTTCGATTGAGCGCCTGAGTCAATTAGCACCCGACAGGGTTGGTAAGAATTGTATTTATCCTTTACGCGTACAATTGCGGTGCCGAGTACAACTGCAGTATGGCTACGCATAGAAGTCGCGTGATGATTCACTTGCGCTGTGTCACAGATCGAGGCGGACCGCGGCGGCACGGCAGTCGCGGCGCTCGCGTTCGAAACTGACGGAGTACCAGGTTCAATTCCGTTATCAATGTGCAGTAAAAAATGATGAGGCTTAGTACACACGGCACACAAGAACGTACTCTTGCACTCACTCTCTCCGTGATTTTTTAGGCAAGATTTACATAGCTTTAAATTGGCAGCACGGCTGACTCGTTCAGCGCTGGTCAATTGACGAAATTGGCTGCAGCGGTAGATCATGTGATTTTGCCCACAGTGAACACAGATAACGCGCTTTGAATTAGAACTAGTATAAGAGAAATTTTTAATCGAACTTTGCTCAGCTTTAGAGTTTTTGTCTTTGTTATTAAATTGTTTTTTATTCTGATTTTGATTTGTAGTATTATTAGAACATGAATATGACGCAGAATGATCTAACACTTTGATATGGTTATGGATAAACGACATCAAATCTGTGAAACCAGGAATGGTACTTTGATCGGTATGTTGTTCAAACGACTTTCGACTTTGTGGGTCTAGGGCCCTTAGTGCGATATGGCACAGTATATAGCTTTCTAAATTATCAATTTTTAGAGCTTGAATAGCCTTGTACGAGTGTTCAAAATTTTGCAGCACACAGCACACAAAACAGCATCAAAATCCTTCCAAAACTTCTCTTTCATATCATCATCACATCCTACCTGCGGCGCATACACACTCATTATGTTTGCAACTACGCTTTGTATAACTAGCTTAACAACTATAATTCGGTCGTTTACTCTTTGTACATCCGTCACACATTTTTCAACTCTTTGTCTAGCACCACTCCTACACCATTTTTCCTACCATCACTTCCACTATAGAAAAATTTATATCCAGCCCCAATTTCCCTCGCTTTCGTACCCTTCCACCTCGTTTCTTGCAAACATGCAACATTTATTCTTCTCCTTTCTAATACATCTGCTAACTCTCTTCCTCTTCCATTCATCGTTCCTACATTCCAACTACTCATTCTCATTCTTACTTCTCGGACTCGCTTCTTACGTCGCACCCGTCCCTGATGCAACAACCCTTGTCCATTTCCCACAGGCGCCGGGTGCTGCTCCTGCGCGTCGCCTCGGGGGTACGCCCTAGCAGTATCGCACATTCCTTTAATACTTGACATGACATGTTGTAAGGTGTTTTGGCATGAAGTTTAACAGCCGGCCGCCTGCCTGACGCTAACCCTCCTTGGGGATGCTTTTGTTTGGTGGGATGTCGAACCGCCACCATTCGGTTTATCCCTTAGTCGCCTTTTACGACATCCACGGGAAGACATGGAGCGGTCACATTCTTAAGCCGGAACCGCACGGCAATACGCAAGACAGTATTAGCGATCATCAATCGAAAAATGAAAATTTTTAATGATTTAACTTATCTGTTCTACAAATATTCGAAACGCACGAAACTGCAGCCGCCATGATGAATTCCGACTGTGACGTCACATGGATTGTAGTTGTAATGTATTTCAGCTAATGTATGCTTTGTAGTACGGGCACACATTTGACTAATTACCGCATTAACAAGAGCAACTGTTAATTTCTTGCTGGCTCTTCTCAGCATTCCGAACCGGTGGTAGAGTCACCAACATAGCGTAAGAGAAACTATTTCTAAATGTAATAATTTTTGTTTAAACAATTTTTTTTTTGTTTCCAGGCTATGTTAACCACAACGCAGATCCTACCAACCAATGTTACCAGCACACCAACATACAGAGCATATACCGCGACACCTCGCTCTCGTTCCTCGACCGAGAACTGGACATGACACTCAAGGAGATGGCCAGAAGAAAACCGCCCCTAGCGCCCAAGAAGCCGTACCGAGACCCCGACGCGTCAGACTCCAACTCCGACCAGGAGTCCAGACCGAAAATAGGCAGCATCAGGGCTAAAGTATCCAAATTCGAGTACTACGCCAAACAACAAAAAAATGTAGGCCGAAGTCAGTTCTACACGTCAAACGAAATAGAAATTTCACCGAAAGTCTTCAGTTCAAACTCATTAACCGTCAACACTCCAGCAAAAGACGTATTAGGAAACCGAAATATACCTAACTATATGAATAAACGACCGGACCAAAAAATGATTGTACTCAACGAGAATAATTTAGACCCAAAAAATTGTTCCTACACAAACGTGGCGATACGACAGAATAATAAAACTAAAATAGATGACATCGTCAGAAACTTCGATGACACAACACGAAACGACACCAAGTTACCCAAGAAAGTGAACAACGACCAGCAGAGCCGCCCCGACAACAACATATACGGGAAGATCAATACAGATCGGAAAGACAAGAATCATTTGGATTGCAAGAATGATAGCAAGAACTTGAATTTGGATATAGGTGAATATTTATTTAGCTAGCTAATCATATGTTACAAATTGCAATGCGATTTCCGCACCACCTGTTGTATACGCAAAGTTCCAGACTCAATGGGATAAACATAGATAGTAGGTAATTTGTATGTTGATAGTACTATGTCACAAACCGTTTGGACGTTCTGTACATCTGTCTGTCTGTACGTTACTTATGCGCCAACGAATAAGTAACGTACAGACAGACAGACAAATATACATAAGACTAGCGACCGTCTATACTTAGAAATTCCCACGGGTTTTATACTTATATCCCGTGGGAATTTCGAAAAACCCTGCCTTATTCCTTGTTCTGTCGTCCTATACTCGTATCTAAAGAGCAATTAAGTGCAACAAAAATTAAGTTACCGCTAAAAAACAAAAGAATTTACTGTAACTTTTCCAAAAAATAACGTTATGTAGGACTAAGGTTTTTAGATAGTTTTTAGTTTGATCCTATGAAGCATCTTTTTTTTGACGTGACAACGTCTTATAATTCGATAGAGCCGGCTGCACGCACGAAAAAACATGACTCATGCGGCGTTACCTCGCTCTGAGGCGTTCCATGTAAGGCTTGAAGTGCAAGCGAGAGCGCGGAACGAGCGACAAAGAAGCACGATCGGCCTTTGTTGTCACGTTCAACTATCGTCAGTAAACCGACTTTACAGACAAACAATTTTTTTTTTCAAAATATGAATTTTCCTAAGTTGACATATTTTTAGGTTTCCGTACCTCTACACTAAAAATGGAAGTATAAAGTCAGTTTTGCGGTTCGTGAACAAAAGTGATTTTCGCCGTTTTACTTCTTCTCTACGTAGTACGGAACCCTGACTCTGACTCGTACTTGGCCAGCTTTTTTGTAGTTAAATCTTAAAAGATGTTTTGAACGGATAAGATTTGCGACTGTAACTTTTACATACAAGACTGTATCGAAGTGAACTACATACTACATATATAATAATAATAATTTATTGTGTTGTGTTCCAGGTGAGTACGGCCGGCTGTGCGGGGTGGGTAAGGTGGTGTGTCTGTCTTCGCCCTCGTACGACCGCAACCCTCAATATTCCCCCGTGTACGCCAACTGCTACGAGCGCAGCGTGGAAGCGGAGACTATGAGGAAGAAGGTAACTTTCTCTCTTTTTAGGGTTTCATACCTCAAAAGGAAAAAAGGAACCCTTATAAGATCACTTCGATGTCTGTCTGTCACAAAACCTATAGGGTACTTCCCTACGTTTTCATAGAATCTTGTTTGGCAGATGGGTAGGTCTTATAGCACAAGTAAAGGGAAAAATCCGAAAACCGTGAACTTGTCGTTACATCACAGACTAAAGCTTCTCAGTCTTCGAGGAGACCCGTGTTCAGTAGTGGACCGGCCATGGGTTGATCATGGTGAATGAAAACATAGCGTAAGACCATTTCATCATGCACTATCAAGGGAAATCGCAATCAAAATCTATTATATCAACAAGAAAAACCTATTCCGATCTTTACCGAAGACACGCGATCTAACATTTAATTATGATTTATATGACCTGATAACTCGGCGAGAAACAGCAATGAAACAATAAGTACTATCTTATGATAACAAGCCTACGTACGCAGATAGCGCAATAATCGGCAATGCGGTTGTTTTGTATTGTTCTGGCGACGAACACCTGTAGATATAACCTGTAGAAAATAATTTTGTTAATAAGTGTTATAAAAAGTGATGAAAAAGTTTACTACTCTACCCTACATAATATAAAAAGCGTTCAGTAAAATAAAGTGATGTAAAAATGTTGTGAAAAATGTTATCGAAAATAATATCAATTAAAATTTACCTAGCTACTCATTTAGGTTAAATTTTAACAATTACAAAAAAGTGTTTTCAAAATTATATTTTGGCGTAATTATTTTTTTCATTTCAATTCTTTGAGAAGAACCAATAAGTGGAGTGTTAAATTTTAATTTACTTAGTGCAAAAAATAGCATAAAATTCATTTTTTTAACTAGACAGATTTCAATTTATGTAAATTAATTATTATTAGATAACAAAAATAATTGATAAAAATGTATAAGTTTCTCAGAAGTCTTTGTTCTTAGTTCCTTCTTTGTGACAAAACCAGAGGTACAATTATTTGATCTAAACTGCCTTTAGTCATATTGTTTTGATATTATGAAAATATTATAAAAATCTCACTCTCCTACTTCCTGTAGATCACAACGAAGAAACAGACAAACTTAGAATCATACTAATGTAAAAAGAAGCGTTTAGTGCAAAAAGTTTAGTGTCAAAAAATGACTCTGAAATCGACACAAACGAATTCTAACAAAAGTGCATCACTAAAATATCTACTAAAGGCGTTCGTTGCAAACATCAAGAAGAACACACAAGCATTAAAAGCATTGAAATTATCGTTCGAAAAGAAATCATGCAATCGAAAAGAAAACTACGAACAAATACTCGAAATAGCGAACTCTGTCAACGAAAAACTAGAAATAGTACAAAAACTCCGAAACGATATCAAAATATACAAAACGATAAATACTATACTAACAAATCATTATATCAAGTTGACTAGAGACCATGAAAGTAGTATAGATGCGAAAATAATACACATTGAAAAGCAAATTCTGCACACGTACGAGAACTTACGCTGTGACATATCAAAGATGGCGGATGCCTGTGTTGCTCGTGACAAAAATTGTAACAATATTTCTGCGCCAGTGCACAATAGCAACATTGTCATGGTTGGCAATCATTTCAAAACTAATCAATTCAGTGAATTGTATATTAGAAACCAGATATATAACAGTATAATACACAAAATCGATAACTTGTTTGTTGGTTTGGTAAGTTTCACTTTATACAAAACTCTATGAAGTCTGTTTTGTTATAATGTAATGTCTAGTCATGGTCTAATCGAGTTAATAAATAATCGCAGAGTTTTTACCTATATTATCTTTTAGCTAAATTAACCATTGCAGATTAAATTCTATTGGTTTTTTATGTAACTAGTTTATATGTCATGTGCTGTATAAATAAGTATGCGATAAAAATTATCTTAGCTATTTGATAATTACAATAAAACATGAGAAATAAAACATGATAAAAAGACCAAATGTTCTTTAAGTCATAAAATAGGTGAAAAATCAGATCGATTTCTACGCAACATTATATCGGAATGCTAAATCGCTTGGCGGCACGGCTTTGCCGGTAGGGTGGTAACTAGCCACGGCCGAAGTCTCCCAATAGACCAGACCAGTTTAGTATTCCAATGCTGCGCTTTCTGGTGCGACGTCGCCATTCTAGCACCTTGCGACCCCAACGTATACCAATCTAGCGCTTGGCTAGCCGGGAATCGAACCGGCGACAGCTTTCACGTGTGCAGTCGGTGTTGTTGATGTTCCCTGTCCCCCGCACCCCCGCAGGCGTACCAGGACAGGATAAAGGAGGAGCAGCAGAAGGAGGCGGAGACGGCGCGGCTGGAGGAGATACTCAGCATGTGCGCGGAGTACGAGCGCCAGATCGCTTCAGGTACGTGTTTTGTTATCACCGGTTTTTAATGTACCCAAAGGGTTGCAATTGCGCATAGTATTGTGCGTGGAGTGTGTTCTGGTGTGGTGGTACTTGGGGCTTGCTTGGTGGCTGGCTTTTCCTGCGTGCTTAGAAGTGGGAGGGCGGGTGGTGCATGTCGCATGCTGCATGTTGTACCATACAGATGTGCCATTTTTAGTGGATTATAACAAATTAGGCCTCATTCGCACGAGAGCTTTTTTAACGTTCGTAAAAAAAGCGTTCACATAGAACAAATGTATTCCCAAGTATCTGTTCACACGTCAACGCTTTTTTAACGCTCGTGCGAGTTAGGGCTAGTTCTGTATATGATAGAGTTCCGCAAAGTAACGCCTGCTTGTATACAACACTTGTGTTGCGCAGGTACACCCATCACCCCGACGGAGAAGAGGCCGCACAACAAGATCATCACCAACGGTTCCTTACCGCGCAGCGTCACGCTCACCAACCCCAACTTCGTGCAGACCAGTGATGGTTACTACAAGTAAGATGCCTTACACTTTATTTTAAATTATTTTTTTTTAAGGTTCCGTACCTCAAACAGAAAAACGAAACCCTTATAGGATCCCTTTTTGTATGTCTGTCTGTCCGTCTGTCGTGTCTGTCATGAAACCTATAAGATACTTCCTATTGACGTTGAATCATAAAATTTGGCACACAGGTAGGTCTTATAGCAAAAGTAAAGAAAAAAAATCGGAAAACCGTGAATTTGTGGTTGATTAACAAAAACAATTTTAAATGTGTTCATGAAAAAATTAATAGTATTTTCAATTTTCAAAGTTAGTTAACTATACCAAGTGGGGTATCCTATGATAGGGATATCACATGTACATTCTAAAACAAATTTTATTTATTTTTGTGCATGATAGTTTTTGATTTATCGCGCAAAATGTCTGACCCGCACTTGGCCGGTTTTTTATGTTTGGAGTCTTGCATGTTTCTAAGGTAAAGTCAAAGGTATACCGAGTGAGTGCTATTAAAAGTTCGAAATTAACGAATATCTCAAACCAGTTCAAACTTTTACCATTCTGATACAAGGTAGCCTCACCTGATGGTAAGTGAATTACAGTCTGAGGTGGAAGCGGACTAAATTAGAAGGTGCCTGGCAGTTTCATTAAACCTATACCTTTCATCAGATATCCATACATGGCTGATGTTTTCAGTTGTTTTAATTATGTAAACAATAATGTTATTTTTTAATCAAACACTAAAATTTTATCTATTTATAGAATTGATAACAAATTTATTCATTCACAGGTTCGAAACTAGTCATAGCAGAAATTCACCTGCAAGCCAATCGTTACCCATACAGAGAAACCTATCGAGTTACGAAAACTTCGAAACATCACAATCTCCTAAACCAGAACCTGTTACCCCTGAAGTATCTATAACTGATAATAATTACGAAAATGTGGGTCGAATGGACGAACTAGGTATACCAGTGTTCGATGAGATGACTCGAAACGATTTGTCTAGTCCTTTAATGATAAGAAAGCTCCAAAACCAATCTCCCATAGGAAGTCCGTACGAAAATGTCTATTACAAAAACAATATAGGTTTCAAACCAAAGTCTCCAAACACTCAAAGCCCCAGGACAAGAATCAAAACTTCGTTCGCTCACAAAAATCTACCGTCTCCACAGTATTTCGTATTCCCATCTCCACCTGTTGACGGTACAAGAAAACCGTTTACCGATACTAGTATAAATACTCCAAATAATATTAGTACGAAAACGAGTTGTGAAGGTATCGAGAAGCAGTTGAGTTTGGAAGAGGAAATACCTATGATCGATGATGCGGATTTAACGAACGATATCGAATTTCGATACTCGAAAATAATCGAGAAGAACGACGATTCCACGCAAAATGATACAGAAATAGACAAAAATGATGACATCGATTTGAGACATGCGAAAATCGATACACCTGATTCAAAAGATGCAACAGACAACAATGAAGTAGAATATGCGATGGTTAAAAATAAAAGTTTCGATGACGTCAAAAATGAGTTGATGGCCGATATACCAGAATTAGAAGAATTCGAGAAGGAATTAAAGCAGAACAAAAGAGAGAAGATGATACGAACAATAACAGAAGATATAAAGAGGATGGATGTAGAAGAGGATTCGTTTAGTACGGTGTTGGATGAGACGGTCGATGAATTGAAGTCGAAGTATGAGAATTTGAAGGAAGAAAGAAGAAAATTGGTTACACAAATTCATGAAATTAAATGTAAGATGACGGAAATTAGGTCGCAAGAAGATGATATTCTCAGAGAAGTAAGTAACAAATTTTCTTTAAAACTATGCCCGCGAATTCGTGCGTTTGAAATTGATTAAAAAAAAGAAGAAAATATGTCATTTTTATTAAGATATTAACCTGTTTTAGTGGGCAGTGTAGTAGGTAGTTTAATAAAATATAATATTATGTAGGTAGGCTTGTGAGTTATGAATAAAGACAGTCGTCATCAATAAATAAATAAATAAATAAATAAATAAATAAATAAATAAATAAATAGTGGTTTGATTTGGACCCATGTACTATAATTGTACAGACAGTGTTTGAAATTAGTTTATCTTGCATCAATTAGTAATAAAGGTAGATTTATTTTTGCATCTCATGTATAGTTTTAGAATCTTATGTAGATTACATTGTTTTAATTACAGTTGGAAATGGAGAAAGCCCTAATCAAAGGAGAATATGACTCAGAGATCGCAATCCTAAACATAGAACAGAAGAAGAAAGCAGAACTAGTGGACCGAGCGAAGAAGATAGAAGAAGAAATCAGGCAACTGAAGGAGAAGCAGGAGTTACGGCACAATGAGATGAAAGACCGAGTGGAGATCGCTACTTTGAAGGCTGAAAGGTGAAATTTTTTTCATCACAAAAACCTTGATTCTTTGATGAATGATTATAAGATGAGCGATCAACCCCCTACCATTGAAATTGTAGAACTATGATAATCAAAATTCACAAAATCACAACCTTCATACTAAAGGGACAAAACTAAATCAATAGTGCTTATTCTAAGCGCAACTCAATTTTTAGAGTATTCGCATCTTTTTCTTACCAATGTAATAAGAAAAGGACAGACAAACCTAATTTAATTTAGAACTTTCAAACGTCGTGATTTTAACTGGCCTTCCGTCCTTTTTTAGCAATATTAAAAAGAAAATGATGCAGATACTCTGAGTTTAATTTGGAGACAAACATCATAAGTCATAATCGACGTCTATATTTATTTTTTCTTTGCACAGGATCGAAAAGGATTTAAAAGAGAACAAAGCTACACTAGAAGAGTTACAGAACGCGCAGGACATCTTGGACAACGAAACCAAGATCTCCGAAGATCTAGAATTTCAACATCTGGAGGAAGAATCTGAACTGTAAGTTAAATTCTGCTTCAAGTTCTAATATAAAATGTAAACTTAATATTTATTTTCCCTTTACCTTGAAATAATTTCTTCACCCTCTCCTAGTAATGGATTTGGATTTTGGATAGACCTAAAACTTCTTGTGTAGTTGTGTGTTATTTAAAAAATATTTAAACCGTTTTATTCAAGTTAATAAACACAGAAAAATTTAGACCTAGTTTCCTGAAGCCATATTCTTGAAAAAATCTTATGTCTTTGTATTTTGTTTTTATTTTGTCCGCAAAAAGTATTGGAATGAAAGTTTATGATTATGATTAATAGAATGTTTGGCGCAATTCAAATCTTCTGGACTTACGTTTAAATTGACTAATGAATTCTCACGTTGAAAGTACATCTTTTATTACAGATTGGCTAACAGAGAAGACTTACAAAACGAAATAATGCTTCTGTCCAAAAAAATAGAGGCCCAAAAGACCAGAATTCTCACACTCAAATCTGAGGCCAACAATAATTTGACATCAGCGTTAGAAGAAACCAAAGTATTACAAGCAGAATACGTTAAGTTACTAAACCAAGTCGAACATTTAACTGGCAAAGTACAGTTAATTGAGAAAGAATTAAAACCAGTGGTCGCTAAACTAAATGATATTGAGAGAACGCAATCACCGGATAGTGCCTTTTATACTGATCAGACTCGAGCCAAGTCCGGGGAATTCGGATACTCGCCACAAAGCTCTGATAGTGATGATTTAGATGTAGCTAAGATTTCAAATTTCGAAGATCACACAAAGTTACTAAAAGATAAATTTAATTCTATAGACCAAATGTCACAATCCATGATCGTGGATATAGAAAGGAGAGTCGTAACAGATTTGGATGATCCAATAGAACTAGATAGCAGTCCGTCTAAATCGTCCAATTCTTCCAAAGAAAAGAAAGGTTTCTGGGAAAGGAATTTCGATTCTCTCAAGCGCAAGAGTAAAGATAAGAAAAAAACAGAAAAAGTCGATATAATGTCTCAAAGTTTAAACGAAAACATTTTCTTCAATGACAACATCGAAGTAGATGTATCGCTTGACAAATTTAACAGCTTGAGAAATTCCAAAAAGAAAGATAAAAAAGAAAACGGACCCGTCAAGAGTAATTCGTCATCAAAAATACCAACCTTTGCGGCATTAGGAAAAATTATCAAAAAAGATTCCTTGAAAAGAAAAGAGATGAATGCACAAAAGGATAAGGATAAAGAGAGAGACAAACAGATGCAAAACGAAGAAATAGAACAGAATAACGTTAAAATTCGTTACGTGAAAAACTTCAAACCGATAACAGCAGATAATAAGTACGTAAAGTCAAAATCCTTATCACCAGACAAGATATCGAATGAGCCTATCAAAGAAGAAGAGGAAAGTGGCACCAGCGACAGTGCGTTCAGCAAATCGGAGAAGAGTGCGAAGACCTTGCACAGGAAGAGTTGCGGGGACGAGCCGAACGTGAGGACCGACTTCCACAAGATCACCGATTCTGGAAAGATTCCATCACAAGGTAAATAATTCATTTTAGATGCATTTCATTTCTAAATTAAACCACATGAAATTTATTTGCTGAATGTGAGTTATGTATAGATATTTTACTTCTATACTAATATCATAAATGTCTGCCCAATTTTGACTTTAGGAAGAGAGATAGCTTGCATCATGCAAACAGATTACCCACGTGCGCCGGCAACTGCAGTCGAGCGTACTGCGTTCTCTTAATCTATACTAATATTATAAAGAGGAAACCTTTGTATTTTTGTATGTTTGTATTGAATAGGCTAAAAAACTACTGGAAAGATTTCAAAATTTCTTTTACCATTACTTAGAGGGATTCTTCCGAATCCGTATAGGCTATATTTTATCCCGGAAAATAGAAAAAATAAATGTCCACCCGTGCGAAGCCGGGGCGGGTCGGTAGTCTAAACATAAATCGTACTCTTGAAATGACAGTTGACACATAGAGCAAATATGGCGAGTGCTTTCCAAAACGGTATTCTCCCTGTTCAGACGACATCGACAGGATATCGAAGGTGACGATGGACGCGCCCATCCTGGCCAGCGACGCCGACGTCAGCTCGCTGGGCAGGCGGACGCTGGACAGCCTCATGGAGATCGAGAGGAAGCGGATGGAGATGCTGGAGGAGAAAGGTGGTTAACTATGCAAATACACATCTAGATATACTTTTAGGATTCCAGACCCGAAGGACCATATGACTCCGTCTGCCTGTCCGTCCGTCTGTCAGCGGGCTGTACCTCATGAACATAATGGGTATTTAGTGTAGAAATTTTCACAGAATGTGTATTTCTTCTATTTGCTCTATAGTAACAAATAATAAATATCCCAAAATGGTCGCCATGAAAATTAATAAAATTAAAATGTTTTGTATTTGTACGATTGTTCGGATCGCTTCGTGTGCGAGTCCGACTCGCACTTGACCGGTCTTTTATTTGAACTAGCTGGCGATGCAATACATTACCTGTTACCACGCACTGATAAAAAAAAAAATAAGTTTTAGGATTCCGTACCAAAATGGTAAAAATGGAACCTAATAAAATTGTACAAACAAAGCTAGTTTTACGGATCGTGAACAAAAGATTCTTATCGTTTTACTTCTGTAGTACGGAACCCTCGGTGCGCGAGTCCGACACGCACTTGGTCGGTTTTTTGCTTATTTTATCCTCCTTTACCAGGTTGTCAAGTAATAGAAGACGAACGAGAAAAAATATCCGAACTGAAGAAACGCGTTCAGAACGAAACCAAAAAACTGTGGGACCAGCGCGCCAAGGAGCTGGAAGCTGACAGCCAAGTGTCAAACCACCTGTCAAACGTGAACAACCTGTCAAATATGTCGAGCGAGTTTGACAGCGAGGATAGGTTCGGCAGCGGCCTGGAAGACGTCAGTTTTGAAGATCCCTTCAATGTTACCAATTCCACCATTTATGAAGAGAGGTGAGTTTTTAAATGTTAAATCTGTTAAATCATCTCTCATCTCAAATTGCAAAAGTCTTTGGGAAGCAGATTCTACTGAGAAGAGCCGACGAGAAACTCTGAAATTGTTCTTTACTTTTTGCCTTTTTAGGGTTCCGTACCCAAAAGGTAAAAATGAAGGGGGCGGCCTTCAAAATGTATCTTTGTCATTTAATTATTGGGCTGTGTGTTTTCATAAAATAAATGAATTAAATTAAAACTTTTGGAATAATGGACTGAGTATAAACTATTAAAATATCATTAATTCTCTTTGTCTAAAATCTAGGCACCTATCAGTTATTAGCTAAAAGCCAGGCAAACGGTCGTAATCAGTGATAGCTTATCAGTCGCGGCGGAGTCGCGGACGCGGCGGACGGCCCACTGGCCCGCTAAACTTTTCCTGTCCTAATATCCGGTTTACTAGTGCATTATGGCGAATAGTGATATTAAATTATTTTTGTGACTAAGATAAGTGACTAAAAAAATATAGTTTAAAATGTGTGCTAATTTGGATAGAAATCTTGCTTTTAAAAGTTAGTTTTCTTATAACTATTAGTTTAAAAAAATATGTACAGGACTCATTCCATACATTTAGAGAATATTTTTTGTATGAGTATGTAAAGTTGAAAATATAATACAAATTACATAAATTATAATATAATGTACTACCTAAATTAAAAATTCGGATTAAAACAATAAATTTTACTATACTATATGAAGAATTAGTGACTAATCATCAATTACACTTAATTTTCATGATATGAAATTAAAAAGCTTTTAGCAAGTATTTATCTCAGTTGTATTAAAAAAAAAAAAGTATCCATAAAATCGTTTTTTAAAGGTCTTTCAATGAAATTCGTTTTCTAAAGTCAGAAGGCTCATTTCAAAGTAGGTATGTACTATGTAGGACAGAGGTACACTTTTCCAATGTCAATAGTTCAATTTGACAAGTGGGTCAAACTAAATATGTAGCTATGTCTATGTATGTGTCTTTGTTCCAATATTGATGAATCACTTCTACTCGTATGTTAGTAATAGCAAAGTCCGTCGACTAATATGTCACAATCAATTGTGACATACTCGTACAATCCACATTCGGGATGCCTTCATTTGTCCTCCACAACATAAACTATGTTTCAATGTTTACTCGACTCTGCGTTGTTATTCTTCATTGGTGAGGGTCGCGACCCCTACTCATAGGCTTAGGCTGAGATCTATAGAGTGCACTTTAACTTTGCTCAGATTTAAGACACTGTTAAAACGAGACAGCGCTATACCGCTGCCATAAATCTGTCTCGTTTTAAATGAAACTTAAGTCCAAGCAAAGTCAAGGTGCTCTCTATAGATTTGAACCTTAGTGGTCAAGACGTCAGCTTTCTATATATAATTGAAGCATCCTGTATAACCTTTGTATTGCAAACTTCCTCGCGTGTGTCGATTGTGTTCACAGATGTTTTCGCTTTGCACAAAGCACGAACTATGACCAGTAGCTGTTTGTAGTCATCTTGTCAACAAAGATAGAATTCGAGAATACTATAATGTTTAAGTACATATAATTAAATAAGGTTTTCTTCTTCCCCTACAATAACAATTTAATTACAATTTGTTTTTAATTGAAATACATATGATTAAGTATAACAATAAGTTTGTAGACGCTAATTACAGAAATCTGACCAATTACAAAATTTGTTGGAAAAATCAACAATTTGTCAGAGTTAGTTAAAAAAACCATTTCTTAAAGTTAGATAAGTAACAAAGAAAAAATACAAGCATGTATACTTAAAAACATAGTAGGTAGGTATTGTAGGAAGCCTAGAATTATAACATGTGAAACAGATAAAGTATAGATAATAAAGTAAGTTATCAAGTTTGTATGGGTGTGCGTTTTGATTGTTTGGGTTAGCATAATAATCTGGTAGAGCTTGTCTATTTTGAAATGACGCGCCCCACCACCGCAATTTACACATCCAAGTCAGCAAAATTATGTAGTGGGGCGCGTCATTTCAAAATAGACAAGCTCTACGCGTTCAGCTAAGTACTTACCACGTCTCAAGAGTGGCGCCATAGATAAATAAATAGTTTGCCTCCAATCATATTTCAAAACAAATTGAATTGCATCTGCATCTTCAAAAGATGGGGAAAAGAAAAGTTCGTTCAGGTACATAGTTTGGAATTTCGAATTTAGTTTTTTTTTGTTTGGAATATGGCTTGATCGAGAGTGTTCTTAGCTATAATCCATGAAAATCGGTTCAGCCGTTTGAAAGTTATCAGCTCTTTTCTAGTTACTGTCACTTCTAGTTGCTTCACTTTTTTTTTTTTTTTTGTCGGGGGTGTTATAAATTTTTAATGTACACACTAAGACTGATCACCTCGTCGCTCACGGTCAAGTTGATAGAGTTATCAGCTCCAACGAGATGTCACTTATCATGTTGCTGATTATGTTTATCGTAATAATAACAGTATGATAGATGCATAACTAATCGTTCGGTTAATTAATCATGATTGGCAATAGTCACAAGTTGATTCTGCAATTTATTATTAGCTAGCTTTTTCTCGCGACTTGGTCCGCGTGATATAATTTTTTTTTAATCATAAAAATTAAGATTAACTCGCGGATAGTGTAAAAAATTGCAAATTCTCGCTCCAAAAATGTCGGAGAAATCGGTATACCTACATACAATTTTAAAAATCGAGCCGATTTGGGAACCTCCGGCTTCGAAAATCGGAAATGTGTAAATATTAAACACATAGACATTTGTATAAGCAATAGAATAATATAAGTAAAACAAAAAACAGTAGGTATCAATGCAAGAGAAATAAATGTTTTCATTTATATTTCTAAGATTAAATAGAAGTGGGTAAGAAAATTCATGAGTGAATTTAAAAGCTACAATTTTGATTTCGATACTAACAAACATTAAAATATATAAAAATAGCTGTAAAATGTAATCTTCTAGCCACTAGTGTGTCCTAAAGTCATAAACAATTTCATTAGCTCGATACATCGGCCATAGACAAAGGAAACAAAAGGATGGAGAAAAATAAACGGAATCTGTTATGTTGGTGAGTATACGAGTAACACTTGTATAAGACGCATCTCGGAGAAATCCGTTTGCCGAAAACCGAATGGTACACCAATGAAATACAGACCTTATTGCTATACGTTAAGGTTTTAAACACAAGAACAGCAAAGACTCGTGCTATCTCGGCCAATGGCACTGATCTGATGGCAATTAAATTTTAGAGTATTTAGTACCTTTTCTTATCAATGTAATCAGAAAAAGACAGACAAACCAATTTGAATTTAAAACTGTAAATTTTAAATGCCAGTTTTGAGAACATGTTCAAAATTATACAGTAGTTTATTCATATCAATTTCCACTCCTTACCATTTTTTTAATTCAGATACAAGTTAGCCCTTCACTGCAATCTCACCTGGTGGTGAGTGATGATGCAGTCTTAAAGATGGAAGCGTGGTAACCTGGTAGGGGTATGGCAGCTCTCATTAAACCTACTAATTAAATACTACTTTGGTTTCTACGCGGCATCGTACCTTCCACTACCGAGCACCGAATTGCCCTTCCCGGGAATCCAGGACGTCCCAATTATAAGGCCACATATTATATACTTAGTATACAGGTCCATAAGTATGTAAGTACATATAATTGACTGTATGTTTGTCTTGTTGCAGCTCCGGCTTCATGTCATCGTCCATAGAAGAGGTGAGTCAGACGATTCCTCATTTTGTATTTATATCTAAGGCGCCATCTACGCGGGCGATGGAAGCTTAAAGGTATAGTACTTACGGGACAGGTTGTGATGGCAATCGGGGTGTGAGGAGGGGGAGCCCCCCACCCCCCGCACACCCGCGCTCGTCCTGATCGGGATAGCACAGGGGCTGTGCGGGTGTGCGGGGTGTTCCCTCCCCGATTGCCATTTCGACCTGTCGCGTACTAGTAGATTGTAGTGGTACAGAATACATTTTGTACACAACTATTTATAAAAGTTTATTCCTATAATCCATACTATACTTACTAATATGTATTATAAATGCGAAATTGTGTCTGTTTGTCTGTCTGCTAGCTTTTCACGGCCCAACAGTTTAACCGATTTTGATGTTTAGTACATAATTAGCTTACATCCCGGGGAGGACATAGGCTACTTTTTAACCGACTTCCAAAAAAGGACGAGGTTCTCAATTCGTCGGAATCTTTTTTTTTAACCAGGAAAATCAAAAAGTTCCCACGGGATTCTTAAAGGCTAATCCGTTTATATATATGAAATGTACAGACGTAGTTTGCGTCCCTGCAATTGACATAGGCAACTTTTTATCCCGGAAAATCAAAACGTTCCCACGGGATTTAAAAAATCTAAATCTACGCGAAACTATTTTTTCGAATCAAACGAATGATTTTTGAAAACATTTTCGAATTTTTCCTTTACTTGTGCTATAAGACCTACCTACCTGCCAAATTTCATGATTCTAGGTCAACGGGAAGTACCCTATAGGTTTTCTTGACAGACATGAAAGACGGACACATAGACAGACAGACTAACGTGATCCCATAAGGGTTCCGTTTTTCCTTTCGAACCCTAAAAAAACGAATGGTAACCCTACCAACGTGTTCCTGTAAAGGAAATAGTGGCATCCGCCTGCGACCACTATAGGAAATCATTTGTCTTGTCGGTATAAAGGGAAATCTCTTTTTATAGACAATTTTATTTGATGATTTTGGGCATACTGACAAATTGATCGTTTCGTTATTAGTGATTTTTATTAACTAGTTTTCCTGTGAGGGATGCATCCCGTCTTATTTACTAGCGACAACCCGATCTGTTTTTAAAAATCCCGAGGGAACTCTGATTTTCACTGGTTACACTACTGCTCGAAGATTTGGTTTTCAAGCAATGAGGAATTTTGGACGAGATGTGTTCTCACCCAAAACTCCTCAGGCTTGAAGACCAAAGTGTTCGAACAGTGATTGTTGCCAGTGACGACATAGTTGTGTGGGGAAATGAAATCTTTACTAGGAAAAGATAAAACCGGTGTCCGCATAAGTACAGTCAAAACACAAACATACCAGATAGGCAAGTTATCACTGATAAACTGATAACAATGTTTTGCCTTACACGAATTGTAACTTTATGATAACTGGGGCTTAATTCCATTGCATTCACTCGACCGTAACCCTTTAGAGCTTAGCTTCATTAACGCTACTAAGTTTTACAAAACTTTACACATGTTATATTTTTATAATATTGTTTTTTACCTACACTTGAGGAAATTTGTAAATAATTTTTAAATACGTATCAAAAACCGTGGCTTCAGTACTGAGTGAGCATACGAGTACACAAACTGGCAGCAAGCGACCCGTGGCTTAGCGGTCAGAGCGTCCGTCAGCCGCGAACCCAGAACACGCAGGTTCCAATTCTGCCAATTTCTCAATTTTTGATATGCATTTAAAAATTATTTACAGATCTCAATACATACTATATTCGTCAAAATGTGTAAAGTGATTGTCAATCAGCGCACATCGCACTTAACGGACGGACGGACATGCCAAAGCAAATTAATTGAAGATGATTTTTTCAGCACCAACTGTTAAAAAATGTAAGTAGCCATCTGGTGTTTTAGGGTTCTTTAAACTGAAATCTATAGGGATTCTACATGTACTGGTTAACGCCCGCGGCTTCGTCCACGTGGATTTAGGGTTTTAAAAATCCCGTGAGAACTCTTTGATTTTTAGGATTGTGTACCTCAAAAGGAACCCTTATAGGATCAATTCGATGTCTGTATGTTGCGTCTGTCAAGAAACCTATAAGGTACTTCCCGGTGACCTTGAATCACGGAGTTCAACAGGTCTGGTCAGGAATCTAGAACCGTAAATCACAAAAAAATATATATAAACATATTCGTGAACAAATCAATAATAATTAATTAGTATTTTCAATTTTCAAAGTAAGATAAGTACGCCTAGTGGGGAATCACATGAAAGGGCTTTATCTGTACTTTCTAAAACATATTTTTAATTGATTTTATGCATAATGCTTTTGGATTTATCGAGCAAAATGTCGAAAAAAATACCGTTCTCTCCCCTTATCGACTTGTGCTCCATAGTGGGCCAGCCATGGTGTGATGATGATGATTCTGTCCTATAGTTAGCTGCGGCAGTGATGACCTTGCATATCTTGCAGACTTTTCCCGTAGCAATAACAATGACACATAAATCATGCAATAGCATCGCAATAGTATGACTTGCGGTGGGGTTTTCGCGCGTCCACGGAACTCTAATAACCGACTATTAAACGGGAACTACGCACGTAAACATTAATAACACTCGCAATTCCAAGCGTGTCCCGCCCACGGTTTCACTAAACTAAAATAAACTTCTTTTTTCATCCAATGTCGCAGCTCCCCTTTCGAGTAACCAACGTTTTTCTTTGCCTATGTGCCGGACCATTTGGTCCATTAACTATATAAAGGTGTTACCGAAATGCACGCGATTTGTTGATTTATGAGAAATTTCCTTCAGATTTTCTGATTCCAAAAGCGTTTGAAAGCTCAAAATGATTGTTTCCTACATTACTTTAACTAGATACCTTCTAACACGCAGCGATGCAAGCGTTCTCACTCGCACGCTCTTAGCTCGGGTCGATGACCGTACGCGCGCGAAAATTAATAAAGTGGGATTAAATGTATGAATTTTGGAGAAACTTAGATTTCGCTTCGTAATATTTCACAGGCTACTTTTAAGTAAAGAAGCAAGTGTACATATGAAACTGCTTTTCGCGTGGCTTTTTCCATGCTCCTAGGCAGAACATAATCATCGCGTTAATCCAAGTAGCCGCACTTAAATGCTTAACGTCTTATGCCAATTGAATTGGGGTTAAAATCGTCTAACGCCAAACGGCATTCACAATGCCGTTGTACGTTGGTCGTGGCTACATCTACGTTTAACTGGAAACGCCGTTGAACATCGCGTTGGGACATAATTGAGCAGACTATACGAACACCCGCGCCAAATTACACCATCCACTTGTATATCTAATAACTATTGTACCGGACGTCAGCCATTACGATCTCTTGTATACGTGTAACTCGAAGCGGAGAGCTAAAATAAACCCCTTTTTAAATCAGCATTTAGTCGTCAAACAGCCTCTCGGTCGAACGCGGTCTCCCTTTGCCAGTGTCAAGGCGATAGCAAATTAAAAAGTTATTTGGGACTTGTCGCTCGATATTAAAAACGTCATATACTCGTAATCATTTGACTTTTGGTCGGCGAGAATTTTTATGTTGTTTTCACTTGTGAAGTTGTGGTTCGTTAAAAACTTTTATTTTTGTAAAGTGTGTTGAAGCTTTGGACTTTACCGTTATAGTGAACATATAATATTTTCAAATTAAAAATACCTTCAGTGAATCTTAAAAATAACGTACAAAAGTTCTTAAGCAATGCCATCTAATCGATACCTATTAATTAAATAAAAAATATTTTAAAGTTGTTTGAATAAAATAAGGATATTTAGACGCTAGTAACTTTTAAGCATACATAAGCAATATTTAGAATAGAATAGAATTAAGTTTATTCATTGGATCAACACACAGGTAATACAGAACACGCTAAAATATAAAAACTTAAAAAATAAATAAAACTTAAAATATAAAATATAAAACTTAAAAACTAACTTTGTTTAAAATTAAAACGTACCAGTATACTGCATAGCTCTTGATTATGTCTACAACGTTAAAAATTATGAAAATTGGACTACATTTACGGGGGAAAAAACGTTATCGCTTTTTGTATGAAAATTTACAACTAGACAATTTACAACTCTTAACAGATACAAATACATTAGATTTCATACTTTTAATTAACTTTAACCATCGGGTGTTTCAATGCCCACTCTGGCCAGGCATGCGAACCGATTCCGCGCGTATGCTGTATAAACAACAAACATGCTGCATGTATCATTATTCCTTAGTTACGTATAAACAAATCCGTGTAATTCAGACGTAACTACGTTTATCCTGAATACTTACATTCCGCCGCCTGCTGTCCTGTAGACCGCCATCTCTACTGTACCTATTTAGCTTATGGACTAAGGCAGAAATCTATGGTGCGCACTTTGACTTTGCTTACACTTAAGTTTCAGTTAAAACGAGACAGATTTATGGCATAGAAGCTCGCATACTAAGCGTGTGCTTTTACCTACGCTTGATAAAAAAAACCGGCCAAGTGCGAGTCAGACTCGCGCACTCGAGGGTTCCGTACTAGAGTAATTTTTCCGACATTTTGCACGATAAATCTAAAACTATTATGCATTAAAATAAATAGAGATCTGTTTTCGATTATACAGGTAGAGCCCTTTCATATTATGATAACCCCACTTGGTGTAATTATCTTGCTTTGAAAATTGAAACACATTTTAATTTTTTTAAAATTATGTAACCACAAATTCGCGGTTTTCAGATTTATTGCTTTACTTGTGCTATAAGACCTACCTGCCTGCCAAATTTCATGATTCTAGGTCAACAAGAAGTACCTACCCTATAGGTTTTCTTCACAGACACGACGGGCAGACAGACAGACAACAAAGTGATCCTATAAGGGTTCCGTTTTTCCTTTTGAGGTACGGGACCCTAAAAATACTGATTTGACTAGTTGTAAAACACCGCATCTGTGACAAATCGTCACGTTGCTAGTAAATAACCTATCGGCAGATTACAGATAGGATTGATGATATTAATTTCGTGTTACACCGCGCACACTTAAGCCAACCCTAGCGGTCACCTCAAAAATCCGTAAACTGTGCGTCCGCATTGTTCCCCGACCTTGGCGCTACGATTATGATGCAAGTTGTTCCCCCCCCCCCCCCCCGCGCCCCCCCCCCCCTCCCCCCATCCACACACTGCTCTACTCGCGCAATTATTCGCGATGCCGCCGCCGCACTGGGTCGCTTGCCTTTGCAACGCCATGGACGTCGAAACTGTGGCAGCGTGCGCGCTATTGCATACTTACCGAGGAACGTGCGAGTAACGCGGCCACACTACGTCTCTGCCTCCGTTCCTCGCTCCTTCCCATGCCGCACGGGCAGTGTGTGGACGGGGAGTTATTGTGAGAGTCGTATCTTCCCACATCCAGAGATAAAGTATACTTTATATTGTTTGCATTTTTGTGCAGCCGAAACTTGGCCAAAACGACTCTGCCAACTGAACTGAAATTTAGAATGGAGATAGATTATACCCTGGATTAGCACATAGGCTACTTTTTATCCCGGAAAATCAAAGAGTTCCCACGGGAATTCCAAAAACCTACATCCACGCGAACGAAGTCGCGGGCATCGGCTAGTACATTATATTATTGTCCATATGAGTGCTAATATAGCTTGGAGTTTGTCTACGTGATCATATCAGATAAGAGGAGATCCGCAGGAGAAGCAGAGTAACCGACATAAGAGTTACTCAACGGGTTGCATAGCTGAAGTGGCGATGGACAGGGCACATAGTTCGAAAAGCCGATACACGTTGACGAGTTGCAAGAGTGGCAACCGGTACCAGAAAGCGCAGAGTTTCATTTGATATCTCACTCAATACAATAGCAAAAAAAATTTTTTTTCGGAAACCTTCACTTTTTTGGATGTAACCGTCCGTCAGGTCAATTTTTTCATATTAAATGTAGCATATGTCACCCAAATCACAATAACGAATCGATTGACGCCTCATTCATCAAAATCGGCTCAGTAGTTTAGGCGCTACGGTGGAACACACATAAATACAAACCTACACACATAATCCTTTCTTTTGGCTTTGCCATGATAGTCAGGTAAAAAAGAGAAAGTGTTAACAAATTGACTTTTCGTAAACATGCAAAATTATCGAATCTCAAACGGATACTTTAAAATATGTCTAAGATCGTGATAGGCAAAGCACACTGCAAAATATGAATATGATTATGTTTTAATATCTACTATGAATTTATGACACGGAATCATCTCTCAATTACACCAGAATACACTTAAACGCTGCGTGGGCACAATTTCATGTATAAACTGATAGTCGGTAGACATTTTCCCGCCAAAATGTTGATTCCAAAATAATCTCGTGTAGGTACCTATCTGTTAGGAATCAAATGAGAAATAAGGACATTTTGTTTAATACCTGGAAAATATTAATAACTAGCTGATGCCCGCAGCTTCGCCCGCGTGGATTGGTCAGATCCCCTGCAGCATCAGGATTGAGGAGTTGGACTCCAAATTTTTTATGAAACAATGTCGCAAAGTTCCTTTATCGATTAAAAAAGAAATGACGCAAATCGGTTCAGAAATCTCGGAGATTTCGGTGTAGGTACATAGGTAGAAAAACACAACTCCCTTTTTAAAAATCGGTTAAAAAAGTAGCCTATTTTACGCCCTGGTCAATCCTCTACTTGCCTGTGAAAGTCCCGTCAAAATCGGTTCAGCCGTTCCAAAGATTAGCATTTTCAAACAGACAGACAGACAGACAGACAGACAGACAGACAAAAATTTTAAAAACGTGTGATTCAGTTATGGTATCGTTCAAATAACCATATGAGCTTAATATGAGGTAGTTATTTCGAAATTACAGACAGACACTCCAATTTTATTTATTAGTATAGATGGCAGATCGAATTGGCCCAATTTAAATTTAACCCTCGACAGCTCAACGGTTAAAGGAGCGGACTGAAAGAAAGGTTCAGAGTTCAAACCCCACCATTTGCATTATTGTCAGAGTGAGGGAACTCTCGGTGTGATCCTAAATCGACGATACGTCAATTATAGGGTTATGGTGACGTGAAACTGAAAGCAAAGGAAAATAACGCTATCTAAATGAAGTAACAAGTGACGTGAAGCCTCTACGTGCTGATGGAAGTTTCCATCCGTTGAACCGAACGCGCCTACAGAGATACTCGTAGCTTGCATCGTGGGGACGCACTTGCTTCCCAAGAGATTTTCTAAACCTAAATCCACGTGAACGGAGATGCGGGCATCCTCTATTTAGTCATAGAGAATAGCTTGCATCCTGGGGACGCGCTTGGCTACTTTCTTTCCCTAAAAATGTAAGAGTTCCCGCGGGATTTTACAGGCCCATCCGTTTATCATAAGCATAATTTTACCGATCATAAACATAATTAGACATAGGCACAGGCGAACATTTTGTCCCGAAGAGTTCCCATGGGATTTTTAAGTACCTAAATCACGCGGACGAAATCTAGCATCAGACAAAATAATGAGTACCTTAATTATATAGTTTACCAGCAACATGTAACTTGTACTCAGCAACCGCCACATGATTCCGAAATAATGATATTATGACTGTAATTAAGCGATGAAAACGTTAATAGTCTCGCACGTTTAATCAAGTTAATGTTAATAACATGAAACAGCTGTCACACTCATTTCCTCTCTATTACAGTGTTCTGTTTTGATTTATTTTACAACTCGACCACATTGAATAATAAAACAGATTAGCCCGCGACTTCGTCCGCCTGGATTGAGGTTTAAAAATCCCTTGGGAATTCTGATTTTCAGACAGACAAACAGACAAAAAATTGATCCTATAAGGGTTCCGTTTTTCCTTTTGAGGTACGGAACCCTAAAAATCACACTGATTAGTTGCTCCACGGCTTCATGATCGTAGGACAAACCAACAAGCCAATAAACCAGCAAACAAACATACTTTCGTAATACTATGGTACAATTTTTGATTGTCCAGTGTTTAATTTGACATAATAAAAAATTTTACATACTACTTTTTAACAACTAATTAATGACATAAATACTTAGTCAAATTTTTGCAAATTCTTTAGAATCTAAATAAAAACCAAAACACTGTATACTATACAAAACATATATCAATAATAATATAAGCATACTGTGCGCCATCACTACAATAGAATGGAGCTATAAAATAAAGTTTTCAGCTTTAGTACCCATTGGGAACGTTTAAACTTTAAAGCCATATAATTGAGTGGTGATGCGCTCATTGCCGTTGTTTATTGCACGTTATTCACGCTTCGTAATATTCCAAATATTAACTTCAGAATCTAATATTAGATTACTATAATTCTGAACAGGATATTCGCTTGTTCAATTAATCTTTCAATTACTCTTTGATGATAGTTGTTTAATATTTTCTTTTGAATGGTTTTGAATTTAATATTATGTTCGGGGGTTTTAGTAATTATATACAACTATATGCAACCGCGATTAAAATCAAATAAAAATAAATAAATAAATTATAATATAAATAAATAAAGTTCAATCAAAAAAAAATATGCAACCTAGTTGGAATACATCACTTTTGCACAACCTTTCACCACGCTGCAAATTTTCATGAATGGCAGTAAGCACTTAACACCAGGAGATCCACCTGCTTTTAAAAAAAACGTACAAATGGTTTTATAAATAACTTTATGTTGATACAGATACAGCAAACAAAACTCAAAACATATACCTGCAATTGAAACGGAGCAATTGACAAATAGGTGCATTGTAAAAGTGTTGAATGACAAAATAATTATTCTAAACTCAATAAATGCTAGCAACATTATGTCAATGTGGCTCACACTGATCAAGAGTTCACGTTCGGGGCTGCACTGCTCTCCTAAACCTATACTTGTGAGTATAACTCGGTCGCGCTGAGTTTGCATCTCGCTGGAATGCGGCGCCTCCCCCACTTCCCCGCTCACCTCCCCGCGGTCGTCTTGTCGCGTCAGTACGGTTCGCATACCCACCGTTCAGCTAAGTGTCAGTGTTACGCCGCGAGATGCAAATTTAGCTTGACCGCGTAGTATCGACACTTTACATTGACCATACACGATCAAGTTTAACGTCAAGTTTGCACTTGCCACCAGGTGAGATTGCAGTCGAGGGCTAACTTGTATCTGAACAAAAATGAATGAGAAATGTCCGTTGTCCGCAGCTGCAAGTCCGCAACTCCCGCACGGAGTCGACGGAGGACGACAAGCGCAGCGAGGACAGCCGCCCGCTCAGCCACGCGTCCGACTTCAGCCGGGACAATATCTGTTAGTAATCGCTTTTTTTGTTTTGTTCTCAATTCTAACGTCCCGTTCTAATGTTTTAATGTCTGTGTTGTTACGCCACTCCATATGTATGTATATCCCATTGTGTGTTTCAGTGTGTGTGGGGAGCGCGCCCCGCCGTAGCCGGCGCGGGCTCGCCAGCGAGTGGCAGCGTCCTCTCACGAGATACTTGCCCGTCGACCGCGACGACTTCGACCTGCGGAGGCACGTCGAATCCGCCGGTAAGATATCCTCAGTGTGTGTGGGGAGCGCGCCGCGCCGCAGCAGGCGCGCGCTCGCCAGCGAGTTAGGAATTTCGGTATATTACGTACCATATACTGTATTTAAACAACAAATACTAAAAACAAAGATTTATAAAATGGTTTGTAAGCTGTGATGATTAGCCATGCTAAACATGACTAATACTCCCCTTTCCCCTCCAATTTAGCTTAAAGCTTGTGCCAAGAGTGAGTACGACAGTAGTGCAACGGGTGAGGTTTGAGCCGCCGACCTTTCGGAATTCAGTCCGCTCCTCAACCGTTGAGCTATCGAGGCTTTTTGGGGTTTTATTTCACGGTTTACTGCGCTGTTGTAGCTCGGAAAAGGAATATTTCGCCACACCCAAAATATGATGTTCATAATTATGTACGGAGCCGTAAAAGGTTGAGGCCCGACTCGCACCTGACCGGCTTTTCATGGATTGGTGCTGTGTCCAGGTCACCAGATCGAGCTGTGCCCGCACGTGGCGCTGAGCTCCGCGTCGTGTCGCGGGTACCTGCACAAACTGGGCGCCAAGTTTCACACGTGGTCCAAAAGGTACAACTAACACTGACAGTGGCGTGAAGCCCATAGAGACATGAAAGCACTGCTTACCTTAGGAGAATTAGCTGAACGTTCATTGTTCATTAATTCGCCAGTAAATACTGCTCACTGACCTCCTGACCACCTACCGCGTGCGTCAGTCAGTGCCTCAGCACATACAGTGAATAGGACGTTTCACGAACTCGCTTTCTCGTCTCTGTTTGTCAATTTGTTTGTTTGTTCGTCAGTTTGGAACTTTGCAGTAGATTTCAAAATAACTTTTCGTTGAGCTAGAGACTTACAATTTGAATAATTGCTAAACGGTATTTTTTTAATTTAAATATTAAACTAAATTTAGAGTATCTGCATCTTTTTGTTTTTAATATTGCTAAAAATGACGGAACATAAATTTTAAATGAAATAGGTACTCTATCTAGTACTGTGATGCTAACTGCTACTCTACAAACACTATGCTCGCGACTGGCGCCTCACGAGGTTTGACGTTAAATTAAATTAAGTTTGTCTATCCCTTTCTTATTAAATTGGTAAGAAAAAGATGCGAATACTCTAAAATTTTGTTTCGATCATAATCTTTTGTACGCGCAAGTTATGAGCGAGATCTCATGAGTCTTTTGTACTTGTGTTTGAAATCTTAACGTCAAGCAATAAGGTCTGTATTTCATTGGTGTAAATTGTTCCAGATGGTTTGTTTTCGACAGAGAAACGAAAACGTTTGTGTACTACTGGGACAAGAGCGAGAAGAAACCGCGCGGTGGCGCCTACTTCCAGGTAACCCGGCGCCGGACCACTACTGAGCACGGCTCTGCTCTCACAATTAAAAGGGCTTAGGCCATAATTCGCCACGCTGGCCAACCGCTTGGCAGACTTTTTTTAATTTATTGACTAGCGTTTGGCTGCAATCAGACCTCCTAGCAAGCGATCATGCAGCCTATAAGGAACTCTCAGGCATGCAGGTTTGCTCACGATGTTTTCCTTCACCGTTAAAGCAAGTGATAAAATAGTTGCATAAAACACACAACTTCGGAAATTTATAGGTGTGTGCCCGGAATCGAACCCCCTACCTCCGGAATGGCGGACATCTTAACCGCCTGGCTATCAAGATTCATATACTTTTACCTAGATGTGTCATGACGATTTACATTTTTATAAATTCCGTGGGAATTCTGCTTCCCGAGATAAAAACTAAAAATATAAAATTGCGTGCGAGCTATCTCTGTACCAAAAGTCAAAATAACAGACAGACAGACAGACAGACAGATACACTCGCATTATAATATGACGAATAAGATTTCTTTATTTTTTATATTTCATTTCTTTATTATTTTATTTCTTTATTTTATTCAAGTTAGCTCTTGATGGCAATCTCGTCTGGTAGTAAGAGATGATGCAGTCTAAGGCTGAAATCTTTGAAAATGAAATGAAAGAGCGCACTTTGACTTTGCTTACACTTAAGTTTCAGTTAAAACGAGACAGATTTATGCCAGCGGTATAACGCTGTCTCGTTTTAACAGTGTCTTAAGTCTGAGCAGAGTTAAAGTGCCCTCTATAAATCGTTTGCACATCATGGAAGCGGGCTAACTTGGAAACGGTGTGGCAATTTCATAGAGAAAATATTGCAAAATCCCAATTTTTTACACTCAGCTGTTTGAACTGTATGTTGATATTGTCAGTTCCTGTATAATTCATATTGCAGAATTGAAAAAAAATTTGTATGAAAATGATTTTTTTAATTTATGTGCAGGTCATAGAAGAAGTGTACCTCGACCACGGCAACACATCAAAATCGCCCAACCCCCAAACTACTTTCATAGTGAAAACCAGACAAAGGCGCTACTACCTCATGGCTCCGTCCGGGGAAGCCGCCAGAATATGGATAGACGTTATATTCACTGGGGCACAGGGTTACACTGAATATTTGGAATGAATATTATCAATATTCAATTCTAGAAGAAATATTCAGATATATCATATTGGATTATGAAAATAATGTAAACGGGTATAACATATTCGTTATATTTAATGATTCTTGAAGGGTATTTAGAATGAATATTAATAATATTCAATTCTAGAACAAATATTGAGATAAATGACATTGGATTATGAGTAAAGTATACAAAGTATACAAAACATGCACCCAACAACTAATGTTTTTGAAGGATATTTAGAATGAATATTTTTTGTCGAATATGTTCGACGAAAAATTCGTGTTTGTTTTTATTCTAACAGATTCTGGTTACAATATCGAAAAAGAAAGTTACGTTTTTGCGTATGGGTTTTATGATTATTTTTAAATATTTTATGATTATTAATGAATATTATTGATTTTCGATTCTAGCTACAATGTTAAAATAATATTGTATCGGATTATTTGACTAAGGTTGTAAACTTGAAGTGATTATGTATGAAACAAATATAAAGAGGTTTATTACATTATAGTAGCTCCTCTTAACTTTGAATAATTGAAAGACAATATTCTGAAAATAATACTGCTCTATTATTATATGAAAGTGATATTCCATTCTGAACTGAATATTCGAAATGTGAATATTGCGTAATATTCTGATGTTAATATCATATTATGTATTCATAATATTTACTATATTGAGTTATAGTAAACGGTTTTGAGAGACTTGAAAATGAAAATATTATCTGCTTGCTACAAAATGTAGGTACAAAATACGAACGACTTTATTCAAATGTGAACTATATTGATGCAACTTTTTGCATTCGATATTGTATCAATGGATACACAAATTTTAGTGAGCATCGATGAAGCTTTAGACATTTGAATTTTTGTATAATTTTTGCGTATTTTTGATATGAAATGGTGTGTTGGTGTATATCTATATTAGAAAGTACATTTTGTATCGTAATATTATATCCATGTTTTGGCATGTATACCTTTATATTGATAAGTACATATATAAACGTTATTCATTATGGATGTTTATGTAAAGTCAATTGGTATGCGACAATATAATCAATAATATTCCTATTCAAAGTGCTTACCGTAACCGTACAGTATTTATATGAGAATAAAATTTATACTTAGACAATAAAACATAAATTATAATCTGTGCCAATCATTAACTTAATATTCCAATATGGCGGCTATTTTTATACATATTTATCGGTTTAATATTGGTGCCTTGTAAGTTGTAGAAGACTGATCGATTTCAGGTGAACTACCATTATAATAAAGACGTGTATCATTCATTTATTTAAATTAAATTTCAAATATTTTTCTATGTATAATATTTAATAAAAACAATTATTATTCATATTATTGCGTTATATTCTGCACGCTTATTAAAATTAGTAATAAAATGTTACCATAATTAAAAAAATATTGAGGCAACTTTTACATTGTCTGTCAAATCGAATACATACACAATTAAAAACCTACATTTTAATTTTTATCATAAAATGAAATTTTTAATTTTTTCAATCAAGATTTAGTTAGTTACTTAAAAAATATATTTTGTAAATACCTACGTCCTTAAACTTGGTTGCATTTTAAATATATATATTTTTTTAGTAAGGAAAATCATCTCACTATAAATATATTCAATGTTAGTGACTGTGCCTAAGCTTTTAATTTTCGCTAACCTCACTTTTATTTGGAAGTAGATTATATTATTTCGTACTGCATTTACATTGTAACATAATCTTAAGTACAAAATCGTATTTTTTTATACGACAAAATATACCAGTGTATAGAAAACATTTTATTTTTAAGGCTTGCAACACTATTTTAACTTTTTGTATAAGTAACGGCTGATACCAATATTTTAGGTGTAAGGTCACAGTATCTTAACGAATCTAATTAATTAATTGCATCCTTTAATAAAATATTCATTTTATTATGTTGTTTGGTTGCCTTCCCATTCTTCCTTGTGATAGATACTCTGGACGCGAGCCGTGCGGCCTGCACTCGACACACCGTAGGTTCCATCTAGGCCGACTGTTGTGCCTTGCAACTTGTACATGTCGCAGCGAAATGGCATACGCCGGCAGTTAGCCGACTCACTTACGTTAAAACGACAACTCAGTTAGACTATTTATGGACTATTTCAATAAACAGGTCCAGTGATATCATACAATACTGAGCATCTGATAATATTATACGGCCGGGCACTTAGGTCGGTTGGGTAATATTTAAGTTGTAACCTAACCAAACTAGATTTTGCGCCCTTCTTCCCCTGGGATTTTACGATTACATCGAATGTGGTTCAGAACGAAATCTGAGGCCAAAGTAAGGTTAAATTAAAGTCTAAACTTTAGACTTTAATTTAACCTTACTTTAGACTCTAAAGTAAGGTTAAATTAAATTAGAACATAAATATTCATGTGCCCGGCCGCAGTCGGTTTAACATCTCCCGGGCGTTAGTCATATCACAAGGAGTTGGTTAACTCCCGGCTTATATCATTTCCCTGCGAGAGGGTGTAATTGGAAAGAATAAATGGGTAATAGTAGATTAAGCAACATAGGGATAATGTAATGTCTTACGTCACGGGCACCTGGATAAATCCCAAGCGAACGAGGGATTTTAGAGTAACTCCCGAGCGTAGAGAGGGTGTTACATCTAGAATCCTGAGTGAAGCGTGGGGTTTAGGGGTGCTCAAGACTAAGACAGCATTATCCCTAAGTTGAATACTCTGCTTTTCACACCTCGCGAGACAATAAAATCGTATGCTTAAATAGGTACCTACCTATCTGTATTTAGAAATTTCTGGGAGCAAATCGTTTAATACACTTTGAGCATAAATAGTTTCCGAAGTTAAATTTCTACTGCCATCATCGTCGTCACTCGACATTTTAATATCAAGTTAAATAATAATTAACTTCGTAATCGAGTAAAGTATCGACTATTCTCACAAATTAGTCGATACTTTAATTTATTTCTTAAACTAGACTTTTTCAAGTAAAGATTATTACACAAACCTGTGAGGATGATATTGCCATTGTCGCAAATAAAATAACCATAAAGCCTATAATGTCGTATTAGTTTACAAATTGCGAAAAACCAAATTAAATTTGAATTTCGCGGGCAGGCCCGTCTCATGACCCTTAACTTGTAAATAATAAAAACTTGAGTAAAAAAAATTGTTATGATCACACGCACGGCACGGATCACAATTCACACTGAGTACTGACACAGGAGAGTTGTCACTTGTCAGTTGTCATTGCTTTGGTTGTCAATAATGGTAGTTTGGTTGTTAATGTAAAAAATAAATAATAAATTAATTTCAAACTTTATTTGTGATTTAACAATAGGAAAAACGAGGAAAAATATTTCTTATTGAAGCCCTAAGCTCACTTTAACTAATACTAAAACGGTATTATAGCCAGAACTCTGCACCATGGAATCATCAAAAGTTAACAAACCTAAGAAAGTTGGCAATTTGGTGAGTCGCTGGTTCACGAGGTACCTGCTGTCGACGGAGCTGTACATGGTGGAGCCCTGGGAGAAGGTGTTCATACGTATCCTTTTTAATATTTTGGAAGTGTCTGGCAGAAGACGGCGCGACCGGCGGACGACGAATTTATATATAAACTAGCTGATGCCGCAGATTCGCCCGAGTAGATTTAAGTTTCTGAAAATCCTGAGGGAACTTTTGATTTCCCAGGACAAAAGTAGCCTCTCTGTAATAGCCCCTCCCCGGAATGCAACGTGTTTCTGTACCACGTAAAAACATTTAAACGGATGATCCTTTAAAACTCCTGAGGGATCACCAGTATTTAGGAATGCAATCCCTACAGCATCAGGGTTGAGGAGTTGGGTCCTCGAGTCAACGACAAAGTGTTTACTTGGTAGAGATACCTTCAATATCAATTTATAACTGACAGAACTTTTGCAGGCAGCCCCGTCACATCCACCTTAAAGTACTTTACTCCCTCGGGTGGTGTTCCCACTGGATAACAACATGGGGTTATTCAAGGGGCGGAATGACAAGTTCCGACAGTTGCCTTGCTTGCTATTTTAATTTAAAAAATCTAATTGTAGGTGTTTAATCGGCTAAGGTCATCTTAATTATTACTCTAAAAAGTAGTTATAAAGTGTTAATTGAACTACTAGTAACTTTGTGTGTGTTTGTTTGTTGGTTCAATGGAGTGTTGACGTGTCTTTGCATGGATATGGTTAAAGCTATGGAGAGTGACAGCTACTTTTTATCCAACTCAAACAGTTGATGTTTGGATATGAAGTACCCCGTGCAGTTCTTGAAGAACTAAATCCACGCTGATGATGCGGAGGCCATGAGTTGGTCTAAATCTGTATATATAAAAGGATCTAAATCTGTATATATAAAAGGATCTAAATCTGTATATATAAAAGGATCTAAATCTGTATATATAAAAGGATCTAAATCTGTATATATAAAAGGATCTAAATCTGTATATATAAAAGGATCTAAATCTGTATATATAAAAGGATCTAAATCTGTATATATAAAAGGATCTAAATCTGTATATATAAAAGGATCTAAATCTGTATATATAAAAGGATCTAAATCTGTATATATAAAAGGATCTAAATCTGTATATATAAAAGGATCTAAATCTGTATATATAAAAGGAAAAGCTGACTGACTGACTGATCTCAAACTACTGACGGATTGAGCTGAAATTTGTCATGCAGATAGCTATTATGATGTAGACATCTGCTATGAAAAGATTTTTGAACATTCAACCTCTGAAAGGAAATGTCTGTAGCCACACAAACAATGTCGCAGGCTTGTGCTAGTTTGATATATAATTTCCTCAAGTATGTTATTTAATTGGTGAGTCAGATGTTGTGTTGTCCCGCGTAAGAACCCAGGCTTACTTTCCTGTTTATAACAAGTATTTTGTACGTAGGTACCTATAATGTTGTATATATGTTTACCTGGTTGTATAATATTTAATCTATACTAATAAATAACATTGAAATGCCTGTCTGTTTGAACGGGCTAATATTCCGAATGGCTGAATCTATTTTGATGGGACTATCACTGACAAGTAGAAGATTAACCAAGGAGTAACATAGGCTACTTTTTTAACCGACTTTAAAAAACAAAGGAGTTGTGTTATTCTACTTATGTACACTGATATTGCTGAGATTTCTGAACCAATTTGTGTAATAATTAATAGATGGAGGAACTTTGCGACATTGTTCCATAAATAATTTGGATTCCAACTCCTCAATCCTGATGCTGCAGGGGATCTGACCAATCCACGCGGGCGAAGCTGCGGGTATCATCCAGTTAAATATTATAGATTCATACTTTAATATTTTGAAACTAAGAAAGGATTTTAGAAAACTCTACTCCTAAGGAGGTAAAATAAGGGTTTGAAAGTGTAGGCCACACGGACGAAGTCGCGGGCATAACCTAGTTAATGATAGACAAAACCAATTATGTAAATGAATGTGCGAAATGTGGTTACAGCAAATCTGTTTTCCCGTTTTTAGGGTTTTGTAACTCAAAAGGAAAAACTGAACCCTTATAGGATCACTTTGTTGTCTGTCCGTCCGTCCGTCCGTTGTGTCTGTCAAGATAACCTATAGGGTACTTCCCGCTGACTTTGTTGTCCGCCTCTTGTGCCATTCGCAATCTCCCGTAGCTTCCCGAAGTTTTCCGCCGAGGCGACGAGGTCCTGATAGTATACCGGGTTCTATTCCTGGCGAATGCTTCTAACGGAACAGCTTTAGGCCCAAAATGTTGAATTGGCCAGATCCCCTGCAGCATCAGGATTGAGGAGTTGAAATCCAAAATTTTTATGGAACAATGTCGCTAAGTTTCTCTATTGAATAAAAAAAAATTACGCTTATCAGTTTAGAAATGTACATAGGTAGAAAAACACAATCCTCTATTTTTGAAGTTGGTTAAAAAAGTAGCCCATGTTATTACATACTTGGTTAATCTTCTGTCTGTGAAAGTCCCGTCAAAACAGGTTCAGCCATTCCGAAGATTAGCCCGTTCAAACTGACAGACACTCCAATTTTATGTATTAGTATTAGATATAGGTATACTTAAATATTTGGTCAATATTTTCTTAACAGCATACAACCCAGATGTGGTGTTCGCGATGGTGTTCGGCGCGCTCTGGTACTTCAACCACGCCATCATCGTGCACGTGATCGCGCACGTCAGGGACTCGCCCCTTGTCCCACGCTTGTAGGTACTGCTTAGCGTGGCCGGAGCCAGGGGGCTTCCACTAGACGGGGTCAATACCTGGTTGGTTAGTGGAATTTCACCTTTCAATATGATAACATAAACGCGCTCAGCCGTAACAAACTTGTATGTTTTAAAGCACCGTCCCCCCCCCCCCCCCCCCGTCCCCGTCCCCCGCCCCCCGCCCTGGCTACGGCCACGTTTGTTAGGCGCCTACCTACTTTGTTAGCTCTTATAATGTTACGTTATGCATATTCTATTCTGATGTTGTATTAATAAAATTTCAAAGTAAGTTTTTGTTTTTTTTTTTAGGGATCTGTATCTCAAAAAGAAAAAAGGAACCCTTATATAGGATCACTTTGTTGTCTGTCATGTGTGGAGGAAATGTAGGGTACTTTCCGTTAACCTAGAATCATGAAATTTGGCAAGTATAGTACCTACGCGACAGGATGAGAGCACTGGCTCCTTCTTTATAAAGCGAAAGTCCGCCACACATGGAGGACCTGCTCACACCTTTGGGCCTGGCTTGACTCCTTCCGTTTGATCAGATCCAAAGGCGGGCTGTTGGACTTGTGGACGAGCCCTAAGTGACTCGTTGGAAAGCCTGGAGCACCGCAGAGATTTCTGCATGTTTTATCGCCTTAATGGGGAGCGCTCTGAAGAGCTGTTTGACCTCATTCCACCCTCCCTTGTCTACACCCGCACCGCAAGCAAGTTCACCCTCACCACATGCAAACTGAAGAACCGACTCCCATCGGCGGTGTTCCCCCTACTCTACAACAAGGGGCGGACCAACAAATTCCTGAAAGGCCGGCAACGCATCTGCGGTACCACTGGCGCTGCAAATGTTCATGGGTGGCGTAATCGCTTAACATCAGGTGACACACCTGCCCGTTGGCTCGCTATTTTTTATAAAACAAAAAAAAAGATGGCGTTCGGGGACGACGCCCCGCACGGCACCCGCGACAGGTTTGCGCGGGTGCCGTGCGGGGCGTCCCGACTTCGTTTGCCGTCTTAACTTGTCGCGCACAGACCGTAGGTCTTATAGCAACATTGATTGACTTATATATTACTTCTTATCTACTTATTATTTAGTGATTAAACCCTGAAATATTTTTGTTCGCACACCATATCTTGTAATTTAAGGTGGAAGCGACGGGTCTGCCCGCCAAATACAAATTCAAATTCAAATTCAAATTCAAAATTCAAATTATTTTTATTCAATTAAACTTTTACAAGTGCTTTTGAATCGTCAAAATAATCTACCACTGGTTCGGAATGCTGTTCCTACCGAGAAGAACCAGCAAGAAACTCGGCGGTTGCTCTTTTCAAATGTACAATTTACAATAATATGCCATACTGTATACAAGCAATTGCAGCGCCGTGTATTGCTGGAGCGCATCAAATCCAAGCTTTTTTGTCATTTACATAATCTTCGATTGTATAATAAGCTTTTTTCAGGAGCATACTTTTAATAGATTTTTTAAACTTGTGTAAAGGCAAGTCTAAAATTGATTGTGGAATTTTATTATAAAATATTACACTCATTCCCACAAACGATTTTCCAACTTTCCTGAGGCGGAGCGTAGGATATGCGAGCCTATCACGGTTTCTAGTTTGCCGGTCGTGGAAATCACCGATTTTTTTGTAACTATGAATGTTTTGTCGTACAAAAATTATATTAGCGTAAATATATTGAGAAGCTACTGTAAGAATACCTATTTCCTTAAATTTCTCTCGTAGGGAATCGCGCGGTTTTAAATTATAGATTGCGCGTATTGCCCTTTTTTGTAATACGAAAATTTTTCCAATATCTGCCGCTTTACCCCATAGTAAGATTCCGTAAGACATAATACTGTGAAAATAGGCAAAATATACAATTTTTGCAGTTTCCACATCAGTTATCTGTCGAATCTTTCTAACAGCGTAAGCAGCAGAGCTGAGTTTACCAGCAAGTGTTGATATATGGGCGTTCCATTGAAGCTTTGCATCTAAAGTTATCCCTAGGAACACGGTAGTTTCTTCTACTTTCAACATATCATTATTTACCATTAAATTAAAATCATTTGCCGTCTTAGTATTGGGCAATGCGAATTCGACACACTTAGTTTTCTTTGCATTTAAAAGCAAATTATTAACAGTAAACCAATGAGTAACCTGCGATATGGTTCTATTTACATCGTCAAAATTATTATAATTTCTATCGACTTTAAAAATCAAAGACGTATCATCAGCAAATAGTACAATATCGCAATTATTTTGGACGAAATATGGTAAATCGTTTATATATACCAAAAACATGAAGAGACCTAAGATAGAGCCTTGTGGAACACCCATTAGTGAGGCTGATCCGGATGACTTCACATCATTTACACATACAGTTTGTATACGATCACTGAGGTAGGACGCAATGAGACTAAGCGCGGAGTCTTTGATTCCATAGTGGTTCAATTTAGCCAAGAGAGTCTCATGCGAAACGCAATCGAATGCTTTAGACAAATCACAGAAAATTCCAATAGCATTCTGTGAGTTCTCCCATGCATCGAATATATGCTTTAAAAGCATTGCGCCCGCATCGATTGTTGATCGACCTTTAGTAAAACCATACTGCTCCGAATGAAGTAATTTATTCAGATTAAAGTGCTGGAGCAGTTGGTTGAGCATAATTTTTTCAAATATCTTGCTAAAAGTCGGTAAAATTGAAATTGGCCTGTAATTATTTGGGTCAGTTTTACTACCCGATTTAAAAAGAGGAATTAATTTACTGTATTTCATAAGATCTGGAAAGGATCCTGAATCTACGGACTCATTAAAGATTAGAGCAAGATATGGAGCAACAATATCAATAATATTGCTGATTACTTTTACTGAAATTCCCCATAGGTCTCCGGTTTTTTTGTACTGTAGCGATTTGAATACTTTAACAATATCATATGGGGTAACGTGTTCAAATTTAAATAATACACTGCACTCAGAAACATTGCTCCTTAGAAGAGTGTAGGCTTCCGTTGGCGACGAGTTAAGGGAACTGGTAGTGGTAACTGGAATGTTTCGAAAAAAGTCCTCAAATACGTTTGCTATTTCTAAGTCGGAGTCAGTAATATGGTTGTTAATTTTAAGTTCCAATTTATTATTTTCCACTTTACGTTTCCCAGTTTCATCTGTGATGATATCCCAAGCTGCTTTGATTTTATTATCAGAATTAATAATTTTCTGTTTTATGTGAATTGACTTAGCTTGTATGCAAACATTTCTAAATAATTTTGAATAATTTCTTACATACTGAACAAATGTTGGAGTATAATTATATTGCTTTTCTGCATACAAGTCAAACAGCTTGTTCCTACTTTTATAAATGCCAGCAGTAGCCCACTCACTAAATTTAAGATTTTTAAACAATCTTTTTTCTATGACTTTAAAAATACAATTAAATTGGGAGTTTATACAGCTAAAAAAAGCTTTATAGAGTTCATCCGGACCACCCTGTGTAAGGTCAATTGTAGGTAAAGTAGATAAAATATTGAGTTTGAATTGCCTTACTTTTTTGGTGGTGACTGGCCTATACTTTATAACTTTTGTTATATTTTGTTGAGAGCTGGGAACAGATATCATTTGTCCACAGTGGTCGGATCTAAGAGTGGTGATAATGGATTTTTTAACAATTTTACAATCACCAAAAATGTTATCAATACAAGTAGCTGAAGTTGAAGTTACACGTGTGGGCTCAACAAAAATGTTTTCTAAATTAAAACTTTTAAATAAGTTAAGTAATCTGTCTGTAAAGGAGGTGTGAAGTAAAATATCAATATTAAAGTCTCCACAAATCAATATTTTTTTTGATGACCTACATATCCGCCTCAGTGCCTCCTCCATGACGTCCTCAAACAGAGAAAAGTCACCCGAAGGAGGTCGGTATGCGCAAACTATAATATATCGCTCCAGCTCAACACAGGACAGCTCAATAGTGCGTTCAACCGAAAGATTAAGAATGTCTTTTCGTTCCTTGTAATTAATGTTGTTGCGGGTTATTATCATAGATCCTCCGCGAATAGCCTTCTTTCTTGTGAACGCACTTGACAATGAATAATTTCCAAGATTGACAATTAATTGATAACTATTGAGCCAATGCTCAGTAAGGCATAGAATATCGATATCTAATTTTTTTATAAAAAGTTCAATTTCATATTCTTTTCCAGACAAGCCCTGTATATTTTGGTGTACAAGATTAATCATACATTGCTTGTCTGTTGTGTTACTACTTGATTTAAAAATTTTACCATCCTTGCCGGTGAGGCTCTGTATGTTTTGATGTACAGTATTCATTTTACAGAGCTCCTCCGTTGTCTTACTATCTAGTTTAAACAGGCAATAGGGTTCCTAATAGTACATAAACCATTGCTTGAGTCAATAATTGAAATATTAGTACTGGAAGTACTCGAGTCAATACAGAAAATATTAGTACTAGACGTACGGTTTGTAAAAGAGTCAAGAGACTTTGTTACAACACTTGTAACTGAATCATTTAAATTATATGCTAATAGTGAAGCAATATGCATCTTGCATCTCTTTGGAAGATGCATACTGTCACCGGTCAATCTAAACTTATTAGTAAAACTATTAATATCAAAGTAAGAAATAGCTTCGCTATAATATTTTGTCAGATTATACATTTTCAAATTTAATGTATGTATATTCTCATTTTGTTGTTTATTAAATGTACCAGAATAAGGAAAGGCACACAAGACAAATTTACATTTGGTTTTCTCATGTAAAATTAGTAATTTTTGAATGCATTTTACAATCTGTTGTTTTTTGACTTGCAAACTGTCCCCAAACAACAATATGACATTTGTATTGCTATCCAATGATTTTTCATTTAAATTATTAATTAAATGGTAAAAAGTAGCACCAGGGGAACATCTATTAATCACTGAATGCTTTAAGTAATAGCTCATCATGGAGCCGAGCCCTCTACCTAAGCTGTCAGAAATAATTACAGTTTGTTTTATTGGCTTAGTTGAGGGATTCATATTGTCTGATGAAGGAACCCTAACATCTATGCTACACTGCCCTGGGCAAGTATCTGCTTTCACAGGGAGCACTGTAGGGCTATTTTGGCAAATTATAGGTACATTTGGAGAACAATCATACCTATTTGTTAATGACTCAAAACGAGCCATGTTATAGTTACTTAATGTAATGTTAATATAGTTACAAATTAGTCTATACTAGAGCTAATAATTAAACTGGACCCTTTTAAGTAAAGATTTTTATGTAAACCTGTGAGGATAATATTGCCATTAGCGCAATGAGAGTGTCTACTTTGTCGTATTAGTTTACAAATTGCAAAAACCAAATTAAAGAATTTCGCGGGCAGACCCGTCTCATTACTGTATAGCAGGCACCGACCAGAAACAAAAGATAGCAGGTACTAGTGGATTATCTATGGTCGACCGTATTATTTTTATTTAACAAACAGTGAAAAAGGAATAAACTAAATAATAATAGGTAATTAAAACAATGAACCTAAAACAGAGACGTGCTACCTAAACAAGATTGTGCACTGAGACACCAAAAACGAGCCTATTGAGATAGCGCTAAATTGGAGTGTGTCCCTTTCTATTAGGGTGACAACACGATTTGATAATGTAAGACATTTGACGGATTATATGAGAATAGGAGAGGATGAATCATCATGATAACCCATCGCCGCTCACTACTGAGCACGGGTCTCTTCTCAGAATGATAAAGGTTTAGGCCATAGTCTGCCGCGCTGTAGTTATAAAAGTAGAGAAATTCAATTTTTTTTTGTTAAATTTCTGCGAAAAAGTACCAGTCATGTTAAGTATGGGTACCTATAATATAGGTAAGTAAAATTGTTTTGTATAATCTGGTGCATGTGTTTAGGTCCTAAACAGTTTTAGGAAGTTCGTAAGCAAGGCATACTTTTGGGAAAATTGATGGTACAGCGTTTCTTTTTAAAAAAAATTCAGTGCACACGAAGCCGTAGCAAAATCTTCCGCTTTAAAATGCATTCCGCAAACTGCCGAATATTTGGTGATATTTCCTGGAACGACAGCGATCCATTTTTGCCTTAAGTCTTCATTTTTGAGAAATCTGTCGATAAACAGAAAAAAACACTTCCATTAAACAATCAAATTATGGTTACCTTACTACTTCTGTATAGTATAGTACAAAATGTTCGCCATATTGTTTTGCTTGACACCCAGTGTTGTCATCCTATTAATTTAAAAAAATATTTATAATACTTTTTAAACTAAATGATATTTTAATGACATAATAAAATAAAGATAACAGTATGAAAATTACTGCGAAAACAAAAGAAAGTAATCTTGTTGTTTGAAATTAAATAAACAATGAATAAGAACTTTGTGAGCTACATCATAATTCGTACCATAGAAAATATTTTTTTATGCTTGCAATCCATTAGACAGGGACACACTCCAATTTATAGACCTCTCGCTCGGCTCGTTTTTCCGCTTAGCATAATTGTATTAGAAATTGGACTTTATGCTAATGCAACAGAATTTATTTTTGCAGGGAATTAAAGCTGAAGTGCACAATCATGTTTAGGTAGCACGTCTCTGGTAATTACATACTCTTTGGTTTGCTGACGCGCGCTTATATTATACGTATAGGACGCGCGTTTTATGACTTTGGAGTTTTTTTTGTTAGAAAGCGCTCTAAAGGAGCGCGCCGTGTATGTCGACGGGCGCCGGTACAGACGAAGTCCATACTTATACTTAGGTATACATATAGTTTCCCTAACTTGTACATTAACGACAAACTACAAACTTGACATTGGCTAATCAGTGTAAAGCCACTAGACGAGAGAAATAAAAAACTCATTACCGAAGCCATAGTGTTTACATACCTACTCTTTGATCAAAGCCAATCTTGAATCGAAGCAGAAAATAAGCTTTAAAAGTTTAAAAATGCAATGTTGTGTGCCTTTCTGCAAAAATACTTCGGACAATGTGTCCTCATCACACGGGGAGGGGAAGGCGATTAGCTTTCATGGGTGAGTATATTTGCGTTGACTTGCAAGGCAGTGTAGTCAAATGTAAAGCTCTCACTTTTCAAGCTTCAGCATGTTCAAGTTTATTACATGTTTGTCAGCTATAACTCTGTGCTGAGTTGGATTGAGCAGTAATCAGTAGTCACTCGCAGCCCGCTTGCAGCAAAACAAGTGCTTTCGAAAAATTATCAAAATCTGGTTAGGAGGATGTCTGGTTTCTAGCCCCAGCTTCGCTCTTGTGTATTGTTGTTACATCCCCTATACCTTACCTTCATTACTGTTTTACTTTTTAGAGGACCTGAATAAAAATAAAAAGGTTTATTCAGTTCAAACCTAACCTAGTTATCAAAATTCAGAGTTGGGTCATCATTACCATTAACAGCATCCACGGCTGGACATAAGTGTCTTGCAGAGGCTTCCACACAGCACAGTGTTGCGACGCAGCGGCTCCCTGCATCTCGTTGGATGTCACCTGTCCACACACTTCCAACACTGCTGTCCCGTGCCAGCTCACCATTCTAACCTCCACCTGTTCAATCTAGACTTGTATAAACTTCCAAAATTAAATCAAAGTGTGAATCTGAATCACAATATGTACAACTGCACATATACATAACTTGATTAATGCAGCATGAACGTTTGCTTGCTTGTGTGTAACATAAATGGTGATTTCCAGTTTCCCCAGTGAAGTGCATCTCCGTGCTGAGTGGCTCCGAGCCCTCGGCAAGCAAGACACTCAGCCACCAGACTCTGCTGTGGTCTGCTCGCAGCATTTCCTGAATGACGACATTTATGAAACAGAAAGTGGCGTAAGGCAAATTAGTACTGGTGCTATTCCTGTAACAGTGCAGGTAACTCAGAATGTTTTGTATAGGTAGTTAGTAAAACAAAAGTAAAGTTTTGTATAGTTAGTAAAAAACTTCAGTTTTTAAGTTTGAAAAAATATTGTCCTCACATAACTGTTGCAGCATTGTATGGAAACAGTGATGTAGAAATAAGTAGTAGTATATTTGCAGGTTTGCATGATCTGCCTAGACACTGACAGCAAGCTGTTCCTACTGAGCCAACTCAAACTGGAAGGAGCATATGAGAAGTTAACGGGACATGCTGTAAGTTGGTAATGTATGTAGTCTGTACGAGGCACAAACAAGGATTATTTCAGGAATGTTGAAATACTTACATGTTGTTTCAGTTGTGTGCTCAAGGAAACCTGAAACAAACACTTTGCATACAATGTGCTCAGAGATTGATAAGCTTTAGTAGATTCAGAGACAAGAGCTTGAGAGCGCGTGCACTGATGATGGACTTAGTTGACAAACATGAATTAGTGAGTACCTTATACATACACTTGCATTCCTTTTTAGATTTCCATACCTCAAAACGAAAAATGGAACACTGAGTTGTCTGTCTGTCTGTCAATTTAGGAGAATCAAAACCTATAGGGTAGTCCCCGTTGACCTACAATCATGAAATTTATGAGGCAGCAATATCTTATAGCACAAGTAAACGGGAAAATCACAAAACTGTGAATTTCTATTACCATCACAAAAAAAAAACGGCCAAGTGCGAGTCAGACTTGTGCATCGAGGGTTCCGTACTCAGGATTTTTTTCTGACATTTTGCATGATAAATCAAAAACTGTTATGCATAAAAATAATTAAAAATCTGTTTTAGAATGTATAGGTACAGCCTTTTCATTATGATACCCTTACATACTTATATTATACTTACATTAAAATTGAAAAAACTTGTTATATTTTGTTCATGACCACATTTAATTATTTTTTTGGTGATGTGACCACAGATTCACGGTTTTTAACGGTTATCAGTAACCATAACGATTTATTCCTTTACTTGTGCTACAAGACCTACCTCCCTCTCAAATTTTATGATTCTAGAATCTAGGTCAACAGGAAGTACCCTATGGGTTTATTGACAGACAACAAAGTGATCCTGTAAGGGTTTTTTGTATTATACACATTGAATACTTAACTTGTCTCTCAACAGATAACAAGACAACATATACAAATGATAAACCGCACAAAACTCCAACTGAAGAGTGATTTGGTGTTGACAACACTAGGACCTGACCACTGTGACTTACACATACTGGAACACCCCTCGGAAGACAAACAGACAGAATTAGAGGAAACTGGACTCAGAGTTGCAGTGAAAGCTGAAGGAAGTGGGGATGATGAAGAGACTATGTGTGTTGATGAAGATATGGCAATGAAGAGTGAAGATGACAGGGATATCCAGGGTTTTGTTCGGGATCCGTTAGAATACGAAGGTTGTCCCTTGCAATGTACACTTTGTTTGGAGGAATTTGTCCATGAACATGCATACATGCAACATGTGAGCATGCATCTCTGGGTGAGACAGGTTTCCACTTTACTCGTTAAGTTAATATTAGTGCGTACATTTTGAGAAAGGACTCGCAATATTTTCTCTGTGTGTCAAAGGTACGGTTCACCATACTAAATCATACTTTGATATGACAGAAATCTATACATATAATAAAATAGTATAGAAAAGTGGTGTCTGTACAATGGAAATATATAAAAAAAAGTAGCAGGGGTTGTTATTATATCGATGCTGAACCCAAAATTGTAATTAATTTTTTTTTTGTCTGTTTGTCTATGTGTTTGTGCACGCTAATATCAGAAACGGCTTATTCGATTTAGATACGGTTTTCACTAATATATTGTAGTAAGCTTCACTTAACATTTAGTGTTTACTTCATGTCAATCGGTTCATAAATAAAAAAGTTATGTCAATTTAAAGAATCACGGCGAACATTTTTAACGTACAGAGTACGTACTACGCCTCGCGCATGAGCGTCCGTGGCTATATAAAGCGCGGTCACTATTCCACGCGAACGAAGTCGCGGGCACAGCTAGTGTTATGAATATGTTTTGTATTTGGCAGAGCGGCGAGGCTGAGGCTGAGGGCGAGGCTGAGGGACAATGCGGCACGTCACAGCGCGAGGCACACTCGTGGCGCGTCGCCGAGAGCAGGTCAGTATACCCGCCAGTAGCTATAGCGTGCAGTTCCTCCGAGCTGCGACATGCAGTACCGCTACATACATGTGATACATTCCACAGGCGCGCCTGCGCACGCGCCGCGAGCGACGAGCGCAGTGAGCCGGCCACCGCGGAAGCCGATACAGGCCACAGCTGCGGGCACAGAGGACTAACAGATTGTTTTGTCAAACTGTACGACATCTTCCCGAGACGAGACGGCTCGCCGACGATGACACAGGAAGCTGTTACACATATCAGTCATCGGGCGGCGAGTCCGAATGGAGGCCCCACTACGGAATATGCAGTCCCCGGTGAAGAGAAGCTTACCGTGTCACAACCTGCGTACATTTGTGACTCTTGTCAAAGAGTGTTCAAACGAAAAAGTCTGCTAGCAAAACACGTTCAGACTCACGCGCCACTGAATACATTTACTTGCAAGATTTGCCAATACGAAGCTAACGATACAAATCATTTAATTGTGCACATGAGAACTCACACTGGTGATCAACCATTTAGTTGTGAATTATGTAAATATGAATGTAACGGAAATAGTGATTTAGTTAAGCACATGAGAACTCACACTGGTGAAAAACCATATCGTTGTAAATTATGTGCATATAAATGTAACCGAAGTAATGATTTAGCGAGGCACATGAGAACTCACACTGGTGAAAAACCATATCGTTGTAAATTATGCAAATATAAATGTAAACGAAGTGATGCTTTAGTGGTGCACATGAGAACTCACACTGGTGAAAAACCATATTGTTGTGAATTATGCAAGAGTAAGTTCGTATCAAAATGTAATTTAGTGTTGCACATGAGAACTCACACTGGTGAAAAACCATATTTTTGTGAGTTATGCAAGAGTAAGTTCGTATCAAAACGTAATTTAGTGTTGCACATGAGAACTCACACTGGTGAAAAACCATTTTGTTGTGAGTTATGCAAGAGTAAGTTCATATCAAAACGTAATATAGTGTTGCACATGAGAACTCACACTGGTGAAAAACCATTTTGTTGTAAATTATGCAACTATAAAAGCTCCCAAAAGAGTCCGTTAGTGGTGCACATAAGAACTCACACTGGTGAAAAACCATTTAGTTGTGAAATATGTAAATATAAATGTAACCGAAATAGTGATTTAGTTCAGCACATGAGAACTCACACTGGTGAAAAACCATTTTGTTGTGAGTTATGCAAGAGTAAGTTCATATCAAAACGTAATTTAGTGTTGCACATGAGAACTCACACTGCTGAAAAACCATTTTGTTGTGAGTTATGCAAGAGTAAGTTCATATCAAAACGTAATTTAGTGTTGCACATGAGAACTCACACTGGTGAAAAACCATATTGTTGTGAGTTATGCAACTATAAAAGCTCCCAAAAGAGGCGATTAGTGGTGCACATGAGAACTCACACTGGTGAAAAGTGAAAACTCATATAATTGTGAGTAATGCAAGATTAAGTTCGTATCGAAACGTAATTTAGTGTCCCACATGAGAACTCACACTGGTGAAAAACCATATTGTTGTAAATTATGCGAATATAAAAGCTCCCAAAAGATTCACGATTCTGTACTTATACTATGCTATACTAGCGTGTAGTATATTACACTAACACTGATTCACAAAAGAAGAAATGAAATGATGCTGAGATCGCAACCTGGAAAGGCCCGCGCCGCCGCCGCTCTTTACTCGCCGTATACTTGGCAACGCTCTGATGGGGCTTCGTGTTGTAATATTATGATTTTTTTATTCTGTAAGACATGAATTCAAATAAAGAATAAAGAAAAGAAAACAAGACAAAAGATTTTTTTTTCTCTCTCGTCTGGCTTTACACTGATTAGCCAATGTCAAGTTTGTAGTCATTTACAACTTTAGGGAAACTATATGTATAAATATGGACTTCGTCTGTGCCGGCAATGGTGCCGGCGCCCGCCGACATACGCGCGGCGCCCCTTTAGAGCGCTTCCCAGTCAGTTCCACCACCAATAAACACCAGCAAAACACAAAAACCGGCCACTTCTAACAAAAAACACTCCAAAAAAGCACAACACGCGCGACAGCAAACGCCACCACAGACGAAGTCCGAGACAAAAGATATACCTATATAAAGTAAAATATAACCTAAAATTAATTATATCTAATACGGGTAAGGGCTATTGTTCAATCGATAATTTATATCTTATGTCTTTATTATTTACTAGCTGATGCCCGCAGCTTCGCCCGCGTGGATTTAAGTTAAAAAAAAAACCCGTGGGAACTTTTGATTTCCCAGCCTATCCGTAACAGCCCGCCCTGGGATGCAACGTGTTTCTGTACCACGTAGAAACATTTAAACGGATGGTCCTTAAAAATCCCGAGGGATCACCAGGATTTAGGAATGCAATTTCTTACAGCATCAAGGTTGAGGAGGTCCTCGAGGTCAACGACAAAGTGTTTACTTGGTAGGTAGGTATAACCTTCAATTCAAATTCAAAATATTTTCCTTCAATTAAACTTTCTTTTTTTTTCCTTCAAATCTGGCTTTACTCTGATTAGCCAATGTCAAGTGTGTAGTTAGTTATTTTCAAGTTATTGAATCTATACAAGAATGGACTCCGTCTGCGCCCGCGCCCGCCGACATACGCGCGGCGCCCCTTTAGAGCGCTTCCCAGTCAGTTTCACCACCAAAAAACACCAACTACTTACCACAAAAACCAGCCACTCTTAACAGAAAAAACACTCCAAACAAGCACAGCACGCGCGCCAGCAAACGCCATCGCAGACGAAGTCCTCAATTAAACTTTTACAAGTGCTTTTGAATCGTCAAAATAATCTACCACTGGTTCGGAATGCCGTTCCTGCCGAGAAGAACCAGCAAGAAACTCGGCGGTTGCTCTTTTCAAGTATTCAATTTACAATAATATGCAATACTGTACTATACAAGCAATTGCAGCCCCGTGTATAGCTGGAGCGAGTCAAATCCAAGCTTTTTGTCATTTACATAATCTTCGATTGTATAATAAGCTTTTTCAGGAGTATACTTTTAATAGATTTTTTTAAACTTGTGTAAAGGCAAGTCTAAAATGGGCTGTGGAATTTTATTATAAAATATTACACTCATTCCCACAAATGACTTTCCCACTTTCCTCAGGCGGAGCGCAGGATTTGCGAGCCTATTACGGTTTTTAGTTTGCCTGTCGTGGAAATCATCGATTTTTTTGTAACTATACCAATATCAATTTATAACCTCCAGTTTCTAAATCCTATCAGTTTTAGTGGTCAGGTCCCCTGCAGCATCAGGATTGAGGAAATAGAATCCATGAAACAATGTCGCAAAATTCCTTTATCGTTTAAAAAAAAGTACGCAAATCGGTTCAGAAATTTCGGAGATATCAGTGTACATAGGTAGAGAAACACAACTCCTCCATTTTTGAAAGTCGGTTAAAAAAGTAGCCTATGTTACTCTCTGGCCAATCCTCTACTTGTATGTGAAAATCCCGTCAAAATCTGTCTAGCCGTTCCGAAGATTAGCCCGTTCAAACAAACAGACAGACAGACAAAATTTTTAAAAAGTAGCCTATGTCCGTCCCCGGGATATAAGCTAACCCTCTGTACGTCAGAATCGGTTAAACTTTTGGGTTGTGAAAAGCTAGCTGACAGACAGACACACTTTCGCATCTATACTAATAAATAAAATTGGAGTGTCTGTCTGTAATTTCGAAATAACTACCTGATATTAAGCTCATTTGGTTATTTGAACGATACCAACACTGAATCACACGTTTTTAAAATTTTTGTTTGTCTGTCTGTCTGTTTGAAAAGGCTAATCTTTGGAACGGCTGAACCGATTTTGACGGGACTTTCATAGACAAGTAGAGGATTGACCAGGGAGTAACATAGGCTACTTTTTAACCGACTTTCAAAAAAAGTGTTGTGTTTACCTCTGTATACCGAAATCTCCGAGATTTCTGAACCGATTTACGTAATTTTTTTTAAATCAATAATGGAACTGCGATATTGTCCTACAAAAAATTTGGGTTCCAACTTCTCAATCCTGATGCTGCAGAGGACCTGGGCTGACCACCAACGCTGATAGGGTTTACAAACTGTCGGTTATAAATAATTGATATTGATATCTTTACCCAAAGAGTATGTAATCACTACGTCTTTACCAAGTAAAGACTTTGTGGTTGACCTAACTCCAAACATACACAAACAGACACAAAAAATTTAAAAACTCAGTGTGATTCAGTTATGGTATCGTTCAAATAACCATATGAGCTTAATATGAGGTAGTTATTTCGAAATTACAGACAGACACTCCAATTTTATTTATTAGTATAGATAAGTATAGATTAGTCACTTATAAAATTACATCTACGAAATAAAACAAGCAATTTCAATTGAAGTAAATTTATTCACCGATCAAGCTTTCAAATAACTGACAGTAAATCCGTTTGTATAACGAAAGCACTCGGGCACTTTGAGAGACATTTGCTCCAAATGGTGAAGGCCTTGGCTAAACATGCTCTTTGATATATCGCTACTGACCGCGCCGGGGTCCGCCAGCCAAGTCTCAACTTCGTCGTTAAGTTCCAACTCAATTTTGTACAGGATTTTGGTCAAAAAACTGGATTTCAATACAACTCGTTGGGAGTTTATTTTTTGTTCGTTTCTCAAGACTTGCAACTCTTTATCCATCACCCATATCAGTAGATTTTGCTTCTCCGTCACCGACGTGGTACATTCTAGAACGATCTTACACATCATCGTATACTGCAGTCCAACGTTGAATTCACGAGTCAAACTTTCTACTGTGTAAATGAAATCATCGATTGTAACATTTTGAGTGGGTTCCTCGTGTGAAAAGATATGTTTTACATTGGAATCGTGATGTATTTTAACATCCGAATTGTATAATTTAACCGTATTCTTATTTTTAACTCCTAACCACGCTAGACACCTGTTGCAATGATACACTGTTCGCTTACAATTAAACTTATTCACTTTATCCGATAAAATTGTATTATTGACAACGAAAAACGTCAATCTGTATAAAAAATCTAATGTATTGGGTTGTAGGACATCATCTTGCGGAGTAGACGTGCTACCGTGGGAATGGCCGTGACAGAACCATTCCGACATATCCAAATTTGCTGTCGGCAATTCCAGGATTCGGTCAAACTTGACAAACCCATCCGATATAACATTTGAACAATTGGCACATACAATTTTTATATCGTCTTTCGAGTCAAAATTTATACGCAATTTATCAACTTTAATTTCTTTAGTCAAGTCATTTGTGGAAATGATTTCGGAATAAAAGTTGCCGCCATTCTTTGGTTGGGTTAAGATCCTGAATGATACAGTGTTTTTCTCAATTTTAAGACATGACATGGAATTTGGTATTATAAAACAGAATTCTTGGATAGGAATAACGCATGTGACATCGGATTCGTCATCGGAATAATCAGAAAGACTTTCTATGGACGACAAACTATCGTATCTTTTCAATTCGTTGTCATAATAATTGAGTATTATACAATTGGATTGTATATTGATTTTTAGATTGCAATCCTTTTGAAAATCTACATTAGTTGTGATGTAGACGTTGCAACTCCGCAATCTGGAACGGAGCTCCATGAAAACACTTTTTACAAGCATTTTTACTTTCCAAAATGTACTAATTTGCTAGTTCTTGCTATCTTTTTAAATTTACTGAACGATATTTCGTTTTCTATTGATTTTCTTAAAGTATTTTGGACTAAATCAACTATTTAGATCCCAAGTAACAATATAGGACCCAAGTAATATAGTTTATCTATCAAAATGAGCAATAATGGACCAATTAACAACTTATTAGATCAAAATGATATAATTGATCTTTCCAAATCAATGATATTGGACCAAATTAAGTACCTGTGTTTGGACCAAAGTGATGTACTTAATTTATCTTTCCAAATCGACAATAATTGGACCGATTAATGTTAATGTAACTATCACTTATTTATCAATCAATTGTATATCCTTGATTCTCTTGATATAACCATTTGTTTCGTAAACATTAAAAAGGGTATCCATCTCACGGATGGTGAAAGGTAACGTAGCTTGTTGATAGTAACTGCTCATCATTTCAATGTTATCAATGACGGTGTCAAGAAGGTGGGACTTCTCTGCATGTATGCCGGGGGCCTCGTGCTTCAAGTACGTGAAGTGCACGTGCAAGTGGTAGAAAGAGGGTCGGTAGTGGAGGTAGACCCTTAACTGACTGCCCAGGACTTTATACTTGTCGAGGATTGCTTTCTGAAAAGATGGAAAAATTGCAATTAGTTTATAATAATTATTGAAGTGAAGTTTTTTTTTACTCAGATACAATCCCTTGACTACAATCTCACTTGGTGGTAAGTGATGATGCAGTCTAAGATGGGAGCGGCCTAACCTGGAAGGGGTATGGCAGTTTTTAATAAACCTATACACTCCTTTGGTTCTCCACGGCATCGTAGCAGATCGCTTAATTGCTTGGCGGCACGACTTTGCCGGTAGGGTGGTAACTAGCCACGGCCGAAGCCTCCCACCAGACCAGACCAGAAATTTAGTAATTATAAAATTCCAAACCCCTGCCGTGAATGGAACCTGGGACTTCCCACTTATAAGACTAAGCTGAAAAAGGAAATACAGAACCGTTATAAGATCACTTGATTGTCTGTCTGCCTGTCTGTCAAGAAAACCTTTAGTAAATAGTACTTTCTGTTGACCTAGAATCATGAAATTTTATTCATAACACTTTTTGAGACCTTCAGTCTGCGAATCTGACTCGCACAAAAGCAAAAAAACTGCTATTTTATAGTTTGTTCAGCAGTGTAATTTGGTTCGCCAAAAGCACAGCCTCACCTTTCCCTCGTCACGGACCCTCTTCAGCAACGGCAGATGTGCCTCACGCAAGTCCCTCAGTGACTTGAGGCCTCTCTGTCGCACGATAGCCAGCAGGTACAGGGTCTCCTTGGTCAGCCCGTCCCACTTGAGGTCCGGCAGCAGCACAAACCCTTCCTTGTCGCACTTGTTGTCATACACCACTCTGTCCTGCTCACTCTTGCCTTCCAATATGTTGTATACCCACTAGAACAAATAAAAGGATTCTGTTTCATTTTGTTGAAACCAAAACCAGCCTAAGGGATATTTGAGCATTTTTTAAGTGTATTATAATATGGCTGATTAGGTTGTAGGTACACAATATTATCTAAACTAAAATGACAGATCTAAATGTATTGATATCCCTTTCATAATGCTCCCCACAGAAAAGGATAGCACTAGATTTATATCTGTCAACTTAGTTCCCAAATTGTGTACAACAGAATTAGCCACATAAATATTTTTAAGATAATGATGATGATGAATGATCACCCATTGCTGGCCCACTACTGAGCACAGGTCTCTTGAGAGAAGGGAAGGGTTTACCCGTAGTCCACCACGCTAGCAAAGTGTAGATTGGCAGAACATTATGGAATACTTTCAGGCATGGTTTCTTCACGATGTTTTCATTCACCTAAGCAAGTTATATTTAATTGCTTAACTCACATAACTTGACACCTGAAAGGCCCGCAATGCATTGGCAGTTCTTCTGGTACCTACTGCAAATGTTCATGGGTGGGGGTAATCACTTAGCATCAGGTGACCTGCATGCTTGTTTGCTCGCTATTTCTGTTCTGTAAGTAAGAGATACCTGTCCAGAATTGGTCCATCAACCCTCGAATAGGAGGTGGATGTCTTACACACTTGGCTATCATGGCTTTGAAGCTTTAACATTATGGATGATGGAATATAGATAATGAAGAAGCATTACCTGTAAATTGAACTGCTCTTTCTCAAGATGTGGTAAAGTGAACTTGTGGTACAGCTCTGGAGTCTCTAGTATGATGTGTGTCTCTTGCTGGCTGTACTTTGCTATGTGCTGGTCTGTCGCTGGGTAGATTACTGTTGTTTTTACACCTGTAATTACAGAATAGAATAGAAAAGATTTTTATTCAAATAAACTTTTACAAGTGCTTCTGAATCATCAAATAATTTACCACTGGTTCAGAATGCCGTTCCTACCGAGAAGAACCAGCAAGAAACTCGGCGGTTGCTCTTTTCAATTGTTCAATTTACAATAACATTCCATACTATACAACCCTGTGCATTGCTAGAGCGAGTCAAATCCATGTTTTTTATCATTTACATAATCTTCAATTGTGTAATATGCTTTTGCCAGGAGCATACTTCTAACTTACTTTTACAGAGAATATTTACATAGATATACATGCCACTAAACACTTTCTAACCAACAGAGTTGTTCATATATGGAATAAATTGCCCAAGGATGTGGCTATGTCAAGCTCTATTAACCAGTTCGACATTAACAACATCAATTTTTAATAACTACACCAGAAAATTCATCATAATTAGCTGTAATAACTTGAGCCATTTATGATTTAGAAAGGCAAATGTAATTAACATTGATATACATAACATTGATAACTACAAATACAGTCTTGTGTGAAATAGAACTAGCTAACATTTTGACTACCATAATAGCTTTGTATGAAATGTAACAAGAAAGTTATTCCTATGCATAAAGTATTGTTTTGTAAGTAACTGGATCTTATATGAACCCTACTTACCTAAAAGATTTCACATTTACACACAAAGAAAGCATTCACGAGTTAATTTTATCTACTCTTTATCTTTATTGTGCTAGCATATTGTTATCAATGCAACTTTTTATGCTAATTAGCGTTTACATTACGTCTGATTATTTTGGGAATTTCCCGATAACTTTGACGTAGCTCGCAGGAATATGACACAAAGGGACTAACAATAAACATATTACTCACGTTTGTTACGAAAATAACAAGGTGGGTTACCAAATAATCGCAAGTAGCCTTTTGGAGAACCTTGAAATTTGAAAGTGGAAAATATGCAAAATTTCAATTCCCACTCACCATTTATACTAGAACTTGGAAAACACACGTAGTTCCCATAAATATCGTTCTGGAAGAACGTACGGAACTCACTGTCTTCCGAAAAATATCCCTTCTCGGTTAGTTCTTCCTCTTTGAAAGCATTTTTCTCCAAAATCACCAATGCCACACCACTTTTGTCTTTGAAATTCCCAAGGACACAAACAATTTTCCTGTTTGTATTGTTGTTTAGTATTTTACTCGGAATAAAGTGTTTTAATTCCAACTGCGATTCTTTTACACCGTTCTCATTTTGCTCGTCTTTTTTAAGTTTCTTTGCGCAAGGCGGTTCAATAACGTCGCTTTGGCAGCTCCCGTCGGACATTTTGTGACGGTGTTGCCGTTCGCCAAAATGCAATAGAATGTGAAAAGTTGTCATTTAACACTTGCAGCCATCGATTGTCGTCCATCAACAACATTGTTAAACCAAGAAAAACTGGTCATTCGTGCAAGTCGGACTCGCATGTAATTGTAAACGAAGATTTGGACCTTGTCTGTGTCGGTGTTAGCTGGCGGGCGTGCTCTGCCTTTTTGGAGTGTTTTTTTTGTTAAAACTGACTGGAAAGCGCTCTAAGGGGATACCGTGCGTATGTCGGCGAGCGCCAGCACAGACGGGGTCCATACTTGTATAGTTTAACTAACTTGTTACAAATAACTACAAACTTGACATTGGCTAATCTTTGTAAAGCCAGACGAGAGAGAAAAAAAAAACGAAGATTTCCACTGAGGAGTGTAGAGTAATGAGTCCATTTATGGAGTCCGTTTACTAGTAATGCCATCTATCGAGCCAAAAAAAAAAAAGTCCTTCTCAGAGTCAATGTACTTTGTGCGCCAATTTTGTTTGTGTGGTATCGTGTGGCATTTTACGGACAAGGAACCAAAAGCTAATTTTGCTATAATCCGCCAAACCAAAGAAATCTGTATGGTGCAACATGCGACATGCACCGCCCGCCCTCCCACTGATAAACATGCAGGAAAAGCCAGCCACCAAGCAAGCCACACGCACCACCACCACGCAGCACCACACAAATCCCAACACCACTCGACGCACGTTTCGCCCCAACACCGGAGCATCCTCAGGAGATGTACACCTTACAATGTCTAATTGCAATTCACTTTGCAATTAGGCTTCTATATTGCATTTTACGAAGTTGTAAGCAATTAAATTTTATTTGCTTTAACGGTGAATTAAAACATCGTGAGGAAACTTGCACGCCTGAGAGTTTTCCTTATGTGATATTGTCAAAGGTGTATGAAGTCTGTCAGTTCGCACTCGGCCAGCGTGGTAGACTACAGGCACACCCTTCTCATTGTAAAGAGGAAACCCGTGCTCAGTAGTGAACCGACGATGATCATGATAATTTTGATAATATATTTAATGGATTGAGCGCTTTAAAGTCAAAATATGGACGGTCGTTGATCCAAAGTGGACAATAATCAATGTCGCAGCTCATTCTATGGAATATGAATGGGAGATTATTTAATTCAGTTCCAATTCAATACGCTCCGTCACTTTAGACGTGAATTGATCACCGCTTGCACATTGATGCGACACAATGGACTCGCCTTGAAGAATGTCAGGCATTAACTAACTGAGTCGTCCCGGAATCGCTCAGGTGATACAAGTTAACCCTTGACTGCAATCTCACCTGGTGGTAAGTGATTATGGAAGCGGGCTAACCTGGAAGAAGTATGATCGTTTTTAGCCCTATCCCTTTGGGTTCTACCAGACCAGAAATTTAAAAATTTAAAAGTTCAAAATGCCGGGATTCAAACCCGGGTTCTCCCACTAATAAGACCAAACTTATTTTGCGCCAGGGAAGCCTTCACAACTTGCTGGGCGGTCAGTTCAAACGATTAGCCACACACAATTTTTTGATGTTTGTAACTTCAAGAAAATGTAAATTAATTTCGACTTCACGGTTTAATAGTTTAATTGCATTGAAAAGGGATTTAGAAACCGCAGTGGCGCAGCGGCAACAATAGTGTGGTCTTGGAAAATAGTTCGCAGGTTTAAATCTGAATTAATTTTTAGGTTATGGACCTTTGAGATACTTATTATAGGTAACTAAATTGGCTAAAAGTAAAACGAACGACACGGTTTAAAAAAGTATAAATACAGTCAGTCGAGGAAGACGTCTATTCGTTGCTTTCGTTTAAGGATTTCCACTTTTAAGAAAATCCTTAATTTTAATATTATTATCTAGGGTTTTTATATTGACGGTTAATCAACTTCAGGAAGTAATTCTGTTTTTAACCCCCGACCCAAAAAGAGGGGTGTTATAAGTTTGACGTGTGTATCTGTGTATCTGTCTGTGGCATTGTAGCTCCTAAACTAATGAACCGATTTTAATTTAGTTTTTTTGTTTGAAAGGTGAAGCCGATCGAAAGTGTTCTTAGCTATAATCCAAGAAAATCGGTTCAGCCGTTTGAAAGTTATCAGCTCTTTTCTGGTTACTGTAACCTTCACTTGTCGGGGATGTTATACATTTTTAATTTACACTTGTTACTTGTTAAACCACCACACCCTGTACTGTGTACCCACCCAATGAAATGACAGCTGCCAGAAATGCGTGGAATTAAAAATCAGCGGATCGATTCCCGAAAACCTGCATCAATCATTATTACAATCGCAATTGTTGTGATTGGCTGAAATGGTACTGTGTACATATCTATGACTGTGTATAATACACGGCGAATAAGGAAATTATTAAGATATATTCTGTTGTAGACTCTGTATCAAGGAAGTGTTGTTGGAGTCGACATGCGATCCCGAAAGGCGTCTTAAATGACTAATCTTGCTTTAAATGCCCACTCCTTTATAGAGGTGAATCAATTAGTTGACGGGAAGCGCTCAAGTCGGGGGCACACTGAGCTTTACCACAGTTCACGACAGTTGAGGAACTTCTAACAAAACGTGGACGCTTCGACGTCACTGGCAGGTAGCCCTAAAGTAGCCCAAATTATTTTGATTTTACGTCACCATAGCCTAATGTTTGAGATATCATCGATTCAGGATCAAATTGAGAGTTCCCTTGAGGAACCCTTACAGGATCACTTTGTTGTCTGTCTGCCTGTCCGTCTGTCTATGCGTCCGTCCGTAGTGTCTGTCAAGAAAACCTATAGGGTAGGTACTTTCCGTTGATCTAGAAGAATAATGAAATTTGGCAGGTAGATAGGTCTTATAGCACAAGTAAAGGAAAAAATCCGAAAACGTAAATGTGTTAACGAAAACATAAAACAGAGGCGCAGTCCGTCATCAACTTCCAGAGTATATAAAATGTTAGGTATTATATCTTTTACAATAGTAGATACGGAACCCTTAGTGTGCGAACCCGACTCACACTTGACTGACTTTTAATTCTAACTAAGTAAGTAATTACTAAAGGATACATCGCAGTGATCCAAAGCAATTTCGGAAAAGTCATTTCATGGTAGGTCATTTCAAGGAACCCGAAAAACTCTCTTGAACTCTTGACGCACAATGTAGTCTTTTTTAGTTAGTTATATAGTTAATAGTTCTTGATGATGGACTTGAACTTCCCGCGGGACTTAGTAGCCCGATTTTCATTAAAAATGGAGTAGCAATAGCATTGCAGTAGCAATAGCAACAACAACTATCGATTCAAGTAAATTCTGGTTTCAGGCGCGAGCCATGATGTTTATACAAACTAATAAAATGACTCAGTAATACAATTTTTTACAGAAGATCTGTCAAACATTAAAATATAATTCTCCCATTGTGCCCACAGGAATCCATCTACTCATTGAATGCGCGAGCGCGGGAGCAGATGATCGTTGTTCTTTTACATGGCGCGCGCGTTGAATGACAATCGTTCCAAATTCGAATATTGAATGAGGTTTCATTTTTTTTTTCTAATATTTTTCATTGACAACAGTGTTTTTTTTCCGTAAAGCGAACATTTTTCAATATTTATTGAACGAATGCGATTTTATATTTTTCTTTAATAAAAACCAGTTTTTGGAACTCAGTTTAATAGAAGTTTTGCGAAAAGGAAAGTTTTTTTTTTGAGTTAGTTCTCGGAGAGAATTTCTGAACGAAAATCTTGTTACGATATTTCGTGATAATGATGTGAACTGTGCTTATAAAACTTATCGATAAAATATCGTACGATTTCTTAGTTTTGTAGCTTTAGTTATATTTTTTGTAGTGTTTTTAAAGAAAGTACTTGTAAAGAAATGGGGGTTTTGAAAGTTTTTTTAATAATGTTGCTAGTGGAAATTGTTTTAAGTGAAAAAGTTTTTAAAAGTGTACCAGTGACTGTAAAGGCTTACGAAAATGACACTGTATTGCTACCATGTTATACAGACAATACAGGTTGGTATTTTTTTTAATTTCTTTGTAAGTACTTATTTTAACAATCTATAGAACAGAATATAATGGATTTTTATTGAAATAAACTATTCCAATGCTTTTGAATTGTCAAAAGAATTTATCACTGGTTCGGAATGCCATTCCTGCTTAGAAGGACCAGTAAGAAACTCGGCAGTTGCTCTTTAAAAGTTCGTTAAAAAAAAGAATGGTAGGGAAGCACTTTATAATTAAGAGATCCCTGGCACCTAACCCTTGGCAGTGGGAGAGGTTGTAAAGAGAAAAAATACCTGTACTGTAAGAACTTACCTCGGAAAACTTACCAGCTTTTCTTCCCTTCTCTTCATCAGCTACGTACCTACTGGTAGGTAGATAATTTTATTATAAAAAATAAAATTATAGAAATGTACTTATTTGAAACTCACTTAGGCAACTTTTCGAAGTACTCTTGCTTTTTGACAATGAAAGAAAACATCGTGAGGGAATCTGCATGGCTGCGTTCTCCATTACGTCTTCGGTGGTGCGGTGAATGAAATCTCCAATCCGCACTTTGTTAGCATGGTGGACTATGGCTTAAACCCTACTCAATCTGAGAGGAAACCCGTCGGCTGGCGATGGGTTGAATTAATGATGATGATGATAAATATATCTTCACAAAAATCTTTATCTATTATGAAAACTCCAATTGAAAACGTTCATCACTTTTTGAGATTATAGCAGTTAGCACTCTCATACATACATGCTTAGTTGAACTTTTTACTGAGCTATAAAACATTTTTTTTTTATTTGGAATTTGCGTTATAATGCGCCTCGGTATCGTCGGAGCACGTTCTTTGAACAATAATACAGGTAGCTACTAGCTAGTACATTATCTAAATGTTAATCTTAAATAGACCTCTGTGGTACAGTGGTAAACTATCGCCTAGAAAATAAAAATTCCTAGATTCTTGAAATAGTTACTTAGCTGTTGTATAGCTACTTAGAAATATTCTTAATCGATTACTTAAGTAGACTTATACAAGTAGGTACTTTTGAAATTGTGAAATGCTTCTACCACTGATTTAGAATGCCTTCTCTACCGAGAAGAGCCAGAAGAAACTCGGCGGTTGCTCTTTTCAAAAATTCGATTTACCAAAATAATGTGGAATCTCTGGCTGCTTACCTAACTACCTACCACTCTGTTAGAGATTGTAAAAACATGTAACGAAATTCTTACCTATTATACGGTTCATTATTCCTTGTCGTAATTTGGAGTGGTCTAAATAAATTATAGTTATTCAGAGCTTATTTAAGTTATTACTATTCGGAACTTGACTTTACAATGTACTTATCTAACCGTCGTCGGTTTTATAGCGTTAGGACTCTCGAACAAGAGGCTGACTCAAATTTTTCAAACCAGTAGTTTAGGCGCTACGGTGGAACACACAGAATCTGGATACAAACATACACACATACATACATACATAGACTGCTAAAATCATAACCCTTCCTTTCGGCTTTGCTGTAGTCGGGTAAAAAAGCAAAAACGGGCCAAGTGCGAGTCAGACTCGCGCACCGAGGGTTCCGTACTCGGGAATTTTTTCAGACATTTTGCACGATAAATCGAAAATTATAATGCATAAAAATAAATAAAAATCTGTTTAGAATGTACAGGTAAAGCGTTTTCATATGATACCACATATGGTATCGTTATGTTACTTTGAAATTGAAACATTTTTTTGTGATGTAACCACAAATTTACGGTTTTCGAATTTTTCCTTTACTTTTGCTATAAGACCTACCTACCTGCCAAATTTCATGATTCTAGGACAATGGGAAGTAGGTACCCTATAGGTTTTCCAGACAGATTTTAAAAATGTTATAAAAATGTAAAGTTATTATAAAACTCTATTAGCCCTATTTCAAAAAACCCGACAATTCGAGAATTTGTAAGATTTTCATTGATATCTGTGAATTATCGCAGAAAAGTCAAATAGTCGCGGTAGTTTGACAAAATTGACGCAGTTATCATGCAATTATGTCGGACCTACGCCTATATAAATATCGTAACATAATCACACTAATATTGTAAAGGCGAAAGTTTGTGTGTATGTGTGTGTGTGTGTGTGTGTATGTGTGTGTATGTTTGTTACTCCTTCACGCAAAATTTACTGGACGGATTTGGCTGAAATTTGGAATGGAGACAGATAATATCCTGGATTAGCACATTAGCTACTTTTTATCCTGGAAAATCAAAGAGTTCCCACGGGATTTCGAAAAACCTAAATCCACGCGGGTGAAGTCGCGGTCATCGGCTAGTGTTCAACAAGGGAAAGCCGTGATAGCTTAGTGATCAAGATATCGGCCTGATAGTTTAAACGCTAAAGTGAAAATTCTTCTAGGTAACCCAAGTATAAGTTTTAAGTACGTCACCCGTATTGACAAACGTTACTATGATGTCTCACAGTGAGCTCGAACGCACAGTGTCCGTTCCACCAATCAGATGACTGTATCACGTCAATTTACAATGATCTGATTAATGGAACTTACACTATGCGTTTAAGCGCACTGTGAGACCTCATAGTAATGATTGTGAAAACGGTCGTTATTCTACAACAACAAAAAAACCGGCTGGAATTTGAAAGCTTAGTATGTAAGCAGCCTTAAATTTTCAAATTAGTTTAAACAAATAGCCCACTCATATTTTCTGTAACAGTCACTTTTATTAATGATAAGATTATAGTCGCACTGCGTTTATGTAATTTATTTTTAACTTCCAATCCGATAGGTGGTGAAAGACCCATAATTTATTGTAGAAAGGTAATTTACTAATCTATTATTTTGGTTGTCTATGGCTAACTAGGGATGGCAAAACTATTATCGATAATCGACTAAGAGAGTAAGATTGTTACTTAGTTTAATTTTTATTACTTATTATAGTTACTCTATTTAATTAATTTAACTTCTTTTTGTCGATGACAGGGTGTAACCAGAACGCTAGCAAATCTTAGCGTTATTATTATATTACGAGTACCTTAACACAATCCAATGCCAATAACCATTTGCCTTATCTTGTAGTTTTAACGATTCAGTATTTTTCAAACCCGCATTGTATAACGTGCAAAACTCGGGTCAATGCCCTATCTACGACGCAGCATTGACTTCGAGTGACCTATTTACGGAACGTTCGTTGACCTCTAGCGTCAGTCAGATGTTTCATTTGCAATTTATTGTTAAATTTAATTTTTTTTCGTAGTTTTTGTATGGAATCTTGTCAATAATCATCAGTACTATCACCAGTCTTTGTTTTTGCTAGGGTTCTGGTTATATACACCCTGTATATAATTATAGCCATAATATCTATTCCGTACGTGCCGGAAATATAAAAATATAACGTAAAATTATTATCTCCCTAATTTGCAAGTCGCAATCAGATATGGTAGCGGTTCCAATGTGTTGTTCACAGTAACAAAAAGGCGAGGCACAAAAGCGTGACATTTTTGTGTTAGCCGCGCGCGTTTCTATCCCCGTGTAAAATAAACCCTGGCAAGTGCGAGTCGGACTCGCGCACGAAAGGTTCCGTACCATCGTACAAGAAATAACACTACGTGCTTTTTAAATTATTTTAATTCGCATGGCAGTCATTTTGAAATATCTACGGCGGCCGCCGGTCTACGTTATTGTCACGCAACTAATTTTTACGCACGAAATTAGACGTTTGTACACTTGAATTACTTATGAAAAAATAACTTATGAAATTAATTTCATGCCACTAAATTCGTAACGTAAATTCGTGGGTCGCAGCGCAGACAACACTCATCATGATCAACCCATTTCCGCCCCACTACTGAGTACGGGTCTCCTCTCAAAATGAGAAGTTTAGGCCATAGTCTGCCACGCTGGCCCAATGCGGATTGGCAGACTTCACGCACCTTTGAGAACATGGAGAACTCTCAGGCATGCGGGTTTCCCCACGATGTTTAGTGACATTTAATTGCTTATAACGCACATAACTGAAAAGTTAGTGGTGCGTGCCGGGATCGAACCCCCGACCTCCGATTAGGAGGCGGACGTTCTAACCACTAGGCTATCACAGCTTCGAGACAACACTCATCCAAAGGAAAAATACATCGTGTGCACATACAAATGTGCTCGTTACGGGCAGGAAGGGAGCATAGATTCGGATCTTTGTGTACCAATTGTGCGTCAATGGACCCAATGTACATGTGCTTGCGACAAAAACGATGTAGGTACAAGTACTTGTACAAGAACAGTGATAGCCTTGTGGTTAACACATCAACCTCTGTTTTTTTATTTTTAGGTTCCGTACCTCAAAAAGAAACTCTTATAGGAGATATTATTCCTTATATTTCTTATAGGAGATTAACGGAACTCTTATAGGATGATTTTGTTGTCTGTCTGTCTGTTCGTCTGTCGTGTCTGTCAAGAAAACCTATAGAAGAAGCCGGGGCGGGTTGTTAGTTTATAATATTAGTATAACAGTTAAGTAGGTAGGTATACTCAATTGAAACTTCTTGATAGTTGTTTGATTCAGTCAAGTATGATATAATGTGCGTGGACTTGACGCCAAGCCGCTGCGATGGACAGGACAGTGGACCCCCGCATTAATTAGGTCATCATCCCAATACGGAAGCATCTATCAAAGATGACTCGAATCACGGTCGACATTCCTAGCTCCATAGCTTATTCATATCGCCGGCCCACTATAGAGCACAGGTTTCCTCTTAGAATAAGAAGGCAATAGTTCACCACGCTGGCCAAATGCAGATTGGCAGACCTCACGCACCTTTGAGAGCTTTATGGAGAAATCTCAGGCATGCAGGTTTCCTCACGGTGTTTGGGTTAAAGCAAGTGATACTTAATTGCAAACGCACATAACTCCGAAAAGTTAAGGTGCGTGCCCGGGGTCGAATCCCTGACCTCCGAATAGGAGGCGCGCGTTCTAATCACTAGGCTACCACAGCTTTAAAAAACCAGCCAAGTGCGAGTTACACTCGCGCACCGAGGGTTCCGTAACTCGGGTATTTTTTCCGACATTTTGCACTACACACTCGACAGACGGAGAGATGGACAGACAGACAAAGTGATCCTAAGTATAATAAGGGTTCCGATTTTCGTTTTGAGATTAATTTACTAATTCACATTACGGGGGCGTTCAAATACTTATATTAGGTAAACGTAACGCAATTTGGGGGAAGGATTTCTTGTAAAACGTTACAATGCGTTACAGAGGCGGGAAGAGGGGTAAATGAACAGATGCCGCAGGCCATCATTAATTTGCAGTGTTCTGCATCAAAAGTTAAAAAGTTAGGTAGGCTTTTCCGATGGTACGGAACTTCTATTCTATTCTACTTTATCACTCCTCCAATATAAATATTTAAGCATTTTCATGTGTTTTCCTCCAGAAGGCGACCTCCGCGTCCGCTGGTACAAGAGCAACGCCCTCATCGCCGACAGCCGGGACCCCAACCTATTGCTGCCCCCGCGCACGCGCATGCACGCCAACTTCAGCCTGCAGGTCGAGGAGCTGGTGTCCGCCGACACTGCTGACTACACCTGCGAGGTAAGCCACCACTCGTCTTCTTCGTCTTTGACGGCGGATGTTATACGCCTCACGAGCATTCGCCACTTCTCACTGCTGAGTGCTGGTCGACATGACAGCCTGATACAAGGGACCGCCCACAGTAGACTTAATTTGGCCGGTCCATTCCATGGACAACTTGGAATAGTTGCCATGAATTAGGTGCCAAGTGGATCCTGTTACTAAGCCTCCGTCCGTCTGTCTGTCAGCGGGCTGTATCTCGTGAACAGTAATAGGTAGAAAGTTGAAATTTTCACTAAATGTGTAAATCTATTGCCGCTAAGTATAACAAAAAATAATAAAAAATTCAAAATGGCTGCCTTGTAAAGTATAAATGTTATTTCTTGTACGACGCGGTACGGAACCTTTTGTGTGCGAGTCCGACTCGCACTTGGCCGGTTTTTAAATCAATTAAAACAGTTGAACCCGCCATTCAATTGTAAACTGCAAAACGGATGCCATGCCAACAATTAGCTTCATCGGCCGATAGCCCTTTGAACTGGTCCTAACGTAATTTAATAGGGATGTGCATTCTTTATTAAATATTATATTATAAAATTAAAAAAGTGGCTGTCATAATGTAAATGCGATAAACAACAAGATAAAGTTGAAAACTATAACGCAACTGCGATCGTCTTAATAAACTCTGAAATATTAGAGTAAAATTGTTTTTCTGTCGCTTGGTATATTTTAATATTATTGTATATTCATATTCATGAACTCAGAATCTTCTCCTCTTTCATTTGACACCCCACTCGAACCAATAGCCAAAAAAAAATTTTGGAGACCCCCACTTTTTTATGTAAATCCGTTAGGTCAATATTTTTCATATAAAATATAGCCTATGTCACCCGGACCTTTACAAAGAATCAATTGACATCTCATTCACCAAAATCAGCCCAGTAGTTTAGGTGCTACGGTGGAACACATAGAATCTGGATACAAACATACATACATACATACGTACATACATACATAGACTGCTAAAATCATAATCCTTCCATTTGGCTTTGCCGCAGTCGGGTAAAAATAGACTTAGAAAAATAGAGCCTGCTTCTAGGCTAAGTAAACTGAGCTGGTAAAGATGGAAACGTTTTTAAAATAAGCTTCCAGAATACACATTGGAGATGTCTCTCAACAAGTTCAAAGTCATTACTTATTAAATATAAACTTATTGAAAAATCCTACTACAGTGAACCCCCGGTAATCCGACAAACGTTTTGCAGGACACTGTCGAACTATCGAATTTGTTGGATTATAGAGTACTGTACTGCCTAAGACCCCCTATAGTCCGGATTTTTTTACAAAAGAGTACCTTGTAATCCGACAAATTATAGATCCAATAATAGGATTCTAGGTATATTATGTTATATGTTATAGATACTCTGAAGTACAAATCATACTTCACTGTATGTCTTTAGTAAATTAAATAATAATAGCATGTCGGATTACAGGGGGTGCCGGATTAGTCAGGGGCCGCATTACCGGGGGTCCACTGTATAATGTAAAGGTTTATTAAAATTTAAATGATAAGAAAAGCTTAAGAGAATGAATTTTGATAGTTCTAATAAGTTAAGAGATTTTGTGAAGTGGTTATACTAAATATAATTTATCGACATTACAAAAACGCGTGTTACAGCACTACGCACTGGGCCTCAACTCAAAACAGTTAAAGTATCGTGCGTGCAATTACGCAATTAACCAATTTGGTCAAATGTTTTGCGATGCTCCCGTATGTTGTAGACACTACAATTAATCTATTGCCAAGAGTTAAAACATACTGACTTGCTTGTTGGTACTTGGTCCGAGCAAAATTAGCGTTGCCAATTTAGCCTTAGATACATTTACTATTTTTAACCCCCGACCCAAAAAGAGGGGTGTTATAAGTTTGACGTGTGTATCTGTGTGTCTGTGTATCTGTGTATCTGTCTGTGGCATCGTAGCGCCTAAACGAATGAACCGATTTTAATTTAGTTTTTTTTGTTTGAAAGGTGGCTTGATCGAGAGTGTTCTTAGCTATAATCCAAAAAATTTGGTTCAGCCGTTTGAAAGTTATCAGCACTTTTCTGGTTACTGTAACCTTCACTTGTTGTTATAAATTTTTAATTTACACTTGTGGCTTTTTTTAATTGAAAATATTACAATTTACGTTGCGCAAAAAATGAGCTAGCCCTTTCCGTCATCCGATGAGTCTATTAATCGCGGCGAAATGTCTCGTAAAAATGTTTTGCACTAAGAATTTTTCTTACTCATCGATATATTACCCCAAAGCCTGAAGACGAAAGTCTGTCCTAATGAGTGTGCCCTACCTGGGATGACGTACGGCGCTGAAACGGGGACACTGACAGTTGGCCTCGTCCACAAGTTTAAAGTCGCCAGCGTGATATGGAACGGGCTATGTTGGGGATCTCTCTGAGGGACGAAATCCGTAACGAGGTAATCCGTAGTAGAACCAGAGTAAGCGAATAGTTCAACGAATTAGCCAGCTGAAGTGGCAGTGGGCAGGCCACGTCTGCCGCAGAACTGATGGCCGCTGGGGCAGACGTGTTCTGGAGTGGAGACTGCGTATCATCAAGCGCAGTGTGGGACGACTTCCAACCCGCTGGACCGACGACCGCAAGAAGATAGCGGGAAGTGGATGTATGAGGAAAGCGGAGGGTTGTGTGTGGTGGCGCGCTCTTGGGAAGGCATATACAGCTTCGCAACCCATTAGAACTATGTCGGTTACTCTGGATCACATTTCTGATTTGATCACGTAGAAAACCTCCAAGCGTAGCTCTCTCCATCGCCCGCTGAGTGACTCGAGCTTTCTTATGAGCCTGGCATGGTCTAGTAGTTAGGTGTAATTAAAATATCAAGTGGTGACGTTAGACAAAGGACATCCTCTTAATTAAACGTCTAATAAATTGAATAAAACTGTGTTCTGACCTAAAAAAACGAAGATCTTCGCCTCTTTGACACATTTGAAATACTTTACAGTGTAGGTACAGTATCTCTACCGCTTATAGAAGCCGCTTCGGTAAAAATTTTCAAAAGAAAAATAAAACCAATTTCAAAAACCACAAACACTAAAAAGTAAAAAATATTTTTTGTTTAGCTACACGTGTAATTTACCTAGGTATGAAGCCGAGCGAGCATAATAAAACAAAATTAGAAATCCAAGAGTGAAGCTCGCCCGACTTCATACCTAGGTACATTACTAGATTTTGGAAACTAGTTATGTGCCCTAATTACTTAAATCAATGCATTATTATTTCCAGATAATTCGTCCTGAGCCTTGGGGTCCCATCCGGCAAACGCACACGATAGAAGTACAATGTAAGTACCACACATATTTCTGCTATTCTACATACATCATAAAAGTGGTTAACTGCAAAAAGTAGTTTTAACGTGGCAATTTTCGAAAACCTATGCAGATGTTCTAAAAACCTTTGCCCTACCAGAGATTCATTTGATTCCAGATGCTCCTAGCGTCAGGACGGTTCCAGAAGATGGGTTCCTGGAAGTGAAGAAGGGTGACTACGTGGACATAGGGTGCGAGGCCAGCGGCACTCCCGCGCCCATAGTCAACTGGAGGAAAAACGTACGGAAATATTGCCTTAGTTATACCAACAAATTCCTGAACGGCGGTTCCTCTGGTGCTGCAAATGTTCATGGGTGGCGGTAATCACTTAACATCACGTGACCCGCCTGCTCATTTGCTCGCTATTTGTATGAAAAAAGAATTGATCAATTTCCACAAATAGGTACACTTTTATTTATTTATTTTGTTTTATATTTATTAAACTTATAGAATATACAGGGCATTCTTGTTACATTCAGTGTCACAAAAACCACAGACGGTTTCACCGGCCTTTTGAATCGTCAAAAGCATCTACCACTGGTTAGGATTGCCTTTCCTACCGAGCAGAACCAGCAAGAAACTCGGCGGTTGCTCTTCTCAAAGATATACAATATTATGGCATGTATTAAAGTAATTGAAGTCCCGCGCATTGCTGGAGCGAGTCCACGCTGTTTCATCATTTACATAGTCACACAAAAGTGGTGTAGCAATGTTGACAGTTGACATTTGGCAGGGCGAGGCGATGGCGCTGCTTGAGCACCGGGCGCGGATCCGGTTCCGCGCCGAGCACCGGCTGCTGGCCGGCGCGTACGAGTGCACCGCCAACAACGGCGTCGGCGACCCCGTCACCGCGTCCATTACTGTTATTATACAGGGTGAGTTGGGGATTTCGTCTGTGTTGGTGTTAGCTGGCGGGCGTGTTCTGCCTTTTTGGAGTGATTTTTTTGTTAAAACTGACTGGAAAGCGCTCTAAGGGGGTGCTGTGCGTGTGTCGGCGAGCGCCGGCACAAACGGGGTCCATACTTGTATAGTTTAACTAATTTGTTACAAAAAACTACAAACTTGACATTGGCTAATCTTTGTAAAGCCAGACAAGAGAGAGAGAGGGTGAGTTGGTATAGTTAACAACAAAGATTTACACCCGTCCATAGTCGCTTGTACTGGCGGTTGCAAACCATAGCTTTGTTGCTGACTGTACTTACGTTGTTTACTTCGCAAGGGTGTAGAAGTTGTTCTTTTTCTTCTTTACGGTACCTCAAAAGGAAAAACGGAACCCTTATCTAGGATCACTATGTTATCTGTCTGTCCGTCTGTCAAGAAAACCTATAAGGTAGGTACGTTTCCCGTTGACCTAAAATCATGAAAGGCAGATTGGGTAGGTCTTAGAGCACAAGTAAAAAATCCGAAACCATATATTTGTGGTTATATCACAGAAAAAACTAAAATGTATTCACGAGAAATTATAATGTACTAAGGGCCGATTTCACCAACGTAAAATAACGTCCCTTGATTAAACGTCACTCGACGTTGGTGAAATCGACTCTAAATCACACAATATACTTGAATGTCGTATGCCGGAAATAGCTGGATCAAATCAAATCAAATCATTTTTATTCAAGTAAACTTTTACAAGTGCTTTCGAATCGTCAAAATAATCTACCACTGGTTCGGAATGCTGTTCCTACCGAGAAGAACCAGCAAGAAACTCGGCGGTTGCTCTTTTCAAATTATGTACAATTTACAATAATATGCCATACTGTATACAAGCAATTGCAGCGCCGTGTATTGCTGAAGCGAATCAAATCCAAGCTTTTTTGTCATTTACATAATCTTCGATTGTATAATAAGCTTTTTTGAGGAGCATACTTTTAATAGATTTTTTAAACTTGTGTAAAGGCAAGTCTAAAATTGATTGTGGAATTTTATTATAAAATATTACACTCATTCCCACAAACGACTTTCCCACTTTCCTGAGGTGGAGCGTAGGATATGCGAGCCTACAGTGTTACACAATATATACCTATATCATATAATCTCTTATAATAGTTAGGTACTGTTTTCGTAGATGCGCCCGTAGTGTCGACGGAGAGGAGCTTCGTCCACACCGCTCTGGGTCTCAGAGCGGCGCTGGCCGCCAAGCTGGAGTTCGCCATACCGTCCGCTAGAACCGCCTGGTACAGAGATGGGAAACCTGTCAAAACTGACGACAGGTAATAATCCCTTTATTTGCTAAACATCGATGTACTTAGTGCTTTTTTTTTATTCAGATACAAGTTGGCTCATGACTGAAAAATCATCTGGTGGTAAGTGATGATGCAGTCTAAAATAGAAGCGGACTAACCTGGAAGGTTTTATATTATATTTAATATTTGTTTGCAAGTTTTTTTTATTGCGTGATAGGCTAGTTATATTGGGAGCGGCAAGGAGTGCGAAAAAAAACCACATTTCCATATCCTAATTTTATTGCTAAAACTTTACTTAACTATTACATATAATTATTAATTAAGTATCTTAATAATTGCTCCCCCGATTAGTGGCGGAGGCTTACTATGGCTAGTTGTGATGTGTTCGTAGGTCGTCCTTGTACACGGTGCTCGCGATTTTTGCCGCGGTAGCCCTAAGCCACGGTAAAGCCCTCATTCGCACGAGCATTAAAAAGCGTGGCGTTAAAACCCGGCGTTGCGCTGACAATACAAAGTGCGCGTTAAAAAAGCGTTGTCGTGTGAACAGATACTTGGGAATGCATTTGTTCTATTTGAACGCTTTTTTAACGGATGTTAAAAAAACTCTCGTGCGAATGAGGCCTTTGTCAGTGACTGTGCGAACGCTAAGCAGGCACGCCTAGCGTTGCGGCTTGACTATGCCTGCGTTTCTTTTCTTTCTTTTCTTTTTTTTTTATATAAAAGAATATTAGCCATGTTAAATGACTAATATTCCCCTTTCCTCTCCAACTAAGCGTCAGGCTTGTGCTAGGAGTAGGTACGACAATAGTGTAACGGGCGGGGTTTGAACCGTCGACCTTTCGGTTTTCAGTGCACTCCTTTTACCGGTTTAGCTATTGAGGCTCAACTCAATGGCTTTGGTTTGGCTTGCGCTTAGCGACAATCATGCTTTTTTGACATCTACTTCGATTACTATACCGAAGCGCATTTGGATTATAAGTACTTGTCTATAATGTCGACAGGGTTGTAATAATGGTGCGCGACAACGTGCACCAGCTGATCTTCCGCACGGTGCGCAAAGCCGACCTTGGCAACTACACCTTCCGCGCCGAGAACAAGCTGGGCATGGCGGACGTGGCCTTCAAACTCACGGGTACTTCACTATATCCATCCATACTTTCATTTTATAAATGCGAAAGTATGTCTGTCTGTGTGTGTGTGTTTAGGGCTGAACCGATTTTAATGAAATTCGGTACAGAGTTAGCTTACATCCCGGGGACGGGCATAAGCTACTTTTTATCCCGGAAAATCAAAGAGTTCCTACGGGATTCTTAAGGGTCTATCCGTTTACGTAATTTAAGTATATGAAATTTGGTACAGGTAGCTTACGCACCAGAAATTAACTTCAGCAATTTTTATCCTAGAAAAGCAAAGAGTTCCCACGGGATTTTTAAAAACCTAAATCCACGCGGTATATCATCTAGTAACATTATAAACCCGCGGGAACTCTTTGAGTTTCCGGGATAAAAGACTTAGCCTATGTCCTTGCCCGGGATGTAAGCTAACTCTGCAACAAGTTTGTCAAAATCGGTTCGTAGGGGGTTCTAACTTCTAAGCACCCTTCTAAAGGTTAAACTGTTGAGCCGTGAAAAGCTAGCAGACAGTCAGACGTACAGACACATTTTCAAATTTACAATATTAGTGAGGTTTAATTTATTTTTGCTAGGTGTACCGAATGTGGCGTCTTTCAAAGTGGACCCTGTGTTGAACAAGGCGACATCCACGAGTTTTACGCTTATTTGGGAAGTGGATTCCTACTCTACAATAATTGGTAAGTGCAATGGTTTTTAACCCTTGATCATCATCACTAACCCATCACCAGCTCACTACTGAAAATTGATTCCTCTCATTAAAAAATCGACTTCAATAACAACAAACACTTAAAAGTAAATAAAAAAAAATTATTTAAAAAACCGACTTCCAAAACCACTACAAAGTAAAATAGTTTATAGTGGTTTTGGAAGTCGGCTTTTTTAATATTATTATTTTATTTTTAGTGACCACTGTATTACAATATGCTATTTCTAGTTAAAACTCTACTGTTTACTAAGCTATTACAGTGATCGCGAGCAATTTGCTCTTATCCATTGAGGAGTTCTGTTCTCCATCTCCGAAGATATTCATCAGATCTTCACCAAACTAAAATGGAAACACCTCGAAAGTATGATCTAGCAAACAAAAAAACTAGCAATATCAGTCCATATTTGGCGAAGTAATCGCGTAACAAATATACAAAAAACAAAAAAAAAAACAGACTCTCCAACTAGTAGGCCGAACGCCCGAACTCAAGCCCACGTTCAAACGTTTTAAATCAAACTTCTCATGCTTATTCTAGTAAACCAGTCTAACAAAAAACTTCATCAATATTGGGAGAAAAAAGATATTCACTTGTATTACCATGAAACGGTTATTTATAATGTGTGCTTGTGAATAATTACATTTTTGATCCCCATCTTCTAAAAGTATCAGGCTTACACAGAAAAATACTCTGAAAAATATTATTAAAATTAACGGTTTTTAAAAATGCTGGGTCCAAATTCTCGCCAACCTCCTTTTATAATTTGACAGAAAAACCTGTAAAATTCATCACGCATATTTGAAGCAGTTTATTTTCACACGACTCCCAAAAAAGTGTATACCTGATGTTTTGAGGGTTCATAATTATGTATATATCTTTATTCCACCATAACTTCTAAATGCCTGAACAGATTTTGGTGTATGGCGTATCGTTAGAAGCCTTACATCATCCCGAGTGATACTGGTTAGTGGTTATAAATTTTCTAAAAAAAAAACCAGGCCAGTCGTATTTTTTATTTTTCCAGAATATAATCTATGGCTGCGTCCGTATTACGGTCGCCTGTCAACCCCGGAGCCCGACGCGTTCACCACGGAGGCCCCGGCCAACCTGTGGAGCAAGATCGTGGTGCCCGGCGACTCCAGCGACGGTAGGACACGGGGGAATCTATTCAAAACAAGGGTTCCGTATCTTAAACGGAGAACGAGACCGATTTTGAAAATTCCTTCACCAGCTACATTATTCCTGAGTGACCAAGGCTATATACCTATTTTTTTTTAAACAGAGATCCGTACGAAAATTGTAATAAGCTACCTATGCGAAGCTGCTCGCTAGTTCTTAGTTAGTAGTTAATTATAAGGTGTAACCAGAAACTTAGGGTTATTACTCAATCCAATGCCAATAACAATTTGTCTTATCTTGCAGTTTTAGTGATTTAGTATTTTTCAAACCCGCAATGTATAGCGTGTAAAACTCGGGTCAATGCCCCACCTACTACGCAGCATTGACTTCGAGTGACCAATTCGGCGTACGTTGACCTCTAGCGTTATCCAGATGTTTTATTAGCAATATATTGTGAACTTTTAAAAAATACTGTTTTTTTAATCTTTTTACGCGTTTTTTTTACAGTACCTTATCAGTAATCATCAGGACTATTAGCTATCTTCGTTTTTGCTAGCGTTCTGGTTACACCCTGTATAATAACTTAAATGCCTTGTCACAGGTCCAATCCACAGCGCGACTTACACGGTGAGAGGCCTCACCCCTTCCACGGTCTATGAAGCTATAGTTACTTCAAGAAACAGGTACATTTTTTTTTTAAAGACTATTAGCCATGCTAATCATGACTAATACTCCCCTTTCCCCTCCAATTAAGCGTAAAGCTTGTGCCAGGAGTGGGTACGACAATAGTCCAACGGGTGGGTTTTGAACCGCCAACCTTTCGGAATTCAGTCCGCTCCTCAACCGTTGAGCTATCGAGGCTGATTTAAACTACTTATTGTAAGCTTGGCCCATATTAATTATCTATAAAACATAGTTGGCGCCACTCAAATCATAACATCATATTAGAAGGCGTCATTGATTGGCTGAAGTTGTTCAACATCTGATCGATAAACGTACTGTATATAAAATTCTTATAGTTTTTAGTTGATGAATTGTAGCATAATAAAGGATAATATTTGTAATCAATATATAAGATGAAAACATCTTTATTACTTAGATGATTTGTGAAACGAGCTTGATGATTTGTATATTAGTCACTAAGTTTATTCATTGTACAATTTGGATTGGCCGATAACGATAAGATAAAAAGGGGAGTGGCTAATAAACGTGGAGAGGTTACCTGTAAGAGTGGTTTTAAAACGACGACATTCAAAAATATACTAACGTAAGAGGAACAACATTTATTTGACACAAATGTAAAAGTTAATAAATTTAAATATGAAATAAAAGTGTAATAATTTATCATAAAGATTGTGTTTGTGATTTCGTCAGACCTTACCCAAAAGGTCAGAAGAGGGACATCAAGAAAATATAATATTTTCTTGTCACGCTCACGACTCAGAGAAACAAGTGGAAATATACAGAGGAACGAGAAAGAAGTGGAGGTCTAGTAGACCACAGACATTTTGGAGCACAAGGCCAATATTTGGGCCTCAATATATCAAAGTACCTAGTCATGGCATCAAAGGATTTCTGGATAAACGGGTAGGATCTTTCCATGATTTTATTTTTATTGATACCTATTAATGGTAATTTTTTTTTTTATTTGTGTGGGTTTTCGTTTTGTTTGTTCTACATTTAGTTATCATTTTGTTAGAAAGCTTTGCTCCGAGTTGGAATGGAAATTATATAACGTTATGATACCTAGAATTACCCACATGTTTATAATTCATCTTGTATATTGGTTATACAAATGCGATCGACCTTCAAATTGTGGTTTAAATAACATTGAGGTATTTAGAAGGCTTATTTTACAATGAAAAATGAAAAATGTTTATTTACAAAATACAGTCTTGTACAATTTTCCTGTGTCTGTGTGGTGGTACCCGCACTAGGTTATCCTGTATCGTGGGTACAATGGAATAGATAGTGAACATAGTGTTAAACAATATAAAAAGTGTGGTTTACTTAATGATGGGCGTTATTGTTACTTTTAAATAGTTTTCAGGATGTATCTACTATGTCCTGCCGGGGTTTTATTTCTCATTAAATGATTTCACAGGTGAATATCTCACGGAACGTGGTATTTCAATCTTCACACTTGTAATCGTGTGCCGAATTAGTTTGGTTAAGAGTTACGATAGGGATTTATTTTCACATAGTGGTTTTGTTTTACGGAAGGTAGGTTCTGGATTTAGGTTCAATCGTTTGCTGCACTCATTGTATAGATAGATGTTTTCCTTTTTCTAGCACACAGTGACGCGATATTATCACACAGCACTCATTGGGCATCTTGAATGTTGTTTTGTGAAATTATTATTTTTTGTAAACCGCTTTGGGATAAGGTAGAAAAAGTTACATGAAATAGCTTTTCGTTTTACGCCTGCCAGTGAAATAATCCGTCTCTACTTGTAATGGTTACTAAGTGATTGGGGATATAAAATGTTAATTGATAAAAATGAAGGTGATCCGTTGTAATAAAGTAATAGTGACCAGGGTTAATAAATTGAGCATTTTGAGAAATATAAATCCTAAAATGGGTGTAAAAGTAGGTTTATCTTATCTGGTTACTCTTTAACTAAATTTAAAATTATGGTAGGTAGGTAGTCAGATAGTTTTAAAATACGGGGTGCATAAATAAGTGTTTTTTTTTTACAAAAGTGAGGAGAAATGTTTTCATTTATCTATTTTTACCACTTGAAACGCGTAATGTTTGAGTTTCAAACATAACTTTGCTGATAACAGCTCACCATGAACAACCCATGGCCGGCCCACTACTGAGCAACAAGTGTCTCCTCACAGAATGAGAAGGGTTTAGGCCGTAGTCTACCACGCTAGATAACAGCTAATTTACTTTTAATACTGGCACAATAATTTGAGTACTACGAGTAGCAGGTAGGTATAGTATATGGGCAGCGGGGTTTTTTTTTTTTGTTTACCTGTATTCACGCAATTAACTGTGTACTGCCGCATTTAAATGCAATATGATTTTGTTTTTATTGGATTAACATCGCTTGGCGGGTTAAATTCCTGGCAAATGTTCTATTAAAATTAGAGTAAGTTTTTTTTTAATGGTAATATACCTACAGTACTGCCCTTAGGGCAGGGCGCGATTATAAGTACCTACTACCAAAATACTATTTTCTTTGTTGTACGAAAGAAATTTTAGGCAAATATCTTTGCACTACGCTCGCGTTTGTGGCATGACATTATCCCAGAAATATATTTAAAAAAATTTTCACGCTCGCTTGACTCGCTTCGCGATAGTTCAGTTTCGATATGCATTTAGTTAACGAAACTCTCAGGAAACCACGTTTGTTGTGCTCTCGAAATTGATCAGTCTGTTTGATAAAATCGAAATGCGGTGCCTTATAAATTTCGCTTAGGAGCGCCGGTAGTATCTCATGATAATATGAATAGTGATCATAATTTTTTTTTTAGGCTGATTAAGCATTGAAGGTTTTTCGGCTGGTCTGGCATTTCGCCTGATTTTATGTTTTTGCTTATTTAGCGCGTTCAGGAAAGCTTTGACAACGTTTTATAACATGAGTATATATATATTTTTTTTGTTTTAGTTACCGAAACAGAAAAAAAAAAGCATTAAAGATGTGGGACCGAGGGATAAATCTAGTGTGATTTTTGGTTGGATTATGAAGTTGTAGTTAGGGTATTTAAAATAGAAAGATTTCAATTGTAGGAAATGATGTAAAACATGTTGAGGATAAGTTGTGTAATAAAGTCGATAATTCACTTGTTGGATGTCACGCGATCTCATTGCGAGGAGGAATCTTTTTCTTGTCTCTGTTTTTATAAATACGGTGTTCTGACGGGTTTTTTATTTACGTCTCGGATTATTGAATACTTTCGGTGTTTGATTGGACGGTTAGAGGTTGCAAAAGCAATCGCCCTCTAATTAAAACATTTATTTAGGCATTAGTTCAATTTGGATTAAATCTCGCGAAAAGCCACGGTGGCTGTCTCTCGCGCGTCTTGGAAAGACATTCCTAATGCCTGTTTTTCTGAGGGAGGGATGCATTATCAAGTGAGATGAGCTGCAATGTTTGCGGCTGACTATTTTGGAAAATTTGCAATCGTGGCAAGTGGAGTAAAGTTTGACTAAGCTATTTAATGAACAAAGTATATAATGGATTTGGTGAATGGTTATATTATATAACATTTTGATAAATGGATGAATTTGAAGAGTGTATGTATGTGGTTGATGCACATTTGTTTCATATTTTTACTTAAGTTATAAAGTATTACATTTGGTGAGTAGTTATTTATATTTGGTAGGGTAGGTTTGATAAACAGGTAGTTATCTTGATTAATAAGTGAGTTATCATTTTATAAATGCGTACTTTAATGTTTGATGAACTGGTATACTTGATAAATGTGCATATTTTCATACTTCAAAGACAAGTTGTACCTATTAGTTTCTTCAAGCTTTTAGTTGCTGATAATTATATTAACATTCTTTAGAGCGCATGTCCTATGGACGAAATCGTTTATACATACTTTCACTGTTTGAAATGTTACAATCATAAAGATATAGTTATGACTAGAGGGGGTCATAGCTTGTTGCCGCTCTTGTACATCCATGTGTCAACTAGGTATTGTTATCTCAGTATATTTCAGGGAACCTCCGTTCGGGTGAAAGCGATAGCTGTTGGATAAATGCTTGTTGGGTTATCAGAAGACCGTGTAGTCTTCGATGAGGTTACTTGTAAATATTATAGCGAAATAGTAAGTTTAAAAATAGAATGAGGCTAAACTAAAAAAATGAGACAAAGATAAAAATAATAACTTAAAGCATTGAAACAGCATAAAGTGAAATAGTAACTTACAAACTATACATACATATTTACGAATTATGTAGATAGATATAGTATTACTGGATTATGTATATCAAATAAGAATACTGTCAGCTCATGTTTTGTTTTCGGCGTGGTAATTTTACGCTTAAAACTCATAAGAGATATCATGAGGTTCGCTTTCTGTAAAAGTTATTAGCTTTAACAGTTAATTGATTTATTACATTATTTATTTATTATACACTCAACAAGTAAAAGTATTTTGTTTTGACAAAATCCAAAGAAGTACCTATTGGATTAATAAGGCAAGGTACGAAGCATTGGCTGGATTTTACAACATTTAAAGTTTCCTGTTCATTTTTATCATTGAGTTAATTTGAGGCGGAAGGATCCTCTGGAAAATTTTTAAGATTAAGTTATTAGTAAGAAAGTATATTTTGATTAGGTTAGTTTAAAATGTACAGCCGGTAATTTAAAAAAAAATATATATATTTAATTTTACATAATAGGTGAAGCTGGTTGATGCACCAAAAATCGAATTATCATAGGAATTTAATTAAGCTAACATTTTTATTTATTATCAACTTCAAATATACAGTAGCAAACTGATTAGTTGGAATACATGCAGTGATTGGAATATTTAAGTTCCGATAGAAGAATCTATATCGTGGCTTGTTCCTTTATGGACAAGAATATTTTTTTTTGACTCGTGGGACCACTTACACAAAATATCAACGTTCGGTTTGGAGGTCTTCCATGGCTATTCCTACAGTTCCATGAGGTATTGAAGAGGTTAACACTTTGTCGCTCGTCACATCAACCAGCACGGCATTTGGGTATGATGGATGGATGTAGATAGGTACACATTTGATGGGGGGGGGGTTTAGTGGTTTGTATCAATAGGAACCAGGGGTTGAATGAGGAAGGCTGAGGACAGTACGTGTGGTGCTTACTAGGGAAGGTTTATGTTCAACAGTGACCTTATGATGATGACGATGTAGATGACGATGATGATGATGATGGACGTACGAGGACGAATCTTTTACGAAACGAATAAAGGAAAATCGAACAGATGCGGGTCATTACGGTTAACATATAAAATAATGTATAAGGTACCTACTTTCTTCTAATCTTTATGATCGATCAGCTTGTGATAGAGATCTTGATGTCGTAGAGAATAGAGATGTATCGAACGGAATATTTATTTCATTTTTTTTCCTGCTATTATGTTGATATCGCTTTTCTCTATGAAAAGGAATTAATGATAAACTAATAGGTATCATTCGGCGGCGAGTCGCGACTGTGTCGTTCCCAGGGTCGAATTTGGTAGTTCTGCTTATGTTACTCGAAACGACAAAGTACGCCATATGGTGCATATTATGACTAAAATAAAATATATAAGTATCATGTGAAATTATAAATCAAAGATTCTTTTTGCATGTAGATATTATATGGTTAAGAGGCACAAGTGACGCAACTACTGTACCCTGGCGTTTGTTTAACATTGTCCATTAGTACTTCAGAATGTGGATTTTGCTAGGAAAAAAAAAAAAAAAACAATAGGTAATTGTAAGAAATATGGGAAGCGTAATCTGCATTAAAAGAAAAAGTTTGGATTGGAAGCAACCAGGCATAGGATTTTCATACATCCGTAATCACGTTCCTTTCAACTCTCTAACTATCACGGTTCACGATACGCCGTTCACGGTTCAGGCCGTGACGCACGTGCAGACGGACAGACGGACGGAGAGCAGAGGTTTAGAAAATAGGGTCTCGTAGGCACCCTTCGAGGGGTACGGAACTGGAGAAAACTAAATTATAATAATGATAATAGGTTTTCTAGGTTACCAAGTAAAATTACTTCTCTTAGGTCGGATTGTATTATGATGGATGCTTATGAAACAAAATTAAATGAACGGTCTACTCAAAGTGTTTTATGTTTGCAGGATCCAAGGATGTTGGAAATGAATAAATGAGGAAAAGAAAGACCCAAAACTAGGTATGGGTCAGGGACACAAAGTCCCAAGGAAGGAAAGCCCCGAGGTTACGGGCTATGGACAAAAAGTCCTATAGGAGGAAGGAGGTAGACCCTAGGATAAGGGTCATTAAAAATTTGGATCTGGAGGGAAAGAACCCTAGGATAAGGGTCATTAAAAATTTGGATCTGGAGGGAAATAAGGACAATCACATATGTATCCCGGTAGAAGAGAGACGCGCCAAGGCTCGGAATCCGCGATTTTCCAATAAGAAGGGAAGAAGAAAATATGTGCGTAAAACTATTGCGTTGAAAGTGTATGAAAATGTTTTGTGATTTAAATCGAGAACTGGCGGCGATTAACTTTAAGTTTAGAGAGTTTATTTTATCAAAAGGACAAGAAGTTCACTTACACATATTCATATTAAGAATCGCTCCCGATTCTAAATATAAATATAGAAGAAAACATAATCTTTAAAGGTATGGTGACTATACAATAATATAAAAAGTCAAAACACGTTATATTCGTTAACAAACTATACCTACATCTAGCTAAGATATCTATGGTGTTTGACACTGTTTGATTAAACTTTAAACTTTGTAAAAGATTTTTCCTCCAGTATGAGTTTCGGCAAGTACATTATGTAGTAGAGCTAGGTAGTTTACATACCATAATTAGTCCTAGCTTTATGTAATTGTAGCATAATAGGTATGTTCGTTTTGTGTACCATATTTATGAGATTTAGCTTTAAAGTGATGCGTGTATGTACGGACTTTAATAGTATTTTCCTAACAAATAGACATATTTTGAATTTGTATAATTGACTTATATAATATAGTTCATCAGTTTTCTTATATAATTCTTTAGTGGGAAGGAGAGTCTAGTTGGAACAGAACTTTTAACAATTTATTTTGAGATACTTGAAACCCTTTAAAGTAGTTTTTAGTAATTAGTTTTACATGCTCATCCCCAAATCTCTATTGAGTGTTCCTGTAAAATATTGGCTTGTGAGTTATAATTGATGCTTCGGACTTTATGCATATACCTACCTTCTTTGATTAAATTGAGGCCTCCTTTAGTTGCTACTGGTCTCGCAATTTTTGATATCTTTATGATTTTTGAAAAATTATTTATAAATTTAGAGTGTCTGCATCTTTTTATTTTAATATTAGCGGAAGAGAACAGAAAAATGAATTTTAGATTAAAGGCTAAATTTGAGTGCTACTGTAGACTGGCAGGTAAAGTTGCGAGGGTAAATAGTTTGGAATTGAATTGAGTTTATCTGCTATTTTCTAATTATATCGGATGGAAAGGGGTGCTGCGAGTGCTCTAAAATTAAGTTGCAATCATAATCAATACCAATGTATCAATAAAACTGTATATTCCTTCTAGTTAAGTTAGCAAGAATATTAATTTAATTAATTACTATCTTAATTTTTTTTTTGTTTTGTTGAACTAAGTCTTTGTCATTTTGGTTGTGAAGTTTACATGTTACTTAAGTTTTAATTTTTTTTTAAAAGCGATGAGACTCGCTTAAAACAGGATGGCCGAGCTGTAAGCTTGGCCCATATTAATTATCTATAAAACATAGTTGGCGCCACTCAAATCATAACATCATATTAGAAGGCGTCATTGATTGGCTGAAGTTGTTCAACATCTGATCGATAAACGTACTGTATATAAAATTCTTATAGTTTTTAGTTGATGAATTGTAGCATAATAAAGGATAATATTTGTAATCAATATATAAGATGAAAACATCTTTATTACTTAGATGATTTGTGAAACGAGCTTGATGATTTGTATATTAGTCACTAAGTTTATTCATTGTACAATTTGGATTGGCCGATAACGATAAGATAAAAAGGGGAGTGGCTAATAAACGTGGAGAGGTTACCTGTAAGAGTGGTTTTAAAACGACGACATTCAAAAATATACTAACGTAAGAGGAACAACATTTATTTGACACAAATGTAAAAGTTAATAAATTTAAATATGAAATAAAAGTGTAATAATTTATCATAAAGATTGTGTTTGTGATTTCGTCAGACCTTACCCAAAATTATGCATTTAAATAATTATAAAAATAACTAGCGGAAACATTAGGGGAGAATGTTTGGATTCTATTGACCTATTAGCAGTGGCGGTCTTAGGGGGTGGCGAACGGGGCAATCGCCCGGGGCCTCGCTCTTGCAGGGGCCTCGCGCAACAACCCAAGCAAATTATAAAAAATATACATTTTTTAAACATATTTTTTAATTAAAACTTTTGATTCTGATCTTTAATTACTTATTAAAGTTATTAAATAACGGTAAATTAAAATAAAGTTAGTTAACTAATTCATCGCTCGGGCAATCCCCGTATTTTATTTCGTTCGTCAGTTCTTGTCACCTCACAATTATTTTGCTTGTAGTATGAGTTACAAAATTGTTACTGGTAAGGTTTTGGGGGTTCAAACTCCCAGACAAAGAAAGCTTAAAATAGACTAATTCTCGAATTCCTCCAGGCTTAAAATGTTGAATTCGTAAAATGTTGAATTTGCAAAATGTTGAATTTCGGAGTTGCTAAATGTTAAATCCCAAAATGTTGGATTCGCAAAATGTTGAATTTGAATTCCCAAAATTAAATGTTGAATCTTAAAACTAAGCTTTTAATTCGCATATGCTTATACGTAATTCACAAAAAAAAAGCGGCCAATTTTGAGTCGGACTCGCGCACCGAGGCGAGGGTTCCATACTAGGGTATTTTTTTCTGACATTTTGCACGATAAATCAAATATTTCAACATTCACACAACAAATTCAACATTATAAGAATTCAACATTTTAGGAATTCAACATTTTGGACCTGAAGGCTCGAATTTACCATTCTCTTATTTAAATATATCGAAAATTTTGCGCTCGCTTCGCTCGCGCATTTATGTTGTATTAGTTGATGCCCGAAACTTCGGTTCCATCGATTCGGAAACGTCGTGGAAACTCGGGATAAAGTATCTGTGCGCAAGCTATCTCTGAATTATACCAAATTTTAGCAAAGAAGATGGGCCCTGAAAAGGACTTTGGCTAATATTAATATGGTTTTTTTTGTAAATAATATATCAAAAATTTCGCGCTCGCTTCGCTCGCGCTTTTATTGTATATTATTTGATACCCGGAATTTAATCCACATGGTAAGTTTTTGAAAATCCCCCTAGGAACTCTTTGTCTTTCCGGGATAAAAAACATGAGAAAAGTAGAGTGAGGTGCTTTGAAATATAAAATTTTGTTATGGCTGAGCTCGTTTATATTTCTCTTTTTTATCTGTATTAAACAAAAAAGTTGCGCTCGCTACATATCTTTCAATTTTATTGAATACTAGCGACTCGCCCCGGCTTCGCACGGGTGTTCTATGGAAAAGTGGTTATAATGGCTAAAATATAAATGTTTGGTTTATACTATCGCGGACTTTTTTGTAGGCATTATTAAGTTCTACAACTTTTCTATAGAAGTCAATTATACATCTCTAACCATTTAGGCAGCGTTCGCGAGAATCTTTAACGTACGGCAGTTTTTTCGACGCCTTACTCCACAATTTTTACTACCACGAAAAATCCTATCTATTTTCCGGGATAAAATATAGCCTATACGGATTCGGAAGAATCCCTCTAAGTAATGGTAAAAGAAATTTTGAAATCGGTCCAGTAGTTTTTGAGCCTATTCAATACAAACATACAAAAATACAAAGGTTTCCTCTTTATAATATTATAGTATATAGTATAGACTAGTTGACCGGCCCCAGCTTCGCACAGGGAGCCTATCTATTCCATAGACAAAATATGGGTGGTATTATGGAACAGGTAGACTCCCCGTGCGAAGCCGGGGCGGGTCAACTAGTTATGACTAAGAGTCTACTTTCTACTAAGCTATTATACTGATCGCGATCGCCGTTGAGGAGTTCCAGCCTCTATTTCCGAAACTGTTCATCAGATCTTCACCAACCTTACATGGTGCCAACCTGACAGTACTATACCTTTGTAAAAAAAAGAATTGTGAAAATCGGTTTAAATTTGTAGCGGTTGCCACATTCGCAAGAAGATGTCGCTTCTAAACCCAATGAATCAACAACGCTCGAAACACTAGATGGCAGCACGGGTAGCCTAATTGAAAACTCAAAATAGAACACGCAACTTTCAATCGCAATGACAGAGCGTTTACCAAATTGGACTATATATAGAAGTTTCAACGCATAACCGTCGGCCCAGCTGGCGCTACCGAGCACGACACCGCTTGGTTGGGAAATTTCCCTATTGGTACGGTCGAGCACACAAACACACGCTCCCGTACAAATTTGACGGAGTTATTGAGTAAAATCGATAAAAAGTTTGATCCTGTATCTCGAAGAATCCTTAATTTTTTTGGAATGAAAACTACCCTATATATTAACCCGGAGCACTTTCAGTGCACCTTTCATTTAAATCCGTTCAGTAGTTTTCGCATGATGCGCGTACAGACAGATAGACTGACAGACAAAAATTCTAAAAAAAATTGTTTTGGGATCTATATTGATAATAATACTTTCTGCGATTAAAATTTTCAAAATATATCAAATGTACAGAAATCGTCCAGTTACAGTTTTATTCTAAGTATCCAAGATTACGTTCTAGTATTGAGTGAGCTGGAAATGTGTAAATTAAAGTATTTGAAGTATTGAGAAAAGCATATTATACTATCGAAGATTATGTAAATGATAAAAAAGCGTGGATTTGAACTTCGATTCGCTCCAGCAATGCGCAGGACTTCAATTGCTTTTATACATGGCATAATATTGTATATCAAATCTTTGAAAAGAGCAACCGCCGAGTTTCTTGCTGGTTCTTCTCGGTAGGAAAGGCATTCCGAACCAGTGGTAGATGCTTTTGACGATTCGAAAGAACTTGTAAAAGTCTAATTGAATAAAAACATTTTGAATTTGAATTTGAATTTGAATTGAGTAAGGTAAAAGTAAAAAAAACTGTGTGATACTTAAAAATTATTTCTGACTGTTTGTGCGAAACAAAACAAGATTCACGAAATGAGTTCGCGTGATCGTGATGCCGGCAGAAAAATTGAGTCAGGTAGTTCAAAAAGGAAACGAGGTATCAAAAGAAAGCAGGTAAATCTACGTGGATCTTTCGTCTTATCATTCGTTAGATTATTGCGCTTTAATTAAAGATTTTAGTCTTAGGAAAAGCCACTTGTATCAATTTTAAAATTTATCATCTCTGTATTTGTTAATTTTGTAAATCTTTTAATGTAAAATATTTTAAAACTCTATTTATTTGTATAACTTTAGCATTTCTCCTCAAACATGAAAAATACCTAAACAAACAAACAGACCTACTTTCGCATCACATACTTTTCACGAAGAACAAACTAGGGCCTCGCAAGACCTGCCGCCCGGAGCCTCGCAATGGCTAAGACCGCCTCTGCCTATTAGGTCCATCTGATTAAAAACTAAATTCGAAATTTCTGCATTATCGTCTAAACCCTGTACCCACTGCAAATGTTTATAGGCGGTGGCAATCACTTAACATAGGGTGATCCGCCTGCTTATTATTTTTACTAAAAAACCCATCTCCGGTCCACTACTGAGCACGGGTCTCCACTCAGAATAAGAGGGGCTTAGGGTTAGAATTAGAGTCCATCACGCTGTCAAAGTGCGGAAACCTTTGAAAACATTTTAGATGTAGAGAATTCTCAGGCATGCAGAATTTTTTTACAGCTGTTAAATTTGAAAACATTGTTTTCCAGGTTCGGTTGGAGTAAACCTTCGGCTGTGTTACATTTCGCGACTGAGCCGGGAGGTATGCAACATTAGAAATATTTTTACAGTAATTAATTAATTATTATTAATGTCAATTTAGGTACCAACTACGTCGAATTTTGAATCAGATTATAACTACCTATTTTTGACCCCCGACCAAAAAAGAGGGGTGTTGTAAGTTTTACGTGTGTATCTGTGTATCTGCCTGTGGCATCGTAGCTCCTAAAGTAATGAACCGATTTAAATTTTTTTTTTTTTTTTTGTTTGAAAGTTGGCTTGATCGAGATTGTACTTAGCTATAATCCAAGAAAATCGGTTCAGCCATTTGAAAGTTATCAGCTCTTTTCTGATTACTGTAACCTTCACTTGTGGGTGTAATAAATTTTTAATTTACACTTGAGAGTTTCATCCAGAACGTCTGACTGTCTGTCAGTTAAACTGAACGGCATTCCGAACCAGTGGTAGATTATTTTGACTTTGCTTTGAAAAGCACTTGTAAAAGTGAATAAAAATCTTTTCTATTCTATTCTATAGAAACCTATTACCGTTACATAGAGGTTAAAATTTAAGGTAGGTATCTCCCATTTCGGGTTCCGTAGGTACCCGAAGGGTGCCAACAGGGCCTCATTATTAAGCCTCCGCTATCCCTCCGTCTGTCTGTCAGCGGCTGTATCTCGTGAACCATAATAGGAGTTCAATTTTTCACAGAATTTGTATTTCTATTGCCATAACAAAATGTAATAAAAATTTCGAAATGGCCACCATGAAAATTAAAGAATGTTATTTATTCTACGGAATCCTTCGTTTGTGAGTCCCACTCACACTTTTTATACCATTGTTTATACTTTCAGCTGGTAGAACTCTGCCCGCAACATCAGAATATACGGACATAACTCCGATACTAGAAGAAACAGAGTCTCAAGAGCCTTACAATATAACGCAGGCGCACGTTTTCGAACGCCTCAACGAGGTGTCGAGCGCAGCGCGGGGAACGCCATCTTGCGCCGCCATCTTTGTCTTAATTGTGACGTTTTGGTTTTTAATTGGAAGAGTTAAGTTCTCAATCGATTATAATATTAATTGACGAACATTTGTAATGCAATATCACTTAGTTTTCTTGAAAAGTGCTTCAAAAACCATGTGTTTTTAATCGTGTTAGTAAAGCGCGGGAAACGCCATCTTGCGCCGCCATCTTTGTCTTAATTGTGACGTTTTGGTTTTTAATTGGATGAGTTAAGTTCTCAATCGATTATAATATTAATTGACGAACATTTGTAATGCAATATCACTTAGTTTTCTTGAAAAGTGCTTCAAAAACCATGTTTTTAATCATGTAACGTGTTAGTAAAGCGCGAGGGACGCCATTAAGCGCGGCCATCTTTGTTCTCGATTTGATTAAATTGGCGATTCATATTAGAGGTGTTAATTAAAACTCCTTGGAAGCCAATTGATCAATACAATAAAATTTATTCCTTTTTACAATACATAGCTACTTTTACTTTTGGAATTTAGATTTTTTAAAGGTTATAATATAAATCACAATTGTCACTTTTCTGTGTCTACGCAGTACACGGTGTTGCCACTGTCGTTCCTTTAATTTGACGCGAACATAGTTCCCCCCCCTGGAATACCCCGGGTATTACTGAACATCAGCATCAGCCTCAGGCAATAAAGGGCAAAGTTTGGTGAGCGCTCTCCGGACGTCGCCTCGTTGGGTCGCGATTTCAGCCACTCTGGCGACCCCATCGACGCCTGGAAACAGCCGCTTAACGCGCCCCAAACGCCATTGCAGTGGTGGACAGGTTTCGTCCTGGAGGAGGACCAAGTCACCCACTTGAAGGATGCCTCCCTTGCTGGTGCGCCACTTCAACCGTTGCTGGAGCTCACAGATGTACTCGTTCTGCCAGCGTCTCCAGAAATGCTGGCGTGCCTGTTCCACCCGTTCATAGCGTTGCAAATTTGATGTTTTCTCTGTTTCGAGGGTCGGATCAGGCAGCGATGTCAGGGGCCGCCCAATCAGAAAGTGCCCTGGGGTGAGGGATTGAAGGTCGTGCGGAGAGGATGAGATAGGACATAGAGGACGGCTGTTTAGAATAGCTTCCACCTGTGCAAGCAAAGTGGACAACTCCTCATATGTCAAATTGGAGCTACCTATAACGCGCTTTAAATGGTGCTTGGCTGACTTGATACCTGCCTCCCAATAACCTCCAAAATTAGGCGCATAAGCTGGGATGAAATGAAACTTGATTTGCTCGGTTGCAGAAAAGTCAGATACAAGATTTGGCGCATCTCTCAAGAAATTACTTAGCTCTGTGGCAGTGGCAACAAAGTTTCTCCCATTGTCACTGTAAATTTCCAGCGGCCTTCCGCGGCGCCCTATAAATCTACGTAGCGTTAGGACATAGGCCTCTTTAGAAAGTTCGGTGACCGCTTCCAGGTGGACGCACTTATATCTAAAGCAAATAAAGAGACACAAGTAGCATTTGAAAGTCTTTGAACCGCGACCTTTCCGATTTAAGATAGTAAATGGGCCCGCGAAATCAACGCCTGTGGTTTCGAAAGGAAATGCTGGTGTAGTGCGCTGCGCCGGAAGATGACCCATTAGGGGTGTAATCGTTTTCCCTTGAAAACGGCTGCACTGTACACAATTGCGTACCGTGCGACGTGCTAGTTGTCTTCCACCTAATGGCCAGACATAGTTTCGAACTGTGTATAACAATAGCTGAGGGCCTGCATGCATTTGTCGAACATGCTCGTATCGAAAAATCAAACAAGACAACTGGTGCTTTGAATGCAATAAGATAGGATGCTTCTTGTCGAAATCGTAGTTTGAATGTTCTAGCCTACCACCTACGCGCATGACGTCTTGTTCATCTAAAAAAGGACTGAGCGATATAAGGTTACTTCGAGCTGAAATGTTGCGTTTATTAATCAAAGCCTGGTATTCGTTTGGAAATGATTGAAGTTGAGCAAATTTACAAATAAAAATAAACGACTGGCTTAATTCTTCGACCGTTAAAGGTCCAGTTCGTTTATCTTTAGGATTTTTAATGTTATGTATGAACCGCAAAGTATACGCAAATGCCCGTTTCAATCTCATTAAATTGGAAAACCTTTCAAAAGAGATGAGATTTTCAGAGACTTGAATCGAATGAATTTTTATTTCAGGTAGCTCATCTTCAATTTGTTCTCCTAAAACCGGCCACTCCGACTCCGATTCAGATAAAAAATTTGGACCTGACCACCATAATTGTGAGTCTAGTAGACAGCCAGCCTTGGTGCCTCGAGAGATCAAATCCGCAGGGTTATAATTCGTTGGCACGTGACGCCAGTTTGCTGGTGTAGTAGTCTCACAGATTTCCACGACTCGATTAGCAACGAACGTTTTTAATTTGCTAGGGCTGGTGCGCAGCCAGCCCAACACGACACTGGAGTCACTCCAATGCACGCACCGTGAGATCGTGCAGCGTAGTGACTCGAGAGCGGCCTTGCACAACCGAGCAGCTAGTAGGGCACCCAGCAATTCCAACCGAGGAATCGTAGTCGGCTTGCTAGGATTGACTTTTGATTTGGCGCAGAGCAACCTAACTACCACTTGCCCATCATGGTCGACAGATCTTAAATAAAGACAACAACCGTGCGCTGAAGCTGACGCATCGCAAAAGGAGTGAAGCTCCAGGGTAACAGGTAAGTAGCAAAGAGCTAATCTGGGAATTTCAATAAATTCTAACTTGCTAAGGTCCTGTTTTAAATCATCCCAAGTTTCTTGCAAATCACAAGGGACTGGTTCATCCCAATCAATGTTACGGCGCCATAATTCCTGCATAAGTATCTTGGATCTAATCGTACAAGGGCTTATCAGGCCGAGAGGATCGAAAATTTTGAATGAATGCGACAATATCGATCGCTTTGTTATATAATCGTCGGTGTATTCTGGAATGCTTACTATGACATTTAAGGTGTCAGTGGATGGTTTCCATTGCAATCCTAAAGTGCTAGTGGACTCGCTTAGCGTTAAATTTTCTAATGGGTCTATCGCAGAACTTTCGAGAATTGAAGGCACGTTAGATTTAAACTTCCGCAGCGGAAAACAACCAGACCGTAAAACCGACACAACTGTGGCCAAGATATGGTGCAGATCCGATATCGTATCGGCTCCGGTTAGCAGATCGTCCATATAGAAGTCACGCTGAATGATTGTCTTTATTAAGTCATCTTCACACTCCTCGCCCAAACGCCATAAACATTTAGTGCTCAAATAGCTAGCGCTCGCAAAACCGTAAGTTATCGTATTAAGTCGCAAAGTTTGCAGAGGACTGTGTTCATTGTCTCTCCATAGAATGAGTTGCAAGTTACGGTCATTCTCGTGCACAGTGACTTGACGAAACATCTTTTCGATGTCACCCGTTAGCACGTAGCGGTGTTGACGAAAACGTAATAAAATGGAGAAAAGCGTGTCTTGTATTGTAGGGCCCACGTACTGCAAGTCGTTGACAGAAAAACCTGACGACGTAGGGCACGACGCGTCAAAAACAACCCTTAACTTAGTAGATTCACTTTGTTGCTTAAATACGGCGTGGTGACATAAAAAATAGGACGGTTCTAGTCTCGTCACATTTAAAATAGAGCAATGGCCTAACTTGATATATTCATTAATGAATTCCGTGTATTGAGCTTTAAGTTCAGGCTGTGCCTTAAAACGCTTCTCTAAATTGAAAAATCTTTTCCTGGCAGTAATGTATGAATTTCCTAAGCAGTCAGGGGTATCCTTGAGGGGTAACCTCACACAAAATCTACCTGAGGAATCTCGAGTTGTATGAGCCTGGAAGTGTTCCTCACATGACTTCTCGTCCTCGCTTAATAGTTTCTTGGGTGAGAATTCTTCCAGCTCCCAAAATCGATTCAGCAACTTGTCGAGATTTTCTGATTGGGGACTTGAAACTTGAAAATTGCATCTTATATTAGAAGGGTGAGTTCCTGAATTGATAGGACCAGATAAAATCCAGCCGAACTCTGAATTTATTAAATAAGGTTTGTTGGCACCTAATGTTTGACGTTCGCATCCTACTATGTGCCAAAATAGGTCAGCGCCAACCAGCACGTCAATTGGTGACGGCTTGTAAAAATTAGGATCGGCTAGCTGAACATCCGTAGGAAATTTGAGATTGTTTGTGTTAATTAATAACCTCGGGATATCACCTGTGAGTTCAGGTAGTACTGGGCAAGTCAACTCCGCTACATAGTCACTGTGCAGAGATTTCAATTGAAACGAGCAAAGTTCGTTTGTACAGTGAGAAGTTAAGTTACCTATCCCTATCAAATTGATGGGTTCCATGGGGGACGATTGCAACTCTAACCTATCTTGTAGTCTTTTGGAAATGAGACTGGACTCAGCACCGCAGTCGAGTAAGATGCGAACAACTTCAGCCTTTTTGTTGACTGGGTTGACCGCCTCGACCAAGGCTGTGGACAGAAGAGTAAACCTTTTAACATTATCTCTAGCTAAGTTAACTGTAAGCTCTGCTGCAGGTGTAGACGCGGGTCTTGTTGCAGTGGAAGCACTGTTCTGAGAAGCTAACTGCTGGCCATTACTGCAAATCAGGGTATTATGGCGCTTCCTGCACTTGCGACATGGTCCTGCGTGACAGGTATATGCCTGGTGTCCCCCACGGAGACAGTTCCGGCAAAGCTTTAAGCTATCGACTAGAGCCCGCCGTTGCTCAATTGTTTTATTTTTAAAACTCTCACAGTCATATATTCGGTGTACACCTCCACAGACATTGCAAGTTGGGGTGTGAGTCTTAACAGCCTCGGGTTGCTCTGATATTCGTGCTGCAAAAACATTGGCTTGAGGCCGCTTCTTCCTAGATTGACAATTGTCCGATTGAGTGTTAGAATTGCTGGCTGACCTTGGGTGGTTATAGGTTTCTAATATATCGGCCCGGTCCTTAAGAAACTTGTTAAACTGTTCGAGAGTAGGAGTGCCCTCAATAGAATTTCTATACTCTTCCCACTTCATACTGGTTTGACTCGCAAGCTTTGAAGAGACTATATGGATTATCAAAGTGTCCCAGTGTGAAGTGGGCTCGCCTAAGCTTGACAGTGCACGCAAGTTCTTGTTAACGTTGTCCACTATGGACCTGAGTGCCTTGTCTGTGTCTGTCGACTTCATATCAAAGCTTAACAAAGAGTTTAAGTGACCTTTGATTAATAAACGCTTGTTATCATAGCGGTCGCGCAGCAAGTCCCATGCCTTATCATAATTGGCCTCTGTGACTTCAAGATTACTTATTACACGTGAGGCCTCACCTTCCAAATAGGAGTTAAGATAGCAAAACTTGATGGGAGTAGGTATGCGCTTGTTGTCGTGGACAAGAGAGCAATATAGGTCACGGAACTCAAGCCACTTACTGTAATTCCCATCAAACTTTGCTATCTGTAAGGTAGGGGGCTTGAAGCCTATACCCGGCTGCTCGTGGCAACAATGAGAGGAACTGTTGACTTCCACGTTTGAATTGCTAGCTTGATTGTGCTTACTCTGGAATAGCTGAGCTGTGGCAATCAAGCCAGCAAATTCAAGCTCAATGAAGTCGCGCTCTTCGAGCTCCTGACTTAATTCTGTGGCGTTCAAAACTTCTATCTGACTTTGTATTTCTTCAAATATGTTGGATAGACTTTCAATTTTTCCTAGTTGAATATTCAATCTGGTTTGTTCTACCTCGTCTACTGACTTTAAAGACTCATGGTGAGTTAGAAAATTCTTAAATTTAGTTAAACGTCCCTTTACCGAACTGCGTTTCACTATAAGTTCTCTTAATTTGGCATCGGCCATGATTCTATAATTATAAGTTGATCAACAGCAATGCAACTTATAATGTAACAAACTAAATTAATTAAATCTCAACTATAGGAATATCGACTCTAATTTATCACAAATAGAACAATAAGTATTGCTTACGCCAGTCCTTGTATAAAACCTGGTCTGTTTATCGCCTCAGCTAATGCTGCCTGAGCCCGTTGAGCAGTGGTATCGAACAGTAAGTATCAAGTCAGCCTTACAACACCTGAAATTGATATAATTTTGTGTAAATAGTAGCAGTAAGAAGCTTTACATAAAAGTTCTGTATATACTGTGGGCCTGTATAATCAAAAGTGTACAATAATACTTTATAAGTTCATAAATAATGCTGAATAATGCCTATTTTGAATGAATGATTTGATTTTGGCTATTACCTACATATGTAGGTACTCCACTTTGACCTATTTAGAGCTGTCCCCCGTGCCAACACAGAGTAAAAGTAGTCTAGGTTTTGCTGGAATAAATAGGACACGTTAAGAAAGAGATCTAGCGGGAAAGGCAGGGACACTTAGCTGATTGATTGGACTCGAACGCTGCGGCGCTGTTTGCTGACCGGCGAGAACTCGTCGCTAAGATTCTGTAGATTGCTCGTCCACGATGCTGCTGCTTGCCCGGAGACGGTGAACTCGTAACCTTTCTTCTTAATCCTCGTGTCTGTTGTATTGTATTGTTGTATAGAAGCTTCTTGGGCCCGATACTGCGATGTCATCAATCTGCGACGCAATAAGTTCGACCGGCGTGTTGGCCCAAATCGGTGTTATACTTCCTTTTGCTTTAAGAGGTCCTGTCACGGTCGCCAAAATGTTAATTAAAACTCCTTGGAAGCCAATTGATCAATACAATAAAATTTATTCCTTTTTACAATACATAGCTACTTTTACTTTTGGAATTTAGATTTTTTAAAGGTTATAATATAAATCACAATTGTCACTTTTCTGTGTCTACGCAGTACACGGTGTTGCCACTGTCGTTCCTTTAATTTGACGCGAACAAGAGGATTTTAGGAGAAAGTTGCAAAAGTATTTTAACATAAAATTGAAATTTTAGCGAAATAATTTTTTTATCAAGTATCGCATTTTTTGGGTAATAAATGCTCCTGCAGGGTGCGTTTAATGGCGTTTAACTATAGAAATTATTTTTGAAAAGCATTTTTGTAAAGTCCATTAATTTTTAAGTTTAGTTTTTAACCTTCATTTTAAGGTTCCTTTTCTTATACATAAGTACCTAGCCTAATATTTTAGTCACCAATGTCGGATAGTATTGGAGCGTTGAAATACTTTAAAATCAAAGGAAACCTTCCAGGGTTGGCTCGTATGCTATCGTTCGAAGCTGATGTCGCTGCCCGCGAAATTCAAATTTAATTTGGTTTTTCGCAATTTATAAACTAATACAACAAAATTCTCACAAATTAGACGATACTATAGTTAATTTCTTAAACTGGACCCTTGCAAGTAAAGATTTTTATATAAACCTGAGGATGATACTGCCATTGGCGCAATTAAAATGCCATATGCCTGCGTTGTGCGTTGCTAGCCGATGCCCGCGACTTCGCCCGCGTGGATTTAGTTTTTTCGAAATCCCGTGGGGAACTCTTTGATTTTCCGGGATAAAAAGTAGCCTATGTGCTAATCCAGGATATTATCTATCTTCATTCCGAATTTCAGGCAAATCCGTCCAGTAGTTTTTGCGTGAAGGAGTAACAAACATACACACACACACACATACAAACTTTCGCCATTATAATATTAGTGTGACAAAATGCGAAAAACCAAATTAAATTTGAATTTCGCGGGCAGACCCGTGTCATGACCCTTAAAATCTGAATCATACTTTTGACATGACAGACAGACACACGCATAGAAGAATATGGCGAGTGAATTGTAAAAATGTATGCATTATACTAACCACACAGATCTTTGTAAATAAGTTGTTTTGTAAAATTAGTACCTAAGATACTATTAAGACAGAAAAGATTATACTAATTTATATTTTTATAATTTATGTATTATTTATTACTTTGATAAGATATAAATAAAACGGTTTCCAATTGATTTGTGTACGATTATTTATTCATATGTCAATACATTTATGTAAACAACCACATTCGACGGAGTCTGTCCGTCCATACATAACTTTGGTTTTATTTAATTTAAATGTGATTTACGCTTACAATATTATATGCAACACTAAAACACAAATACTTTAACCTTTCTTATAAGATACCTATAATATAGTCTCTTTATATTCTAGTTAACACTTAAAAAAACGGGAAAGAAATTATGATTTTTTTTATATATCGTATATTTTAAAAAACAGTTAAACTTTATATGATTTTTTTAGTAAATATTTTTTTATTAATTCAAATTTTTATGCAGAGTAAAATAACAGAGAGGTTTTAGGTATCGGTCGTTAGGCCTTCCCCGCTGGGCGGTTTCCGTTATTTTAGACAGTTTTCGGTCCTGACTTTCATTGTAACGATACCAAAAAAAGAATTCAGATATCGTTGCATTGAAACTATATACAAAATCGACAAGAATTATCGCAAGTGAGCCCTTTTTCTTGCAACAATTGTGTGGATTTTATATATCTACTTTTTTTTTTTAATAATAAATATTGTTTCAATGTTTTTGTTCGAGCGTGCAAGGCCCAACCACTTCAACCTAAAACGATTCCGTGGAAAATCTTAATTTTATAAATATACAAAAATTCTTGGTCATTTTTTTTTTAATAAAACTGAATTATTTATGTTAAAAAAATGTGAGTATGAATGAGAGAACGTTAAAGAAATTAGACTAGAATCAAAAACAGAGAGAATGTGAGCGATCTAAAATTTATGACCTTAACAACTATAAAGGTAGAAGCATACTTTTAACTCATGCGATTTTATTAAATGTAGCACTGAATCAAGTCAAATCGTAGTATTTTAGTCAAAATACGAAAAATTAAAACTACCGAGGTAGTTTATGTTTTTTGATTTGATTCAAAAATGCGTCGAACTTCATCGCATCGCGTTTTAAAAGTATGCTTTTGCCTTAATAAAATACATGTAATACCACATGAACATTTATATATGATAAAATTTTAACAGATTAACTGTGAGGTTAACACAGACCAAGCAACACTGATCAAGTAAGCGCGAGCAATTCTTTAACGGATTAATTTACTATGATCTTTATCTAGTTCAAATAAAATAGTATTTTACATGAGTAATTTCGCGACTATTCAACGAGTCATTCTCAAGCAAAATTTATACAATTATTTATAATAATATACAACTCTTTCTTGAATTGGATAGCGACAATATTATTAAAAAATTCGTTGAATGCTCGCGCATGTTCAAACAGTCTGCTTGGTCTGTGTTAACGCTAACACTAAATGTTATCGTCGTTCAAAGTGACATTACGATTAAATATCTTATACTCACAATTAAGTATATTATTTATAGTAAAAAGTAAAAATCGAAAATTCAAATCACGATTGAAAATTTTTAATTTCATTTCAACGAAACCCGTATGAGAAATCAGATCTTTTTGGAAATGCAAAATTTGTACGCAACGACCATTCAATCTAACTTCAAACATAATATAAAAGTCTAAAAACAATTATTTACGACACAATGTTCCCAATTATATCTTACGAACGCAGCGAAATGTGATTTTAGTACACTATTGCATAGTTGTAAAAACTAATTTTATTAAAAAATATTCTAATATAAAAAAAAATGTACTTCACGTCACACACATAGAAAAACAGCTGTTTAAAATATTTTCATTTTAAGAAAATAAATTCATTATAACGAAATATTTTTCTCTTAATTAAAATATAATATTTAGTAAGACGGATGTAATTATATTAAATGCATGTTATTTGTGCTGTTTGAAGATAGACTAAACATATAAAAAGATTAAATACATAATACAATAACATCGACAAGATATGTTAACTTGCATAATATAATTTGTATTCTAGAATAGAATAAATAGAATTTACGAAAATGTAACTAATATTTATCGTGTGATATTAAAACGGATACATTCAATGTAACGATTATGAAAAAAAACTTTCAATATGGCTACCGTGGAAGACCCAAAATTTTCACGAATCACGGAATTTCAAAACAAGCATTTTAAAATGATTAAATATGGCACGTTATATAATAAATAAGTGCGCATGAATAATTAAAAAGCAGAATTCGTTAGTTTAATTTTTAAAAACACCATCAATGTAATTACAGTATGTTATATTATTTTTTCCCCACTCCAAACGTTCAACGTGGCAAAATGGCTACAGTCTCTTTCAGGTAGAAAGAATGCTGGATGACCTGAAGTAGATCGATAAATCGCCTGCTGCACAGGTACAGGGTCAGCGGTCTTTTTACTTGAAACTAACTGTACGAACATGGAATAATGTATTTTTGAATACTGGTATAAAAATGTGATTTAACACTAAACTTTCCACATTTTTAATGTTGCCACGCTACAAATTAAGTCAGTGTTCCAACTTCCAACCTACACATCACTCCTTAATGTTGTCGCAATAAAAAATTGTTCAACACCACTGTTTCATAAATCCTTGTCCGCAAACGCACTGTTTCTTTCAATACCACTCACAATTTTTCAATGGATATATATCTTTTAAAATTGAGACACTATTTATTACAAATACATTATATCGTACCAATCATGGTTTCGTGAAAAAAATTCTCATCTTAATAATTTTGAGTCCATGGTAAAATAGTTTTAAAATTTGTAAATATTAATACAATATATTCCTCTTCTTTACTCTTATAATTTCCAGTAACGGACATGTTTAATATGTATTGTTTGTTAACTTCATTTCTTGTGATTTATAAAATGATATAGTGAAATGTATAACTAAGTCTGGATTTTATTGAAATAGCTTCTAATAAATATTTACATACTGATTTGTAATTAAATATATATTTTGCTTACTATAGAATTATTTTCTTGAAAATAACCTTTTATACATAATAGTAATAGTAATTTTTAAATAAAGTAAATAGATTAATTAATGTAAAGATAGCTGCAAAATTAAAGCAATATTCTGAATAAATAATCTTTCATATACATTAAATTCACGGAATTTACTTGTATGTTTAATTTTCTATTAAATATTTTGTAATGACATTATGGCATAACATTGCTCGCATTTAAAATTATTTGTGCTAGCAAACAATGTAAAGTCTATTTTGATTACGTTTTTAAACCTTATTGTTACCACTTCACATCACAAGTGCACTGTTCCGTTAAAACAATTTCTGCCACTTGTATTGATACATTATGTTTTAAACACTAATTTGACTAACTGTATGTCTATTTCTTTGTCTATTGTTGTTATTTTGTGCTCATTTATTATTGAATAGTTATCACTTATCAGCAAGTATGTTACTCATTTCTACTCTATTTTTAATTTGTAACTTGAATGCATAAAATCCTATTCCATAGCTTCACGGTATTTCAAGTACATATCACTGCTCCGTTATATCTATTTTCACAAAATAATCCTTTAATATCTCCATAATCTTCAGGTTACAATGCTTCTTTAGAATTTTTGACTGTTCAAGTTTTGTTCAAGTCAAATATTTCCTTTACATAATTATTCATCAAACTATTTTCTTCTCACCTTTATTGAACTCAGGTTAAAATGTGTTTTCATCAAATATTATCTCAGGTGTAATAAGTCTTCACACAATGTTCTCAATGACTTGTGGCATATCGTTAAAACCATTTCTCACACCCATTTGAGTTAGAAATAGACAAGACACAGGTACTGTATGCATCAGCATTTCAAAGTAAGACAGTCTGCTTCCCAACACTTCCTTAAACTTTCATCTTGCATATATCAAATTCGAATGGAGGTCCTTGTCGCACATAAGTCAATGTGGAATGCCCGATTCTGGAATAATCTAAAAGTTCAATTGTATAATCTTTCTAGGGTCATTCTTTGACTTTCTAGGGTCATTTGGACCTCGCATAAACGGATGCGAACTAAGGTCTCTTATTGCAAATAAGTTCTCGTGGTTAGCTATTTTAGCTAGGAGGTTATTGGTGTTGTAAAACATATTTTAACACCTAAATCTCCAGTATCATTTCTTGAACTTTGCTTCCATATGCTTCTGTTAGAAATAACATTTTTAGACTTCACATACATGTACCTGCAGTAAGCTGGGAGTCTATCGACTGAGACTATCTCATGTCTATCATTTGTCTATGCTGTGTCTATCTTCTGTCTATTTGTGTTGTGGAGCGTGCACACCACCTGCGATTCTAGCGGCTCTGGCGGCTCGGTGTGCGCATTTTAGCGGCACGTAACACCAGAGACATGGCACTAGCAAACTTAGGAGAGTTATGCCCAGCCATCTGAAAGAAAACAATAATAATGTTTATAAACTAAATATGCGTAAAACGAAAAGTCCTCAATGCCTAGCCTAAAGCCTTGGACCAAGGAAGCTGAAATTTTGCACAGACGTACCTTTTATAATGTAGATAAGGAATAGTTTCTGCATACGGTTTGTATACGGACTGCGCAAAGTAGGCCATATTTCTAATTACCGTCGTCAGTTACAGTGGTTAAATGGGAGTTGCAACCTTTGTTTATAACTTCAGCCAACATGTTGGGCGTGAAATAATACATTTATATCTATCATTTCAGTTTTATTTGATGATTGTGTACAAACAAAGTTAGCCGCAATGTCCACCAACATAGGCATGTCCAGCAACACAGGGCATGTCCACCAACACAGGGCATGTCCAGCAACACAGGGCATGTCCAGCAGTGGACTTGCAAGCAAAGGTTGGTTACCGTTTAGCGCACTGCTCGTCCGGAGGTCCGCAAGTGCAGGGATGCATCGCGAACTCGCCCTCCGCGTCCGACATGCAGTGGTACAGCATACACTGGAAACGTCATGCGCATTGTATTACTACTTATTTCTATTCCCTCACTCCCACACTCTAATCAGCATCATCACGATCAAATGGCCCACTACTGAGCACCGGTATCCTTTCAGAATGGAAGGTATGTAGGTATAAAGAGGAAACCTGCATGCCTGAAAGTTCTCCATAATGTTCTTAACCAGGGACGGACTGTGAGTTTGTTGAGGCACTGGGCTAATACTACTTGGGGGCCTAAAAGCCTTTAATTGCCTGAATTATTAATCAACTAATTGCTATTTTGTCAAAAAAACTTAGCGAAAAAATACAGTCAAAAAACAGCTTCGGGAGATCACCTGTTTCATTTGATGTGCGCACATGATTGAATTTATTTCAAAACTGTTAACCTTATGATACGGTTTTTTTTTTTTAAATTCACAATATATTCACAATTATGATCCGTTCTCAGTAGTGAGCCAGCGATGCTAGGTCGTTACCTGCGCACACTTGATGCAGGAGACGCAGTCTATGCAGGACTTGAAGCAGTCGGGCGCGAACTCGCACGCGCCTGCGCGGTTCGCGCTCTCCAAATACCATTCGTGACAGTGCCTGGAAAACAAACATGATTAAAGAAAGCTATGAAACTTAAGTAACCGGTCAAGTGTGAGTCGGGCCTCGATATTTTAGAGTTCCGTATATAATTGTTTTTTTTTTTAAATATATAACCACAAATTCACGGGTTTCGGGCTTTTACCTTTACTTGTGCTATGAGACCTACCTACCTGCCAAATTTCATGATGCTAGGTCAACGGGAAGTACCCTATAGATTTGATTCCCTTGTGTTGAGGATATGAAGTTATCTTATAAAGGTGCCCACGCACCACAACTGCACTGCAGCGGAACTGCGCGTCGCGTCAGCGCCCCGCACGATATTCTCTCCAGCCGCGCCGCGCGGCAGTGACGTACGCGCGTCTCGGCTGGAGAGAATATCGTGCGGGGCGCTGACGCGACGCGCAGTTCCGCTGCAGTGCAGTTGTGGTGCGTGGGCACCTTAAGGGTTTCTTTTGAGGTACCCTAAAAAAACTCACCTGCACTTGATCCTGGCTTGGAATGGTTCAGCAGGTTGCTTCTTGTCCGGCAGTGGAGGAGGACCGCTGTAGCCACATTTCTTTATCGACCCTGAAAAACAAGGAGATAAATGATCATCACATCATCATGATCAACCCATCACGAGACGATATAATGCGGCTGGGGGGAAGTGGCTGCATGAGGAAGGCTTAGAAGGCCTATGTCCAACAGTGGACATCCACAGGCTGATGATGATGATGATGATCAACCCATCACTTACTATTGAGCACGGGCACGTTCACCACAGTTAGGGAACATCTAACAAAACTTACAAGGCTTCGACGTCACTAGCAGGCGTCAAATGTTAGTACATTTGGACGCAAGTAGCAGGCAATAGCCCGATTTTTCTTTGATTTTACATCACCATGTACTTCTCGCTGTTTGACCTAATTCGATCTTCCTTTTTCTACAACCGCACCGCACGCCACCGCAAGCAATTTCAACCTCACCACCTGGGTGCCTGGTGCACTTCGACCGCCCGTTTTGCCAGATCCTTTTATCCACGCACATGCAAACTGTGGTATCAATTCTCATCGCAGTGTTCCCATTAGATTGCAACATGGGTTATTCAAGGGGCGGACCAACAAATTCCTGAAAGGCAGGCAATGCTTCGGCGGTACCTTTGGTGCTGCAAATATACATAAGCGGCGGAAATCACTTAACATCAGGTGATCCAACTGCTCCTTTGCTTACTATTAAAAAAAACTTGGGAATTGAACCCAGGACCTCGTCATCCGCAGTTTAACATGCCAACCATAAGTTAGACCAGTTAGGCAGTTCTTCCAAGCTGAAATGGTGATGGTATCGCTTACCGGAATCTCGTTTCAGTAACGGCGGTTTGGTGTTGGGCGAAGACTTCTCCGAACTAATGACGCCTCCCGGACCCACTTGCGGGTACGTGTATTCATGCACCTGAAACATATAAAAGGAAAACCTGACTGACTGACTGATCAACGCACAGCTCAAACTACTGGACGGATTGGGATGATATTCGGCATGCAGATAACTATTAAGACACAGGCATCCACTAAGAAAGGGTTTCTGAAAATTCAACCCCTAAGGGGATAAAATAGGGCTCTAAATAATGATACCCCACAGGTTAGGATACGATTATTTTTTTTCGGCTCGTTTTTCATGTATGGGAGCCTCCGTGAAAAATAATTTAATTGAATTTGTAATGCAATATTTGGCTTTGGGTCAACGTTCTATGCCAAATACCAAAATTTCAGGTTTGTTACTCATTTCGTCTACGAGCTAGAGCCCTGTGACACGCGGACAGACGGACAGACAGCAGAGGGCTCCGTTTTCATCCTTTGGGTACGGATCCCTAAAAATGAGTGTGACTTACCGCAGAGAGGTGCACGTAGGGACACCGGTCCGCCTCCGAGTCGTCTAACTTGTCGTCGTATTGCAAGTTCAATGATTCTGAAAACACAAAATACTTTTAATTTAGTGATTCAATTAATAGAAAATTTGACAGCCAAAGATAGCGAAAGAGAGCCAGTTAATGGTGTAAGCGAGTCAGGCAATAAACAATAGACAAGTGTAAGGGCGTTTGTGCATTGATCCGAGATTTGAGAAACCGTCAAAATACGAATCAAATGAATACGTATTTGTATGAAGGCTTTGAATAATCGCGGAAACGAACCGAATATGGTTGAGTGCACCAACGCGCTAAGGGCATATCCATGTCTGCTAGCTATTCACGGCCCAACAGTTTAACCGATTTGGATGAAAGGTACAGAGTTGCTTACATCCCGGGGATGGACATATGCTACTTTTTATCCCGGAAAATCAGTTTCCAAAGTATTCTTAAAGGCCCATCCAAACCAGTTTGTATGAAATTTGGTACAGAGGTAGCTAGCATCCCGGAAAATGAAAGAGTTCCCACGGGATTTTCAAAAGCTTAAATCCACGCGGGCGAAGTCGCGGGCATCATCTAGTACAATTATGCAAGTTGTAACCAGAACGTTAGCAAAGACGAAGACAGGTGATAGAACTGAAGATTACTGATGAATAAAAACGCGGAAAAAAAATCCTGTATTTTTCTTAAAAGTTTACAATATATTGCAAATAAAACATCTGACTGACACTAGAGGTCAACGAACGTTACGTAAATAGGTTACTAGGAGTCAATGCTGCGTCGTAGGTGTCGCATTGACCCTTGGACTCTATACATGGCGGGTTTGAAACATAATAAATCACTAAAACTACAAGACAAGGCAAATGGTTATTGGCATTGTATTGTGCTTAGGTAGTGTGGCGGTCACCACAGTCGCAACAAGATAAAGTTGAAAACTAAAACCCGGCCAAACCACTATCCGTTCCTCTAAAATCCGTTAAATCTGTCTAAAAGCCTAAGTTTTTGTTAGCGTTCTGGTAACGCCTTGTGTATGGTGGTGTCGGTTACCAGTGAGGGGATGCTGCGGCAGTGTGATGGCGGAGAGGATGGGCGTCTGCGTCAACTCGTCGTTGCGGCGCACGCGGCTCGCTGTCGAGTTCTCGGAGCTCGAGTGCGAGTCCGTTGGCAGGTTCAGACACTGCAGACAAAAAAACAAACAGTACATTACTGTCCAGTGTGATCATTCACTAACTTAAAAAATATACCAAGCAAATGACCAAGAGCGTCACCTGATGTTAAGTGATTACCGCCGCCTATGAACATTTGCAGCACCACAGGAACCGCCGATGCGTTGCCGGCCAAAATACCGTTGGTCTGACCAAATTGCCCAGTTGGCCGACTTGGGTAAACGTTGCTTAACAATTACAATCGATTGATATGCGTTGTTACAACTAGGCCACGTTTATGCATTAGAACGGGGCAAAAGCTACTCACTTCAAATATATTGTTCTCTTCATCCTCTTCCTTGCTCTTCTTCCCTGCGTACCCGTACATCGAAGGCCACGCACCACCCAGACCTGGGTAACAAGGGTACACTATATGACAATGACCTCAGCATATAAAACATACTACTTTTATTTCACGAAGCTACGCACGCTTTATTTGTATCCACGCTACTGAGAGGAGTCAGCAAGAAACTCAGTAGTTGCTATTTTTTTAGAGTACTGTACCTCAAAAGGAACCCTTATAGGGTAACTTTGTTGTCTGTCTGTCTGTCAAGAAAACCTATAGGATACTTCCCGTTGACCTAGAATAATGAAATTTGGCAGGCAGGTAGGTGTTATAGCACAAGTAAAGGAAAAAGTTCGATAACCATGAATTTGTGATTACATCACAAAAAAAATGAAAATGCGTTCATGAACAAATAATTAGTATTTTCAAAGTAGGCCGATAACTATACCAAATGGGGTATCATAAAAATGGTTTTGCCTGTACATTCTAAAACAGATTTTGATTTATTTTTATGCAAAATAGTTTTTGATTTATCGTGCAAAATGTCGGAAAAATACCCGAGTACGGAACCCTCGGTGCACGAGTCTGACTCGCACTTGGCCGGTTTTACTACTACAGTCCAAGACGCTATTGAGAACCAAACTACGGTTGTATGGGGCAGGTGACGGAGAGGCCGCCGTCAAGCGCGGGTTAGTACATAATATAAATTATATACTCACCACATAGGAAAGCAGTAGCAGGAAGCAAAGAAACACATTAGATAAATCAGTTATGTATTATATTATTATTTTACTAGCTATACAATGTGCCCAGTCAAAGAGAATAAACGAAAAGACGTAAACTAGACTCAAAATTATTAAAAAAAAAAATTAAAACAGACTTCCAAAACAAACAAACAAACAAAGTAAAAAATATTTCTGTTTCTACACATGTATGAAATCGTGTGAGCTTCACGCTAGTTTTAATTTCTTTTATTATGCTCACCCGACTTCATACATACATATACAAGTAGAACTTTTGATTTGTGGTTTTATGAGTTGGTTTTTTAATTTTTTTTTTTTAATTTTAAGCCTTTTAGTGTAAGTGGTCATTGCTTGGTACATAAAATATCAATTCACCAGCATTTCCAAATCCACACGGTTTAGGAGTTCAGTACCTTGCAGCATCAGGATTGAAGAGTTGGAACTTGGAATTCAATAACAAAGTCTATGTTCGGCATTTACAATATGCCGAGCATAGACTCTTTCTCTATGGTATGGTTTAATCTCTATGGTTTAGGAGTGCTGTACCCTGCATCATCAGGGTTGAGGAGTTGGGACTTGGAGTCCACGCATGAAGTTTTTGCTTGGTGCCTACAGTATTAATTCACTATGTGCACTTCCTTGAATCTCGATAACCTAGCTGGGCATCGATAACCCTGAAGCATCAGGATTAAGGAGTTGGATCCAAAAAAAAAAAATATGGGACCACCATGGAAACTTTTATTGTGTTCATTAAAAAAATTTGCAAATTGGCCCAGAAACCTCGAAAAAATCCGTGTATAAAAAAATACGGGCCAAGTTGAGAACCTCCTTTTTGGAAGTTAAATTAGAACCTAGTTTCACATCTTTGTTTGTGCACTTTAAAACTGGCCACATTGTATTATTTATGGTTTAAAGCTTTAAAAACTTTAAAAAAACTTTAAACTTTTAGCCAATTAATGCCCCACTGCTGGGCATTTTCTTACATATAATAAGCCTTAACAATAATTAGAAACTATCAGATGGGGATGAAAAATGGGGGAAAATGAAAGTGCAGTGGAAAGGACAAAATGAGTAGATTCTTTAATTCAACGCCAATGAAAAAGGTAGCATTATCAGCGTAACGATTTATCAGGGTTTTGTGTTGCTAAGTTGCGTGACGCGACCACGCTGAATTTGTTGTGGGCTCTTCTCAGACTTGGGCGCGTTTAGAACCCTCGCAGCTTTAGTTAACGTAATTAATTCACCACTACACCATTGTTTGACAGTCAGAAAGTGTACAATAGTACCCAATTCGAATAAATGACTTTGATCTACAGCAGTCAAAGTGATACAGGGTGTGAAGTACCCTGATATTCAAATTCAAATTCAAAATTTTTTATTTGATTAGACTTTTACTAGTTCTTTTGAATCGTCAAAAGCATCTACCACTGGTTCGGAATGCCTTTCCTACCGAGAAGAACCAGCAAGAAACTCGGCGGTTGCTCTTCTCAAAGATTTGATATAGAATATTATGCCATGTATAAAAGCAATTGAAGTCCCGCGCATTGCTGGAGCGAATTGCAGGTGAAATCCACGCTCTTTTATATGCCGCCAAACCAACAAGAAGGGGTGTGAATAGGGGTTCTTTGGAGCTGGGGGGGGGCAAAGCGGGAGAGCTGAATGGGGGGTAGTATCAAGGTGAGCAACTCACGGTACAGCTCGCTGACGGCGGTGCGCACGCCCTTGTCGAAGGCGCGCGCGTCCGCCGCCGTCTGGAACGTCAGCCCGAAGCGCTTCTCGTCCGACACCCAGTGGTGGAACGTCGGCATCACCTTGTGGTACTGGAAGTCGTCCTTCACCGTGCAGTCCAACACCAACTGTAAACCGACAGATAAATTATACACAAACAAAATAAAGTTAAACAACACTAAAGCCCGACTACTACCCGCGAACTGCCGATACATAGCAATAGATATACATAGTATACAATTGTCTTTCTGTTTCTCGGCGTATTTTAACACTAGATGATGCCCGCGACTTCGTCCGCGCGGATTTTGGTTTTTCGAAATCCCGTGGGAACTCTTTGATTTTCCGGGTTAAAAAGTAGCCTTTGTGCTAATCCAGGATATTATCTATCTCCATTCCAAATTTCAGCCAAATCCGCCCAGTAGTTTTTGCGTGAAAGAGTAATAAACATACACATACACACAATCTTTCGCCTTTATAATATTATAGTGTGATAGTGTGATTGTACTATATATATATTTATGAAAATGAAATGAAAAAATTTGAAGACCCCTACTTTTTTGGATGTAACATCCGTCAATTTTTTCGTATAAAATGTAGCTTATGTCACCTGAATCATAATTGCCATCTCATTCATCAAAATCGATTCAATAGTTTAGGCGCTACGGTGGAACACACATAAATACAAACCTACATACATATATATAGTAGTGGGGTAAAAAGCAGTATTCTATGATCATGATAATGATCATGGTGCTCACTCACCATGTTGTCGCTGATGCGTCGGCCGTGGATGTAGTACTCGGTGTGCGGTGCGCTCGCGGACGAAGGTGCTGCGTCGCTACTCATCTCCCCGCTGCCTGCTGACAAAACAACTACTTTACATTCATCCTTATGAAAACTGTACCTAGCCTCAACCATTGGCTTATGCAGGCTATTCACTCACTTGCCGTAGGAGCAATCTAAGACAGGTTTATAGACTTTGACTTTGCTTAGAGTTAAGCTTCAGTTAAAACGAGACAGATATATGCCAACAGTATAACGCTGTCTCGTTTTAACAGTGTCTTAAGTCTGAGCAAAGTCAAAGTGACTTTGACTCATAAAACCCATTCCCCTTTGGTTTCTACACGACATCGTACCGAAACGCTAAATCACTTGGCGGCACGGTAGGGTGGTAACTAGCCACGGCCGAAGCCTCCCACCAGACAAAAGCAGACCTGATTGCAGGTAAGCGGTAGTGTATAAATAGGAAACCCGTAGACAGGCGTGGTTACCTGGTCCGCGGCGGCACACCATGACGTCTGCCAAGCCGCCGCCGCCCAGCGCCATCCAGCCGCCCGTGCCTTCGTCTCGACACATCACCTGCGCCCGCACGCGCACCAAGTAGGCACTGCACACACAACATCAACGTACATAAGAATTATTGTAAAGAAGCATTTACTTCGGCGGGGAGGGGCAACACACGCACAACAGACGGAAACGTTTAAGTGCGGAAACCAGCCCAGAGGGAGAAGAAGAAGAAGAAGAAGAAGAAGTAGAGGCATGCAACCACTACTCCCTGATGACGTTGGCTGGCTAGTAGATAGCTGCCAGTTGGAACGAAGAAATAAAATTCAGAACGATTCAAATTCCTGCAGCTCTCGTGAGCCTATGAGAGCCTCATTCTCACCAAGACCCTCATCGACAGCGGTCGAGCATCTTGCTCCAGAGTTATCGTTAATCTACATCCTACATCATCTTGTTACGTTCCGCATCACTACATTTCGCCCGCGTGGATTGGTCAGATCCCCTGCATCAGGATTGAGGAGTTGGACTCCAAATTTTTTATGAAACAATGTCGCAAAGTTCCTCTATCGATTAAAAATGAAATGACGCAAATCGGTTCAGAAATCTCAGAGATTTCGGTGTACATAGGTAGAAAAACACAACTCCCTTTTTGAAAGTCGGTTAAAAAAGTAGCCTATGTTACTCCCTGGTCAATTCTCTACTTGTCTGTGAAAATCCCGTCAAAATCGGTTCAGCCGTTCCCAAGATTAGCCTTTTCAAACAGACAGACAGACAGACAAAAATTTTAAAAACGTGTGATTCGGTTATAGTATCGTTCAAATAACCATATGACCTTAATATGCGGTAGTTATTTCGAAATTACAGACAGACACTCCAATTTTATTTATTAGTATAGATAGTATCTTGTGAATTATAAGTGTACATAAATGTGTGCGGCGTTTCATTGGGAGTCCTCACCATGCTGCCACACATATGTTACTTCGCGGAAGTCTATATATGAGGAACCAAAAGTTTAACTTGCGATAATCTGCCAGAACAGACAAATCTGTATGGTGCAATATGTAGCATGCGATATGCATCAACCTGCTTTTTCTGTATGTTTAGCAGTGGAAGGCTTCCCACTGCTAAACATACAGAAAAAGCCAGCCACCAAGCAGGCCCCAAGTACCACCAAGCAGGCCCAAAGTACCACCATGCAACACCACACAAATCCCCCAAAACACAGTCAACATATGTTTTGCTCTAACACTGGAGCATTTCCCTAAGTAGCTACTTATTCATACATAGAGAATCATTGTATGTAATGAATTGAGCAGTGTTTAGTCTGTGTAATATAAGCAACTTCCTGTCCACTTTCCTTGATTAGACAATTGTCTAATAATGGCCCATTCATGACTAATCTAATTACTCTGGCTCATTGCTTGTATACTTTTACCCAAGTGTGATAAGCCAACATACAATTTGAGAGGAACTAAATTTAAATTTCATGAATATTGGTATTTTCAACTGTATTTTAAGCATTTTGTGATTTTCTCAAATGATTAGTTTTTAGATAGAACTAGTTTGTTTTTTTTTTTTTAATTTAGTCTAACAATAGGACTAGCATAATATAAGTCACCCATAAAAGTCCCTTAAAGATATCAGGTTTAAAAAAAACTGTCAAACCAACATAATATATGTGGAGCATAACCAGCCAAATCCTCTTTTAATTCAAACACTTTTTTTGAAAACTTGAATTAATCCAGTTACATTTATCCATCCTTGTTATTATCACTATCCATATTATAAATGTGAGAGAGAGTTTGTTTGTTGGTTTGTCCTTCAATCATGTCACAATGGAGCCACAAATCAACCTATTATGAGTGACACATTGAGGGATATGTGGCCTAGTTTTGTGAGTGCATATCCATCAAATGTGCTGGTTAAGTACTGTTAACCTTAGTTGGTACCTAGCTGGGTGGCCGACTTTTGCCTATGCATTCCTTCCTTCTCTAATGGCTCTATGAAAGAGCATGTAAAGCCATTGGTCCCAAATTATCATTAAGTAAGGCTATGAAACTTATATTAATAAAATTAAGTACTTGCATATTATGTAAGTAATTTTATCTGGCACTTAAATCTTAATTCCCTGTATTTTAATAAGAGTTCTAGAATCATTAAAGTTTTTACTAAGGGAATTTTAGTATAGCATAATTAATTTTAATTATAGTTATCTAAAAGCAGCAGATAATATTGTAGAAAACAACAGCTGTTGAATCTTTTGATTTTAATTTGAAATCGAACGTAATTTTTTAAAATCAACGCGGAAAAATAAAACAAAGTGATCATTCGAATTTTAAACCATTAGCTTAAAAACATGAATGAAGTGAATTCTTAAAGCAAGCAGCACGTAAAAATTGGTTCAGCTTTTGAAACTGAATGTAATTCATTCAGCAAAACACAAGCACCCACGATCCAGCTCGGGTGACCCCGATAGCAGCCTATGTACTTTATTGTGAATGAAAGTCGAGTCATTGATTATACCTATCCTATACGCCACATAGGGAACCAAGGGCGGAGCTTGTCATACACTTTTGTAGGGAAATTTTGAGTTCAGATGCTTCTTTGAGCTTAGACGTTCCTTGCTATAGCTTAGGGGAGTACTAGAATTCCCTTTACACGTACTCCGAGCTCAGAAAATGGCCGGGGTAAGGCCCTACCTACCTAACGCAGGGCGAAGCGAGTTTCTACGAAAACCTCTGTTGCAGGCTCCACTTACTTTTCAGATTCCTCGGTCATGATTCGACACGTCGAATATCCTAATTTCTACTCGCCACTTCACAGATTTCACCATTTTTATGACATAAATACATCAGATTCACTTGCAAACCGTTCTTATTTCGGCCCTTTGTTGGGCCTCAGTGCGCGTGCGTCAACACAACAGTCCGGGCGGGTTTTCAATGAAAGCGGGATGACCGAGCGACAGGTGGCGCGGAAGTCGGCCGGCGACTACGATCCTCGCTCTCCTATTGGTCGGCTGCGCCCACAGCTGCACTATCGGCCAATCACAGAAACGGTTCAAAGTTTAGACCAATGACATTTATGTGCAGATAAAAAAGAAATTTTTGGCGGCTATTTTAAAATATTTGACGTTTCAGGACGAAAATCAGTGCGAACTGCTTCAGTCGTCCTTTACTTTAAAAACTAGTTTATAAAATCTAGTAAACATGTCCTTTGGTGTTAAAATCGCGATTTTTACTCAAATATACTGCGGAAAATGTGTTCTTGGCGCCGGCAGCGGGCAATAGTGATATGTAGGTCACGTCGACCTCGGAACTTCGTTCGTTACTGAATGGTTCGGCGGGCCCCGTTCATGCTAGCACTCCATTGAAAAATAACTAGGTCAAATCATTGCAGTGTGACCTGGTTGCAAGGTGGTTGCACTTCGGTTCTAGTTCCATTTATAGTTGCTCTATATTTGGGCAGGCCATTCGTAAATGGCTAAAGTAGGTTACCTGGTTTTCCTGGATAATAGTTGTATGACGTCATTCCCGACTGTGACGTCAGCGGAAATAATCACATTTCGAATTTATACGCCGCCATTGCGATTTTGATAAGGGTCTTTCTTTGTTAAGTTATATTTTTTATTTAGGTATGTAGGTACTTAAATCTAGGAAGTTAGAAACTAGAAAATTAATGGAAAACTGAATATAATAAAATACTTATGTATTTAATTACCTATTTTATTAATTTACTTACTCCAACTAGATTTTATTTTCTTACAACCAATGTTTTTAAAGTTAACAATCAAAAATAATTATTTTTTATAATCTATGTATTTATTGCATTTTTAAAATATTGCACTATAGATATAAATACCATAGAAATGGGCAGTATATTATACAGTTCGAAAGACAGTCATAATATTGTAATTTCTCAAAAGTTTAATACAGAATTATTTGTAATTATGTACTCTACTTAAAAAAAAACACTTTTTTATTGTTAAAAGCTTATAAGTATTAGTTACTTATTTTAAATTCATTTATATCTATGTATTATATCACTTGCACTGTCTCTTAGCCTAGATACCTACTTATTCAAATAAATTATAATAGATAGTAGATACCATGTACTCCTAATTCTGAATATTATTTTTAATATCATGATGTAAATAGAATTTCAAAATATTCTTTATTTTACAAAAAAATAACTTGTGAATTTACAAAATATTTTTTTTTAAATTCTCCTCTTTTCCTCCTCCTTTTGGATTCCGCAAAAAATACAAGGTAATACATATACTAGTTATAAAATAAGTACTCCTTATTATTACCCGACTACGGCAAATCCAAAAGGAAGGGTTATGATTTTAGCAGTCTATATTGTGTGCATGTATCAACTATCAGCTAGTAGTTTACAAATTATCGAATTCAGTTTCAGTTTTAGTGGCCGTCGCCATGGCAGCCTTCTTCAAATCCTCACTCTGCAGCATCGCTTGGTTTATCAGTTTCTGAAATTAAAAAAAAAACGCTTCAAATGTTTATTTTTTCGAAGAAAGTTTGTCCTACTTCATTTTTCCTGGCCTTCAAAAATTGCGAGAGTATAGCGCCATCTATGTTTATAACATGACAAGCAGGCTTGGTCTCGTTTTAAACAAAAAAAAATATGCATGTTTTTTATGAAAACCCCGGTCAAATGCGAGTCGGACTCGCCCACGAAGGGTTCCGTAACACTGTTTAATTTTTTTATTTTTATGGCCACTGACTACCCACTTATAGACAGACGGACGGACAGCGAAGGCTTAGATTACTAAGCCTTCCTATTAAGGAACCCTATTACAAAGGGTTCCGTTAAACTGTTGGCTCCCTTCAGGTACCTGTAGAACCTAACCAAGGTTTTTGGATTTTTTCCTATACTTGTGCTATAAGACATTGATACCAGCCTTTTATGACTCTAGGTCAACGGAAAGTACCCTATAGGTTTGATTCCCGAGTCTTAACACGTCTTGACAGACACGACAGACGGACAGACAATGAAGTGATCCCATAAGGGTTCCTTTTTTCTGGAGATACAGGACTCTAAAAATTAAAAAGTAACTTACAATGTGTTCCAATCCATCTTTAGTAGGTCTACTCTGGGAGTAGACGAGGGACTGCTTCGTCATTTGCACCGCTACGGGACTCTTCAGGGCTATACTTTGGGCTATTTCTAGAACTTCCTTTAGCGCACTGAAATAAAAATAAATGTAAATTCTTATCTATCTATGATAGCCTCGTGGTTAGGACGTCCGTCTCTCAGTCGGGGATTCGATCCCGGGCACGCACCTTTAACTTTTTAGTTATGTGCGTTTTAAGCAATTAAATAACACTTTCTTTTCTTTCACCGATAAAGTGAAAGAAAACATCGTGAGGAAACCTGCATGCCTGAGGGGTCTCCATGATGGTGTATGAAGTATGCTTATCCGCACTTGGCCAACTTGGTAAACTATGGCCAAATCCATTCTCACTCTGAGAGAAGATCCGTGCTCTGTAGTGAACCAGCGATGAGTTGATCATGATGATGATCGATCTACACTTATACTCTATCCACGCTCGCGTGTGTGTAGGAGGATCAAGAAGCCATATTAAGAAACTTACCTATCTTTGTCAGGGTAAACTTTACTAACGAGACCCACTTCGGAGGCCTCTTTTGACTGGACTTTTCTTCCTGTGAAGCACCACTCTCTCACTGTAGAGGTATTGCCTATGACCTGAAAGAAAGTTTTAGGCTGAGTTTCTTGCGACTCTTCTCAGTAGAAACTACTTTCCAAACCGGTGATAGAGTCTTGACTAGTCGTATTGAGTATCATGAATTGGTCTAAATGAAATATTTAGTCTAAAGATGTTTAACTGGTCACTCAAAATACCTTTTTTTAGGGTTTTTATAATATACTTATAAAAGGAAAAGCTGACTGACTGACTGCCTGCCTGACTGGCTGACTGATCTATCAACCCACAGTTCAAACTACTGGACAGATCGGGGTAAAATAGGGGTTAGTAATTTGTGTAGTCACGCGGACGAAATATTTGGGAAAAAAACATCATTTTGATTGTTATCATACCTTGGGTAACCTTTGCAGCGTGCCTACATCGGCTGCTAGACCTAAGTCCACTTCCTTCACTTGAAACCACGCCTCTTCTGTGCAGTATCTGAAATATATGAACAAACACTTGACAAATTGATAGCAGAAAAATAAAATATACAAAAAATTAAAAATCGATTAAGTGCGAGTCAGATTCACGCACGAAGGGTTCCATTCCGGTTCCATTCTATCCTACAAGAAATAACACTTTTTAATTATTTTTCTTTAATTAAATGGCGGCCATTTTGAAATCTTAGCATTTTCATTTAGTTTTTACTCAGATACAATTAGCGTTTGACTGCAATCTTACCTGTAGTGATGATGCAATCTAAGATGGAAGCAGGCTAACCTGGAAGGTGCCTGGCAGTGTTTATTAAATCCATACCCCTTTGGTTGGTAGCTGAACGCTTAATCGCTTGGCGGCAAGGCTTTGCTGGTAGGGTGGTAACTAGCCACGGCCGAAGCCTTCCACCAGACAAAATTATGAAAGGAAGTGTCATCATACCTCATATCAGCTGCAGTGATAAGGTCGACTCCCGCTCCAATGCAAGCGTTGTGCACAACCGCAAGCACTGGCTTTGTGCAGTCCTCAAGACTTGTGATACCATCCTGAAAATTAATTCACTTTCATTACAATGGATGTTTGTGCAATATTTATCACGAAAAAGCTTTTGAGTTATGATAAAATAATCTTTCTCAAACATGCATGGAAATATTGTCATTATTTTCGAAAAAAGAACAAGCGAAGTATCGAATTCATCAAATCAAATCCATTGCAGGAGCGTTTTTTGAATTTGGAACATTACAACGCTCCTGCAATGTTCTATGAAGCAGCGTGCTGGGGTTATTTAATACTCTTTGATCGGATCTCTTTTGACATTCTTGGCATACCATAGTCTCTTTGGGACTTCGTCTGTGTTGGTGTTAGCTGGCGGGCGTGTTCTGCCTTTTTGGAGTGTTTTTTTGTTAAAACTGACTGGAAAGCGCACTAAGGGGGTGCCGTGCGTGTGTCCGCCGGCACAGACGGGGTCCACACTTGTATAGTTTAACTAACTTGTTACAAATAACTACAAACTTGACATTGGCTAATCTTTGTAAAGCCAGACGAGAGGAAAAAAAAAAGAAATTTTTACAGGCAAAAACATAAAGCAATTTTTAATGAAAGTCCCAAATGATATATATTTAGCGACAAAGGTAAATTAAATTTGATGTATAATACAAAAAGTGTGTTTTATTTCCCTGCATTCTTTTGAAAAAAAGAACTATATAACCTACCTCGACGGGAAATGGCAATTGCCTGTCTCGTGTTTAGTGTAGTCCTCGCCTACGGCTCGGCCTTCAAACTCATAATCGACCTGCAATTACCTATTTCCCGGCCTTTGCAATAATGTACTAATGTTACCAATATGTTATGATATGGTATGGAGCTATGAGTTTAGATAAAGTAGTGTATGATACTGTAAATAATTAGGTATTAAAACACTCCTGAGACATGCCTGCCTGAGAGTTCTCCATAATGTTATCAAAGAAGTGTAAAGTCTGCCAATCCACACTTGGCGAGCGTGGTAGACTATGGCTAAAACCCTTCTCACTCTGAGAGGAGACCCATGCTCTGCAGTAAGCCAGCAATGGGTTGATCATGTTGATGATGAGATACTTTAAAAAGCCTCGCCTACGGCTTGGTTTTAAAACTCACACTCATGTTTTATAACCCCTACTATGCAACCATTTCATGAACTACTAGAATATACCTGACAGTAACTAATTAGGGTGTTCAAAATCCGAGCCTTGCGCGCAATGTCATCAAAATCCTCCGCTTTACTCGTCTCCTCTAGCAGACTGTTGAAATCAATTCCTTAAACAAATATGTACATTTTATACAGTGTAAGGTTGAAATGAGCACACTTTGACATTGCTTAAACTTAAGTTTCAGTTAAAGCGAGACAGATGTATGTCAGCGATATAACGCTGTCTCGTTTTAACAGTGTTTTAAGTCTAAGCAAAGTCAAAGTGCGCTCTATAGATCTCAGCCTAAGTAGAAAGCTAGCAAAAACGAAGGCAGGTAATAGTACTGATGATTTTCTAATAGTTCACAATGTACTGCAAATAAAACAATCTAACTGACAATAAAGGTTGACGGATGTTGCGTAGATAGGTGCTGCGGGGCCAATGGCGCGTCGCGTCGCAGTTTTCAGGTTTGCAAAATACAAAAACTACAAGTAAGACAAATGGATATTGGATTGACCTTATATTATGAAATGTGGCAGGTATCAATGTTTTATAGCACAAGTAAACGAAAAAATCCAAAAACTGTGAATTTATGGTTATATCACAAATTAAAATGTGTTCAAGAAAAATAATTAGTTTACTAAATCACATATAGATGGCTCTGTCCATCATTAACTTGCAGTGTTCTACATAAAAGTGTTAGGTATATCTGGTACGATAGTACAGAGCCCTTTCATGTGCGAGTCAGACTCAGGCTCATACTCAGGCTTGACCAGTTTCTTTAGTTTAGATCCAAACGACTTACCAGCAGTAAAATGTTTTCCTTGTCCAGACAAAACTATGACTCTACACTCAGGATTCACATTCAGCGATGAAAAACATGCTTCCAGTTCTCTGCAATAGGAAAAATACCTATATTATAAACTAGCTGATGCCCGCGACTTCGTTCGCGTGGATGTAGGTTTTTTTAAATTCCCGTGGGAACTCTTTGATTTTCCGGGATAAAAAGTAGCCTATGTGCTAATCCAGGGTATAATCTATCTCCATTCTAAATTTCAGCCCAATCCGTCCAGTAGTTTTTGCGTGAAAGAGTAACAAACATACATACACACACACACACACACACACACACACACATACAAACTTTCTCCTTTATAATATTAGTGTGAAGTGTGATGCTAGTGTTTGCTTGTTGGTTTGTCCTACAATCACTGCTCAGTAGAGCAATGGATCAATATCTTTTTGGATGCATGGGGTTGAGATAATCAGATTTCTTTTCTAGTCTAGTCTAGTAATTGATAATGATTATATTGCCCTAGAGAACCTAAGTGAATGTATATGTTCTAATCTAACCTAACCCAACTTTGGATTTTGGTATTCAGATTTCGTTCTGAACCACATTTGATGAAATCGCAAAATGCCAGAGGAAGAAAAAGGCACCAATATATAAAGTTTCATTAGATTAGATTAGAACATAAATATCCATTTGTTCTTGTGTTCTATTACCCAATAGATAATAATATTAATATTATCAGGTGTTTCATTAGTCATGTGATCAATATTCTATTATATCACTAGAATTGTTTAGTGAAATGGCATAACTGAGTTGGCCATATCCGTAAGGGATCCCTAAGGGATATGGCCAACTCCCAGCTTATGCTGTTTCACTGCAACATACACAGGTATACTTACTTCCACATAGCTTTATTAAAAGTATTCAACTGTTTAGGTCGATTCAACTCAACATGGAAGACATTTTTGATTGGAACGGAGACACCTAATGTTTCAAACTTCGGTACATCAACATTCGAAGAGTATAGCCTTGTTAGTATGCCTCTTACTGAAAAAAAATTATTGTAAAATTATGTAAGGTTGTGAAACAATGATAGCCTAGTCATTAAGACATCAGCCTCCTAGAATAGAATAGAATAGAATGTTTTTTAACCCCCAATCCAAAAAGAGGGGTGTTATAAGTTTGACGTGTGTATCTGTGTGTCTGTGTATCTGTGTATCTGTGTATCTGTCTGTGGCATCGTAGCGCCTAAACTAATGAACCGATTTTAATTTAGTTTTTTTGTTTGAAAGGTGGCTTGATCGAGAGTGTTCTTAGCTATAATCCAAGAAAATCGGTTCAGCCGTTCGAAAGTTATCAGCTCTTTTCTAGTTACTGTAACTTTCACTTGTCGGGGGTGTTTAAATTTTTAATTTACACTTGTTTTCAAGTAAACTTTAATAAGAGCTTTTGAATTGTCAAAATAATTTAGTCAGGGGATCCTAGGCGCACACCTATTAACTTTTTAAAGTTATGTCCATTCTAAGCAATTATATCACTTGGTTTAAAAGTGTAGGAAAACATTGTGAGGAAACCTGTATGCCTAAGAGTTGTTCATAATGTTCTCAAAGGTGAAGTCTGTCAAACTACACTTGACCAGCATGGATAGTAATTTAAAAGCACTGAATTATTGCGATACTCATAAGTTATATTATGTACAAATCAGTATATAAACAAATTTTTGAGTAGAACTAAAGTTATGAATTTCGGTGTTCTCATGTAGTAAACCCCTAATTATCCTAGTGTATTTATAGGATAGGATACTAAATAATGAGTATGCAATTCGAAAAGATCTTAGAAATACTCTTTTCCTCAAAATTATGGTATTTTCTATATTCGTATTTCGGCAATGTAATTGAAGCTTACCGGGTGTTAATTTCGAAGATCTAACCAAAGCAACTGACTTCCTAATCATTGTGGATTTAACAATTAATAGAAAACTTAACAAAAACAATTGAAATAATGCAAAATTGAACAAAAGTCCAAAGTCCCAAATATATTTCACCGACCAATAGGTATTTTTTTGAATTGGGAATTTCAAACATTCCAAAACAATGCGCTGTCAACTGTCAAAAATGTAACTTTGATGGATTGACGTTCATGGTTTCAGTTCAGAAACAAAAACCGTGTTTCTTAATTTCATAATGAATTTCAGAAATGCACTAAACTTAAATCATTATTATTTAGTTATTGTTATTGTTAACAATTACCTTGGTCCTCGTCTAGCTAGTCTGCTGATTACTGTACCAAATGCAAATTTTTATTTGGAATTCAATTTTATGGCCATGACAATGTTTACCGCGTTTTAAAGTTACCCGATTTCACTACCTAAGCACTGTTTTCCACTGAGCATGAACCTATGTACCTATACGCTTATTATATCAATATCAATCATTTCTTCTTCTTCTTCCAGCCCTTATCCCATGCTACGTGGGGTCGGCACAACATGTCTTCCTCTTCCACTCTAAATATCAATCATTTATTTGCATTAAATGTAGGTTTATTGGTAGGTAATACCTACTTGACGCAAAACCTATTAAACTTATTTATCGCTATCCTACTTGGACTGACTTTTGGTTCTGGTTCTGGGACCCCATGAAACGTAGCGATTTGCCTCCTCGTTTCTAATTCGAACCGCTAGGATATGAAACGCCCTTCCGGAACCATTCCCTACCACTTTTAATATGGCTATCTTCAAGTCAAGAGTGAATAGGCATTTTCTAGGCAAGCGCGCAAGCAGCCAAGCGCTAGTCTATTTATTAAAAAAAAAAACTAGAGACACGCGGACAGACAGACAGATAGCAAAGTGACACTAATAGGGCTTTAATAGGGCCGTTTTACTCGGTACGGAACTCTAAAAAATGAAAACTTTAATTTATATTGTGGACACGTTTTCATATAGGTACGGGACGCGCAGTACCAAAAAACGTCAATGCGTGATGATCATGACTTAGTGAGTCAGATTGCCGTGTCACCATTTTATGATGATTGACTCATTTCCACTGGAAAGATGACTGGATTGTTTTAATAATCTGAGCTATGCTGTAAAAATATTAATCAGATTCAGTTTTCACCCGACTGCGGCAAAGCCAAAAGGAAGGGTTATGATTTTAGCAGTCTATGTATGTATGTATGTGGAAGTATGTTTGTATCCAGATTCTATGTGTTCCAACGTAGCGCCTAAACTACTCGGGTGTTTTTTCGACATTTTCCACGATAAATCAAAAACTATTAAGCATAAAAATATGATAAAAACAAATAAAAAAATATTTTAGAATGTACGCAGGTTCCCCTCCAACTAAGCGTAAAGCTTGTGCTAGGAGTGGGTAAAACGACAGTGCGACGGGTGGGGTTAGAACCGGCCGCGGCGACCTTTCAGATTTTAGTCCACTCGACTATAACCTATTGAGGCTTTTATGGTCACACTACATTATACATTATAGTATTCAAATTAGTATTCAATGGGAAGTCAATGATGTCATTAGAGGAAGCAACCAATATTGTTGCCTATCTAGACATCAAAGCGGTCTAGATTTTTTGGCAGTATCAACTCATTACCCAGTACCAATGACCTATCGCTTATTCGGATGCCCGATATTTTATTTATAGAGCGCTGTATTATTATTTTTAGTTTGAATTTTATTTATAAGTACCTAGTTACTACATAAGTACTTATTTCCATCTTTGGTCTACTAAAGTTTATTTGGCTGGTTTTTAGGATTCCGTAACTCAAAAGGAAAAAGGAACCTTTATGAGATCATTTCGTTGTCTGTCTGTCTATCGTGTCTGTCAAGAAACCTATAGGGTATTTCCCGTGACCTAGAATTGTGAAATTCAGCAGGTAGGTTGGTCTTATAGCTCAAGTGGGTAAAGGAAAAATCCGAAAACCGTGAATTTGTGGCACTTGGCCGGTTTTTTAGGAAAATAAATCCACGTAGATGAAGTGAAGCTTGCATCCTGGCTACTTTTATATCGGACAATCAAAGGATTCCCAGGGAATTTCCTAAAAAACCTAAATCCACACGGAGAAATTCGCGGGCATATCTAGTTAAAATATTCTCCTACGTAGTTGGCTTAGTCCACCGTTTACATTTCAAATTTTTATGTGCGACTTGCGTATCGTTTATTTACCATGGCTATTTTTAATCAACTGCGCAAAATACAAGTGTAAATTAAAAATTTATAACACCCCCGACAAGTGAAAGGTTACAGTAACTTGAAAAGAGGTGATAACTTCCAAACGGCTGAACCGATTTTTTTGGATTATAGCTAAGAACACTCTCGATCAAGCCACCTTTCAAACAAAAAAAAGTAAATTAAAATCGGTTCATTCGTTTAGGCGCTACGATGCCACAGACAGATACACAGATACACAGATACACAGACACACAGATACACACGTCAAACTTATAACACCCCTCTTTTTGGGTCGGGGGTTAAAAATAAATATTATTTTTATGTATTTGGTGACAATAGGGATGTTGTCTGTATAAAAAATGAATAACTTTTTCGTCATTATTTTTAACCCCCGACCCAAAAAGAGGGGTGTTATAAGTTTGACGTGTGTATCTGTGTATCTGTGTATCTGTCTGTGGCATCGTAGCTCCTAAACTAATGAACCGATTTTAATTTAGTTTTTTTTTGTTTGAAAGGTGGCTTGATCGAGAGTGTTCTTAGCTATAATCCAAGAAAATCAGTTCAGCCGTTCGAAAGTTATCAGCTCTTTTCTAGTAACCTTACTTGTCGGGGGTGTTATAAATTTTTAATTTACACTTGTATAGATTATAAGTAAGTATGCCTCTCTTATCGAGAGTTATATTTTTGTTCTGCTTGCCGTGGTGACCCTAGGGCCATGGAGTCTTAGTGCTAATTTTTTTTACGAGAAGCGCAGAAATGCAGCCAGTATTCTTGGCACCATTTCACGCGGCCATGATTTGTATAGTAATTAGATAAGGCTAGCTTTAAGTTTTATTGTAATATTTTCAATATTTTTTTAAAATAATTATACTTAGTCATTTCAACATGGGGTTATTCAAGCGGCGGATCAGCAAATTCCCGAAAACCATGAAAAAATTTTGGAATACCCTCGATTGAATAACTACCCATGTTACCAAGGAATAATTTACTTTTGACATAGGTACCATCCCAATAAAGCGATGTGCTACTTTTCACAGTAGGTCGCGTGTCCATAAAATAGTCCTTGTCGACACATTTTATGATTGATTTATTGCTATTGCCATTTCAATACAACAATACCCCATCTACTTGATATGTAAAACGATACCTACTTGTAAATTCTTTGGCTAATCGTGACCGCGAAAGTGTCGGCTAGCCTACAAAAACAATTCAAACTTTTGCCATGTAGGTGAAAGAAATTTTGGTGCCACCAATGTACGAGTATCATTTCAGGTGATAGGAATTTGGTATTGCTATATTTATGAAATTCACCAAGAAACAAGTGTAAATTAAAAATTTATAACACCCCCGACAAGTGAAGGTTACAGTAACCAGAAAAGAGCTGATAACTTTCAAACGGCTGAACCGATTTTCTTGGATTACCTATAGCTAAGAACACTCTCGATCAAGCCACCTTTCAAACAAAAAAAAAACTAAATTAAAATCGGTTCATTCGTTTCTATCGTATCGTATCTACGATATCACAGATAGATATACACAGATACACACGTCAAACTTATAACACCCCTCTTTTCGGGTCGGGGGTTAAAAATATAGCCTATATCACTCAGGAACAGTGTAGCTTTCTACTGGTGTAAGAATTTTCAAAATCGGTCCAATAGTTCCTGAGATTACCCCCTACCAACAAACTTACAACTTTACTTCTTTAAAGTATTATTGTAGACTAGCTAGATGATGCCCACATAACCCGTGTGGATTGGTCAGCTCCCCGGCAGCATCAGGATTGAGGAGTTGGAATCCAAATTTTTTGTGGAACAATGCCGCAAAGTTCCTCTATCGATAAAAAAAAACGCAAATCCGTTCAGAAATCTGTGAGATATCAGTGCATAGGTAGAAAAACACAACTCCTCCATTTTTAAAGTCGGTTAAAAAAGTACCCTATGTTACTCCTTGGTTAATCTTCTACTTGTCCGTGAAAGTCCCGTCAAAATAAGTTCAGCCATTCCGAAGATAATCCCGTTCAAACAGACAGTCACTTCGATTTTATTTATTAGTAGTATAGATTACGATTTTGGTTCCTTGTAGATGATGAAGATGCCTACAATGTAAGTGACTGGCAGGTTTTTCCTTATGACTAAGCTATAAGTTTTCTAAGTAGGTACCCCTATTATAAAGAAAATGTTCCTATTCCAATGCGTTGCATTCAAACCGCATAACCGCAGCCACAGCTAGCACATGTTCTGAAATTCACCTTAGGCTGGACGTCTATTGATTCAAATTGAAATCAATATCTGTAGGTATGTATAGGATAACCTGACTGACTGACTGACCAACTGACTGACTGATTGACTGACTGACTGACTGAACTATCAACGCAAAGCTCCAACTATTAGAGGGATCGGGCTGAAATTTGGCATTATGACGTAGACATTCGCTAAGAAAGGATTTTGGAAATTCAATCCCTAAAGAGGTACTTAATTAATTACATCACCATTACATTTATTATCTTAAAAATTCCTTTGACAATCAAAAAGTGCACAAAGATTTTTATGTGTATATAATAATTCTGTTGGTGGTTCTATAACAATAAAATTAAAAATTAAAATTAAATGATAGCCATTTTGAATAAATGACTTTGATTTTGATTTTAGCCTTAGAGAGTTTAGGTGCTCAAGCGATAGTAGACAATCTGCGCTTACCCTAAGCCTATTTTTTATGACTAAGTAAGAATGTACGTGTAAAATTATCTATTTTATTTTAAGCAATTACGACAGGCTATAACTTGGGTACTAACATCAATGATGCAATGCTCGAAAAAATTAGGTTATGTTTGCGTGCACTTACCTATTATTAATTTTTATTAACACAGTTGAAATCGTAAAAATAAATACCGAAAAAGTCTAGTACACATTAGCCATTGCGCTAACGAACTCGCCGAATATGTAACTATACAGCTGTTGATGTATTAGGTATATAAATAGCTAGGCATTGAAAAAAACCGCGCCATATAATTTTAATTCTTGGGGCTTTTTTGTTGATGGAGGAAAATCTTCTTAAGATATCCGATCTTAAGAGAGATCGGGTCATGTGGGGGTTACCCCCTAAAGCCCCCGTCGGTGGCCACGTTCAGCGCATATCAAATAATTATAGGAACTCTATATAACATGCGCCGGTGCTTCTCTTGCGCGTCTCCCTGTAGCGGCCATGCAGCGTATGATAGATAACTTGATAAATAAAAATACCGCTACATATTAACTTGTATTACTTGGGCTGTATTTACAATATGTGCCTTGGTTACAATTAAAACTGTGGTAGAAAAACGAGGTCCGGAGCTTGAGGCTAGACCGCGGTGTATCGGTCTTGATGAGCTGAAGTGAATTGGTTGAATGCGCTGCCCGGGGTTCGTCCAGGCCAGCAAGATATTTTGAATCGCTCCGAATTCAAATTGTGTTCTCTAAGTGACAGCTGCAAAGTGTGTTGCTTTCTTCGCAGCTGCCGGTCTTAAAAGAGGCTGCATGCCTCTACATCCCATTGGTTACATCCTTCCTTCCCCTGGTCTCATGCGCCTTGCATGTAGGCACGATAGCTTGTACCTCAGCAAGCTGCCATTTTTCCAGGGTGGCCGGCCTGGAGACGCTTTTCGATGTAGTCGAAGGCGACCAATTAGAATAGCAAATTACATACATAAATGTCAAAAATTGTTTCCTATATCCATCACACTTGCTCGTGAAGAGCACTAGGTGGCAAAGCTGAGTCGAACGCAATTAGTAGAATAGCAAATGTGCTACAACTAAGGAAACATCCTAAGTGCAACCGATGTAAATATTATTTTATACTAGAGAATCACACGGCAGAGACCCACTTCAGCTTCTCGCGACTGCAAGGTTCCAGCGAAGCTTAATGGCGGTAAATGACAACTCCAATGACAGCTAGTATGTGGTCATACGCTGTCCAAAAGACCTCTGACCAGATAGATAGATATTATAGATAGAAGTCTTTATTGCACACAAAAACGTGTAAATGAACAAACACAGAAGGAAGAAAAAGAAAAAACAATTGTGTGCAAAGGCGGCCTTATTGCTTAGAGCAATCTCTACCAGGCAACCTTTTGCTGACCAGCAGCTGGACGTATAGGTATTTTCGAGAGGCTATGACCACATGGGTACTAACTGTCATGTGGGCGTATGCAGGTTTGCCAATTGATTGGGCCAATGTGAACTGGAGAGTGGAAAATCAAGGATGACATCAATATATTGGAACCTAGATGACTAATATTTACAATTAAGGTCATAGCGTGATACATAGGGTACCTAGAGACAAGTAAACAATTATAAAATACTAGATATTGCCCGCGACCTTAGCTTTTTAAAAATCCCGTGGGAACTCTGCTTTTCCGGGATAAAAAGGAGTAAGGCAGACAGCATTTATGCTGACTTGGGACCTTTTTTTTCGGGTTGTGTCACACATGACACAGTTTATTCCGGCGTTTCTCCTGCTTGAGGTCTTTTGACGAGGGCTCTCTCCGTCACTCGTTTTATACAATCGTAGTTCCAATTTCATTTGAATATTAAGCAACCAAAGTCCATGAAATTTTGCAGACATATTCTAGAAACTAATATCTATGTGTGTGGTTTTCCAGATTTCTGTTAAAATATTCGGTTTCAAAGTTACGCGGTCTTAAAAATTTTCATACAAATCTTTGAGCCCCTGTAATTTGAAAACTACATATTTTTAGAAAAATCTAAAACACCACAGACACAGATATTAGTTTCTAGAATATGTCTGCAAAATTTCATGGACTTTGGTTGCTTAATATTCAAATGAAATTGGAACTACGATTGTATGAAACGAGTGACGGAGAGAGCCCTGTTAATGCTAGTGATGACGCAGTCTAAGCGGGCTAACCTGGAAGGGGTATTACCCCTTTGGTTTCTACACGGCATCGTATCGGATCGCTAAATCCCTTGGCGGCCCGGCTTTGCCAGTAGGGTGGTAACTAGCCACGGCCGAAGCCTTCCACCAGAAACCATCCGATCCGATTTTCCAAGAAACCATCAAGAAGTTATTTACTTACTTTTAAATTGAACTTTATCTTGTATGTGCGTTGCAAAACCACTTGCATACAAATGTACATAGTGTGCAATATGTATTGCTTATAAATAAACATTACTTAATACTTAGGCGCCTAGTCATAGGTTTTCATCATCACGGAAAACATTTTTATTTATACCTGCATGAGGTAATATTTTATAACAATTTTTATTGAACAAGATAAAGTTGAAAACTACGCTGAAATATTTGAATATCGTCTTGATAAACGCTGAAACGCTTTCATTTGACATCCCACTCGATACAATAACAAAAAAAATTTTTAGAGACCCCTACTTTTCTCATGTAACATCCGTTAGGTCAATTTTTCCTATAAAATATAGCCTATGTCACCCGGACCTTTACAACGAATCAATTGACACCTCATTCATCAAAATCGGCCCAGTAGTTTAGGCACTACGGTGGAACACACAAAATCTGGATACAAACATACATACATAGACTGCTAAAATCATAACCCTTCCTCTCGGCTTTGCCGCAGTCGGGTAAAAATGCAGTAAAACGGCTTTATGCATTTTAGCGGCAATAGCCTAGTTGGTAGAGCATGCAGATAGTAGGTATGATCTAGACATCCGCTAAAGCTCTGGTTTCCTCCAAAAGCGGTGCCATCATGTAGCGGCCGTAATACAGCGGTGAATGACGTCACTAGAACGTTCTCTATGTTAATAATATGGCGCGATTTCCTAGATAACGGTAATTGACACCGTAACGTCAAAAAGCGGTACCACCATTTGCATGACGGCCGTCTTGTCGGTGCCAAAGTGTCTGTCAACGTTTTTTTATATAATATAGCATAGCGGTGAAGGTATTTTCAAGCGTAATATTAATTTGCGTGCCATTTTAAAATCTTTATTGTTCAAAATGAGTTTCATCAACCAGATGAGAGGAAACCAAAGCTTAAGAAAGGATTTTTGAAAATTCAACCCCTTAGGGGGTAAAATAGGGGTTTGGTGTAGTAGCTCATGCGGACGAAGTCGCGGACATAAGCTACTTGTAACATAATACACTGAGTACTAAGTATCTAAATAATAAGTAAATAGGTACTCATTATTTGAAAGCGATCCTCTATTTCCGTCTAGTTAGTCAGTCAGTTAACTGTAATGTTATCTGGCGTGACCTTACACCAATTAACTTTTACACTGGGCCACTTAATTGCATAGCATGTTTGATATTATAATATGTTATTAAAGTACCTACTTATGTTATAACTGGGCCCCGCCCTAGGTTCGCACGGGTAGCTATTACAATTTTCGCAGGGATCTCTAATTTTTTTGGAAATAAAATATAACCTATGTCACTCAGGAGTAATGTAGTTTTCTACTGGTGAAAGAATTTTTAATAACGTTTCAGTAGTTAGTTACTGAGATAATTAATATAAATTACTAAAACCCCTCCTGATTTGGCTATTTTCTGAAAAGTCCTTTGAAATAAAACTATAAATAATTTTAGGTTCTGTACCTGAAGATTGCCAACGGTAGGTAGATCTTATAGCACAAGTACAGGAATAAATATGAAAACCGCAGTGGTTAACCTTTAAAAAAATTACAATGTGTTTCAATTTTCAAAACAAGATAACTATACCAAGTGGGGTATCATATGAAAGGGCTTTACCTGTATATTCCAAAACAGATTTTTATTTATTTTATGTATACCTAATAGTTTTTGATTTATCGTGCAAAATGTTGGAAAAAATACCCGAGTACGGAACCCTCAGTGTGCGAGTCTGACTCGCACTTGGCCGGTTTTGTGTTGTTGTTGTGTATAATTGCCGCTCTAAGAGAGAATGTTTAGAAATTCCATCCAAGTTCATCCATTAGGCTTCGCAAGCCAGGTTGGATCAACTAGTCAATCTATACATATAATAAAATTGTAGAAAAGTGGTGTCTGTACAATGGAAATAATAACAAAAAGTTGTTATTATTTCCATTGTTGGGGTTGTTATTATATCGATGCCGAACCCCAAATTGTAATTAATTTTCTTTTGTCTGTTTGTCTGTTTGTCTGTGTGTTGGTGCACGCTAATATCAGAAACGGCTTATTCGATTTAGATACGGTTTTCACTAATATGTTGTAGTAAGCTTCACTTAACATTTAGTGTTTATTTCATGTCAATCGGTTCATAAATAAAAAAGTTATGTCAATTTAAATAATCACGGCGAACATTTTTAACGTACATGCTGCCCGAAAAGTCACTATTCCACGCGAACGAAGTCGCGGGCACAGCTATTTTTAAACTAAGTATAGATACATGTCGCTAGGAAGAGTATTGCGCAACAAAAGATGCATTCGCATCAAGGGTGAACCAATTAACATTGACCTTGCGACCTCTGCGCACCGACCGACCATCCGTTATAATTAACGGTATTATTTATACTCTTCTATCGACAAAACTATGTATTACTATTGACATACTATTGACCATATTATGTGGACTCTATGCCAACCTTTGGAACTTTAAAAAAAAAAACATATCTGCCAATGCAATAAAAAATTTATTTATTCTGTAATGAATAGTTATAGAACTACTAGAGGATGCCCGCGACTCCGTCCGCGTGGATTTAGGTATTTAAAGATCCCGTGGAAACTGTTTGATTTTCCGGGATAAAAAGTTGCCTATGCCAATTACAGGGGCGCAAGCTACCTCGGTACCAAACATACAAATCAGTTAAGCGAATGGGTTTTTGGAATCCCGTGGGAACTCTTTAATTTTCCGGGATAAAAAGTAGCCTATGTCCGTCCCCGGGATATAAGCTAACTCTGTACCTTTGTCAGAATCGGTTAAACTGTTGGGCCGTGAAAGGTAGCAGACAGACAGACAGACAGACACACTTTCGCATTTATAATATTAGTATGGATTTAACGAACTCCGATCGGACTCTCTAAGCATAGTCCTACAACCTCTACATTTTACAGTACCTAAGTACATTTTAAGGAAAAGTTTACTGTTTTCATACTTTCTTTCATCTTTTTTTCCATCTTTGCTCAGATAAATGATGCAATCCACATCAAAAGGCGACATAACGCTATGATAAGCGAAACATCGAGACAATAAAAATTGCTGTAATGTTTGCTCTGAAAGTAACGTCATCCATTTTAAAAGAATCCATTTAATTTGCAACTTTGAAGCTATTGAAATAGGGTTGATAGTTCAGTTGGCACGGTCTGAAGCTTTAAAGCTCTAGTTACGTTGTACCCTTGTGTGCGTTTAGCAAATTTGTTGTATGGGATAATGTTTCGGGATAGGGATGGGTAGTGTTTCTATCGATGGATAGTGTTTATATGGATGGATAATGTTTCTATCGATGTTCTTGTCGATACTGATCATGATCAACCCATAGCCGGTCCACTACTGAACACGGGTCTCCTCTCACAATGAGAAGGGGTTAAGCCATAGTATGCCACACTGGCAATATGCGGATCGACAGGCTTCACACACCTTTGAGAACGTTATAGACAACTCTCAGATAGGCAGGCGTCTTCATGACGTAATATTTCTTCACCGTTAAAGCAAGTGACATATTATGTAATAGCTTAAAACCCATATAGCTCCTAAAGTTAGAGGTGCATGCCTGGGATCGAAGCCCCGACCTTCTAATAGAAGGCCAACGTCTTAAGCACCAGGCTATCACCACTCTTCGCTTATCGATAGTGTATTCGTAGATTGATAGTAATTTTACAAAATTGAATGAAAGTAAAGTAAAGCTTTTTTAAGTCCATCATTGAAATTGAAATATGCTTTAGTACACAATCATAAAAAGAAACATAAAAATAAGACATTACACGGCAAAAATAGTAAGTAATACAATTTGGCGGGCTTATCCCTTTGAAGCGATCTCCATTCTCTGCCAGGTAACTATTATCATTGTCAAGCGATAGACGTTCACTCCTAGACATATTAAGTCTGTCGTAGTGACTTCTAAAAGTACAATAACATTAGATACTTGTAGCATAGTCATTTATTACAAAATATCTAATTGTAAATTATTATAGGACTAATAAATCTATAAATGATGAATAAGACGACTCATAACAACCTTGTTTATAATTTATAATGCAAACAAAGTTCATGTTTTTGTTGCACCTTATCTGAAACTAGCTAATACTCGCGATTTCGTCTGCGTGGACTTTCAAACACCACGCACCAGTTTAGTGAGAACTCCCTGATTTTCCGGGATCAAAAGTAATTCCATTACGAGTTGACCCTTGACTGCGATCTCACTTGGTGGTAAGTGATGATGCAGTCTAAAACAGTAGTGGGATGGGGTAACTTGGAAAAGCTATGGCGTTTTTACTTAAACTCATTCTTCTTATCGACTTCTACACGGCTATCGAAACGCTAAATAACTTGGAGCCACGACTTTGCCACCTTATTAACTAGCCAAGGCCGTAGCCTTCCACCAGAATAGACTAGAGACAATTCAGAAATTATAATCGAATCTTCAGCCTTCCACTTATAGGATCACAGCGCATACCACTGTGCCAGGCAGGTCGTCAAACGTCCAAGTCACTGTCCAGGTCTATAACTATACCCAAGCAAGAAATCACTTGGATCAGTTGCTCTATTGCTTCATGATTGAAGGACAAACCAACAGACAAACACACTTTCACATTAATAAATAATCTGGGTAGTGATTACACTACACGATACTATTTTTATCACACTGATAACGATTGTTATGAAACAACGTTTACCCATTGAGCTAGCTTATCGATAATTTTATTATCGATACGACGTCCTTCACTAAACCCACACATACAACCTACGAGCTAGAGATGCACGCGTATATTCAGAACGTTCAGAAAGTAAAGCGTTGGATATACGTTCGAAAGTTCCGAGCCTCAGTTCGAATTTCGAGCGCGCTGGAATAGTCGCGTTTTCACAACCGCCCGGTATGTGCGCTGAACTTTATAATTAAAAAGTTATTATTTGAAATGCGTTCCATTTTTCATGTGTCAAATCGTGATGCGTTCGGAAATATATCAACAATTTTTTTTCATTGTTTCTATATTTATTTAGCTTTTGTTTTTTTTTTTTAAATTTAAATTCAGTGCAAAGGTTTAAAGTGATGTGTAAATGTTTAAAGATCTGTGCATATTGTGGTTCTGTGTGGATGGTTTTGGTTTTATTTTAATGCTTAGCGCGCGTTGTCTTATTGCGAAAACTAAAATAACTTTGGTACTGGCGGTAAGGAATTTATTTTAGACCAGAGGTTGGGATGGGATGCAGTCGGCTGCGAACTAAAATGATTTTATTTATGGGATGCCTTAGTTTTAGTTTTATTAGGTATCTACTCTTGTTTTATGAGAAGTTAGCTTGTTTCATTTATGTGGTCTAGCTCATAGCTAGGACTGTGTAGGTTAAATGGCATAATATCAAATCTTTAAAAAGAGCAACCGCCGAGTTTCTTGCCGGTTCTTCTCGGAAGGGAAGGTATTCCGAACCAGTGGTAGGTAGATGCTTTTGACGATTCAAAAGTCAAGTTCAAAAGAAATTTGGAAAAGTTTAATTGAACAAAAAATATTTTTATTAATTTATTTAAGTATTTATAATGGAGTGTGCTGGTTGAGCAACGTTGAAATAAGTTAGGCACTGGATGGGTGACTTTGGAGGACCGAATTTGACCTTTATCTTTGCTCTAACTCTAAATAATCAAATAATATTTGAATAATCTTCAACCATTAGTCGAAATCATACTCTATTAGAGTCATAACTACCTTAATTCAAAATATTTTTATTTAATTAAACTTTTACAACTACTTTTGAATCGTCAAAAGCATCTACCACTGGTTCGGAATGCCTTTCCTACCGAGAAGAATCAGCAAGAAACTAGGCGGTTGCTCTTTTCAAAGATTTGATTTAGGTACAATACTAGTGAGATACTAGTATTTACTAGTTAGGTAGTACAAAAGAATCTGGGAGTCCACCGCATTATTATCTCACGAAAACCCCTACTATTATTAAATTAATGGAAAGGGATCACGACTCTCAGCGATGAGGAATGCCTGTAGAGAGTTTAAATTTTAGTTACTGGCAAGTTTTATTGGTATTTTAAATGCAACGTCTGTTGGCAGTAATAAAGTTTTATGAACTTAAGTTTATGATGAAGGATTGTATAAAATGCTATAATATATTATTACTTATTTATAGATTGGGTTCTCTATTGATTTATAATGATTTGAAGCTCTATAGATTATCCATCCATTCTAATTATCTGTAATAAATGCGAAAGTGTGTCTGCGTGTGTCTCTGTCTGTCTTCTAGTTTTTCACGGTCCGACAGTTTAACCGATTCTGACACAGTTAGCTTAGGTATATCCCGGGGACGGACATAGGCTACTTTTTATCCCGGAGAATCAAAGAGTTCCCCCGGGATTCCTAAAGAGAAAGACCCCATCCGCTTAACCGATTTGCATGAAAGGTACCGAGGAAGCTTGCGTCCCTGCAATTGACATAGGCAACTTTTTATTACGGAAAATCAAAAAGTGTCCATGGGATTTTTAAAAACCTAAATCCACACGGACGAATTCGCGGGCATCATCTAGTAATAAATAAATAAACATATTTTTATTCAATTAAACTTTTACAAATACTTTTGTACTTTTTACATCTACCACTATCCAAGAAGAACCAGCAAGAAACTCGGCGGTTGCTCTTTTCAAAGGTTTGATTTACAATACTAGAAACAGTTAGAGTTGCGTGCCCGGGATCGAACTGCGGACCCCTTACATAGATTTTTTTATTTAGTTGGAGCCTGGAGGGGATAATGGAAAAGTGCGTACGTGTAAACAATCACGCAGAGAGAAAATCCCAAAATCGCACGTTCAATCAAAACTTATCTAGAACATTAATTTATCTTATTTGAGAAATGTCAAAACATGCGTGGTTTCTGATAATAGATTAGTAGTCACACTATGATGTAGTTATTACAGTAAAACATTCATACATACATACATAATATATACATACATACATAGGAAAAATGACATACCAACATACAGCTCAAACAGCTGGATCTAGAAACTAGATATTTTGTGCATAAAGACTTTTCAAAAACACTCTAGCAAAGTGTCTTAGTAGGTAGTTTAGGTGATTCATCCCCCTCAGGAAAGGCAAAGGTCGTAGACCATACAGCCTGGTAAGTCATCGGTGATTTGCCAAGTGTCATAAAAAATTTGCGCAAGTTTTGCTATTTCTATCTTAGTTCTAACTTCTAAGTCTAGATCACAGAATACTATTTAAGTAAATAGAAATATTATGGCATCAGCTGCTCTTTAAGTATTCTTTACCAAGAGGTTGGGTTTGTCATCGAAAACCTAAATTAAAAAAAAAAATAGGAAAATTTTATACGGCTACAACAATTTATTGTAATTTTAAACCCTGTTTTAAATTCTTTTCGTCGCTGTGCATAGGAAATACGATATTAATGCTAATGTATGCAAATACACAATTGCGTAATTAGCGAAATATGCATTTATTAGCGCTACCTTGACATTCAATATTACACAAACATTCTTACGGCTTTTGTTTTAAAAATTCTTTTGTTCATTTCCGATTCTAATTTAAAACAATGCGTTTCTGAACGAATTTCGGGGGTTTTTGTCTATGCCTTTATGTCAAACGTCAAACAAGACATGCCATTCTGTGCCATTCATTAAAACTCCCGCCTATTTTATAGGGTTTAAAAAAAAATTGCCTTTGAGTGGTAGTCGTTTTAAATCGTAACCTTGAAAATAAAAATAAAAATAATAGTAATTACTCGCGTGTTAAACCTATATTTTTTAAAGAACTCATAAACTATGAGTCTTTTTAAAAATTTAAATCTAAGTTTCGAAATTAGCATTACAAATTACTAAAATTTTTAGCATAAATAGATAAAGATCAAACCTTTAAATTACGCCAAGTCATGGCCAATGGAGCTACACACTTTATTCTCATCACTTTAATTATATAAAGACTTCTTAACCAAAATAAAAAATATCGGCCAAGTGCGAGTCGAGCCTCGCTCTTTGAGGATTCCGTACTGTTCTTGTCACAGCTTACACACTAATTTTTGAATTGTTGTTTTCAGAATTTGTTGTTTAAATACAGTTCCTTTATGGTACATTATATACCGAAATTGCATATTCCTAACTAGTTTAGTTTTTGAGATTGACCTTGTCACAAAAATGGTTTAAAACTCACAACTTGATTGAACTTTGATGACCCGCATTTTTTTATTTGTAAGATAAAAAAAAAATTACTTACTACAAAGACATTCGTAATACATTCGTACTCTACTCAACGAGTCTAGACTCTAGACAATGATACCCCACAGGCTAGGGTAAGAAATTTTTTTTCCGGCTTCTATCTGGTTTTCATATATGGGAGCCCCACTGAAAAATATAATTTACATGCGGACAGACAAACAGACAGAAAGAAAGTAGAGTCCGTTTTACCCTTTGCATGCGGAACCCTAGAAAGCAGCTGACAACCGTGGGATATGAAGCTTTCCAACCTTGAAATTTAATATAAAAAGACATTTAGCAAACAAGGGGTCCAAAACAAAGGAATATGATATAAAAAATTTAAAAGTGTCAAAATTAAATGAAGGGGAAATGGGCCTTGAAATTTTTGAGGGTTCTTTTATATGGCCGCATGATTAGAATTCGAAATTTGAATCAGAATGGGATGGAATTGCTTAATCATTCACAAAATACCGTGATGAATTAGGTGCCTACACTAAAAGTACCCAGAGCTTAATATTGTCTTATTTTTAGGGTTCCGTACCACAAAAGGAAAAACGGAACCTTTATAAGATCACTTTGTCGTCTGTCTGTCTGTCTGTCTGTCGTGTCTAACAAGAAAACCTATAGGGTACTTCCCGTTGACCTAGAATCATGAAATTTAGCAGGTAGGTAGGTCTTATAGCACAAGTAAACGAAAAATCCGAAAACCGTGAATTTGTAGTTACATCACAGAAAAAAAAGAATATTAAAATGTTTTTCAATTTTCACGCTAAGATAACTAGACCAAGTGGGGTAAAACAGATTTTTATTAATTTTTAAGCACAATCGTTTTTGATTTATCGTCTGAAAATACCCGAGTACGGAGCCCTCGTCGCGCGAGTCTAACTCGCACTTGGCCGGTTTTTTTTTTCGGATAGCGCTAAAGGAAATTATAATACCTACCTTCTTTTTAGGTCTATGGGCGGCACATACTTATTATGAATGCGCTTATTATATCGACGAAGATCTGTTTTTTGTCACTTTTTTCAGGCCTTTTCAATCTCAAGTAATTTAAAATTCATCAGCCTTTATGATGGTCGAACTTAATAACATTACTTACTTAATGCATTTTTTGCTCCATGATAATAAAATTAATGGATAACAGTTTTTTGTTTCAATGAAAGCTAAGTTGCTCAAAGTTCGTGAAAGTATGAATAGGTACCCACTACAGTTTGTAATTAATTATTATTATTGGCCCTAACTTACTATTTTTTCTGATTATGTATTTTTGAGGTCTCATAGTAAAAGTTTTTTTTTAACTTGAATGTAACATAGTCTTGGAAAAGTTACTTCTATAATGTTACTTAATAGTAAATGGACTTCGTCTGTGTTGGCGTTTGCTGGGGCGCATGCGGTGCCTTTTTGGAACGTTTTTTTTTTTTTTTGTTAAAAGTGGCCGGTTTTTGTGTTTTACTGGTGTTTTTTGGTGGTGGAACTGACTGGGAAGCGCTCTAAGGGGGGCGCCGCGCGTGTCGGCTAGCGCCAGCACAGACGAAGTCCATACTTATATCATAGTTTGTAATGTAACTTGTAAATAACTACAAACTTGACATTGGCTACTGTGTAAAGCCAGACGAGAGAAAAAAAAAGTAAATACAAATATTTTCATTCCATTTTCTTCCCATATTTTTTCAATTGGCTTTTTAGCTCTGGGTTCTAGTTCCTGAATTTTCAATTCAAACATTATTTGGTTAGTTCGTGTTTAGAATACATTTTTAGCCTTGTATAATTTTACTATATCACTGTATCTAATGTACGCATACAATTATCTTGTATTTATCTACTGATAATATGAGATAACAACTGATACAACTGCGTATAGTGAATTTGGCATATTTTTGGTACTTACCTAATAGGTTAAATGGAGCATTGCGGATCACCTTGAACCTTTTTTTAATACCAGAGGAACAAAAAATAATAATTAGTGTTACAAAATAATAAAATTTATCACTTAGGTAACTAGCAATAATTTGATACTAAATAACTAAAATACATTTTAGAAATTGTAGCTGTTAGTATAAAAAATACAAGCTTTGTATTATAACTACCTACCTACTTAGCATAAATGATATAAAATAAATCGTAGTTTTTATTGATAAGCAAATATTATGTTACGTAAGGGTGAGGCCAAACGGACGTAATTTTTTGAGTTGTAAGTCGCGTAATTTCGGTTGCGTAATTTCTGCAGCATTCAGTTTCATACAAAAGTTCAACTCATTTTGCGTCGCCGTGTGGCACGAACTGGACTTTTGTATGAAACCGAATGCAGCAGAAATTACGCGACTGACAACTCACAAAATTACGCTCGTTTGGCCTCACCCTAATTGAGATAATCGTTGTTGACTAAACCATGTGTAAACGTGTCAATGTAGGATACCTATTATATTGTAGCAGATACAAACTCAAACTCAAAATCATTTATTCAAAGTAGGTAAGGTACTATTATTGTATACCTTTTGATGGTCAGAATTGTTAGGTTTGTAAGATTAGTGGTGATAATTAATTACGTAAACTTAAAACTAAAGCTACGTGGGTTTGAAACGCGCCCAGGTCTGAGAAGAACCCACAAAAAACACATCCACGACTCCATCCTTGTAGATATTCTTTTTCCTTTAGTTGTTGCTATAAGACCTGCCTACGTGCCAAATTTCATGATTCTAGGTCATCGGGAAGTCCCCCATAGGTTTTCGTGACAGACACGACAGGCGGACAGACAATAAAGTGATCCTATAAGGCTTTCTTTTTTCCTTTTTACCTCAAAAGAATCCTAAAAAAAAAGGTAAGTAATAAGTATCTACTAAAGATATTTAGAGTAGTGAAAAGTAATTAGTGTTGAACTTAACAAAAACGTGATAGTTTTTTTTATTGTCACCAAAAACAGCTTAATTATTGTGCGGAACGATAAAAGTTGATGCAAAAGGAACGCGCCAAACAAGTCGTTTTAGGGTGCCTATAGACTACAGACCCGTGGACTCACGACAAGTCTGTCGTGTAAGACAAAATAAAATCTAGAAAGATTTGGAATCTATAGCTAGCGGGGAAAACAGAGGTTGGGAGAGCATTCCATTCATAATTTACTTACTGATATTATAAATGCGAAAGTCCGTCTGTCTGCATATCTAACAGTTTAATCGATTTGGGTGAAATTTCGTACAGAGGTAGCTTACATCCCGGGAAAGACGTTAATACAATAGGGCCCTGGGCCACTAAAAAAAATTACAAAAAAACCGACTTCTATAACCACAAACACTAAATGGTAAAAAATACTTCATTTAATTTATTATCGAATATGTTATGTATACAAGAGTTAATGTAGTTCTATATTAACATGTTTTGGAGTCGGTGCCAATGAGGTGCCAACGGCCAATTTGGAGTCGCAAACAATATGAAGAGTAGACGGTTCGTGCGGCTAATTGGCACCGTCTCCAAAAATGTTATTATAGAACTACATTGACTCTTGTATGCATAATTCATTCGGTAATAAATTAAATTATTTTTTACTTTTTAGTGTTTGTGGGGTTTGTGGTTATTCAAGTCGGTTTAAAAAAAAACTTCGTAACTACTTTTGGAAGTCTTGCCGCTGTGAGCGACCTAAGTAATTAACTCGCTCCAGTTTTTGTACGAAAACCTTTAAAATGCAAATAAGATGTAAAAGGTCCAGTAATTGTGCTAACTAACGGATCTTGGAGATCGAGTAGCAACGCGGAGGGAAAATGCTAAAACGACTGTTCCGATTAAACCGATTCCTTTAATCGATGCTTCGAGACTTTAATCGATTATTTGAGTTGATAAGAAGAATAGAAACTGGATGCTAATGGTCCTGGGTTCGATTCTCGGTAGTGTCGATCATAGAATATTATTAAAAGGGTTTCGATCTAAATATATAAAAGACTAGCTGATGCCCGCAGCTTCGCCCGCGTGGATTGGTCAGATCTCCTGCAGCATCAGGATTAAGGAGTTGGAATCCAAATTTTTTATGAAACAATGTCGCAAAGTTCCTCTATCGATTAAAAAAGAAATGACGCAAATCGGTTCAGAAATCTCGGAGATTTCGGTGTACATAGGTAGAAAAACAAAACTCCATATGACCTTAATATGTGGTAGTTATTTCGAAATTACAGACAGACACTCCAATTTTATTTATTAGTATAGAAAAAGCTGACTGACTGGCTGACTGATCTATCAACGCACAGCTCAAACTACTGGGCCGATCGGTCGGATCTGGGCATGAGCTATTAGACGTAGACATCCTCTAAGAAAGGATTTTTGAAAATTCAACCCCTAATTGGGTGAAATAAGGGTTTGAAATTTTTGTAGTCCACGAGATCGAAGTTCCAGGCATAAGCTAGTTTATGGTAGTAATCCAAAATGGCCAAGTCCAAAAATCGAACCTAGGACCTGTGAATCAGACTAAATCGATCACCACTGCGCCCTTGCGGTTTAATATGCACACCTGCATCATCATTACACTCAGGTGCAATCTTATTGAAGAGATAAAAAAACTGACTCTTCCGGGAACCAAACCTGTATACTTGCGTGACCTTGATTCAAGTCTTTTCCATCTTTCTTTTTTATTTTTATTTGGAAAACTTTATTGCACATACAAAAAACATTAGAAGAAACTATACTTAGGCTAACTATAATAAGGCCGCCTTTGCATGGTGCAAAGGCGGCCTTATTGCTATAGCAACCTCTTACAGGCAACCTTTAGTGACACGGTTCTTTGTAGGTAATCTATAAAAAATTGACACGGAATATTTTCTGATGACAAAACTTCTCGTAGACTTTACTTATGTAAATATTTATAAAGATAAATTATTATATTTAGGTGCTGTAGGTCAAGTTTTTGTTGATTCGCACGCGTAAGTTTGGTAGCGATAGGAAAAAAATCTTAGATGACAAATAACAATGTTAGCAACATTGTTATTTGTCATCTAAGATTTTTCGACGTAACGTATCGAGAGATTACAGATAGATTGATAATATATTCATCCCTGGAAGTGGTGAGCGCTGTGGTCCCGCTTATCAGTGGGAGGCCCCGGGTTCGATTCCCGACAGGAGATTTTTTGGCCGTCCTAGTGGAAGGCTTCGGCCGAGGTTAGTCAGCACGCTACCGGCAAAGCCGTGCCGCCAAGCGATTTAGCGTTTCAGTACGATGCCATGTAGAAATCAAAGTGATATGGGTTTAGTTAAAACTGCCATACCCCTTCCAGGTTAGCCCGCTTCTATCTTAGACTGCATCATCACTTACTACCAGTTGTGATTGTTACTAGTTAACATTACACTCATTTTTTTGGGCGGTCGTGTAAATATTTACAAATAATATGGTATCGTGAAGACCCTTAAGGGCGTTTGTGCACTCATTCGTATTCGTTTTCGTAAAATACAATTCGAAGTACAAAACGTACATACTATGCTTGTGCACTTATTTGATTCGTATTTTCATGAATCACGAAATCGAACCGAATACGAATGAGTGCACAAACGCCCTTAGGCTGACATATCTAGTTTGTTAAATTTTTTTTGCTAACTCTACGAAAAACATGTAGAACCGGTAAAAGCAGTTATCTGTTAAAATACGAATGAGGCATCTTGACTTTCTTTAAACAAAATGCTAAATATTGCCTTTAACCTTGTTTTAATGTCAGAAGGAAGTTACCAACAAACGAGTCGACGAGCTTTTATGTTTTTTTCGATACATCGATAAGTGTACATGTTTTTATCGATAAAAATCGAATGAAAATGAATTTTACGAGTCCGGGTGTTTCTGTAATTTGTCTTTTTAAAGATGGACAAGTTCTTCAACTGGTTACTTTAATTTTTAAAAAGAAACAATAATAGTGGCTTCTTTAAATGTCACTAGCTGATGCTCGCGACTTCGTTCGCCTGGGTGGAACTTTTTGATTTTGCGGCATAAAAAGTAGCTATGACACTCAGCATATTTTTAACTATATCCATATAAAAAATCACGTCGATACGTTGCCCCGTTGCGGTGTAATTGAAGGACAAACCAACAAACAAAATACACTGCGTATTTTTATATAATATACGGGTAGCGCTATTCATTGATCCATCCATTCCAAACCAATTCTTTTTTAATTTTCATGGCGGCAATTATGAAAATACACATTCTCTGATCAACTGTCTGTCTATTAAGGTTCACGAGATACAGCCCACTGACAGACGGACGGACAGTGGACGCTTAGTAATGGGTTCCGTTGGCACCCTTCGAGTAAGGAACGCTAAAAAGCGAAATCCACGTGAACAAAATCAGGGGCGTCGTCTAGTATTATACGAATAAAGTTATGTAGATAAGACATATATAGACGAACTACTTAAGTGTTCGTATGTTACAAGTTATAGCCTTATTATGTAAACAGCCATATATGTCGCAGCATATATGAATTGATATTAAGTATGCTTGAGCTATGTCAAGGTAAGTACTAAGTACATAGTTATCGGTGTACAGTAAACCACAGGTTTTTAACCGACAGGGTTGCTACCAGCCATTTCTTGATTTATGGATTACCAGCATCAAAGAGATAGTGTTTTACATAGATTTTTTTAATATTATTGTTTGAAACAGCTTTTATAAGCTCTTCATTTGGTGAAAAAAATTGGCACCATAGAGCAAACGCCGAGTTCTGTACCTCTATGATAGAGGAACATAGAGACCGAAAAATAAATGTTTCTAATTCGAACCGCTAAACCCCAAGTTGAAAGACCCTTCCAGCACTTTCGGTGCAAGGTCGTCATTCAAGCACCAATGAATGGTGCTTAAGGTACATGAGACGGGTCTGCTCGCAAATTCAAAATCAATTTGGTTTTTCGCAATTTGTAAACGAATACGGCAAAGTAGGTTAGTGGCATTCTAATTTCGACAATGGCAGTATCATCTTAGCAGGATTACATAAAAATCTTTACTTGAAAGAAATTAGTCAAAATAATAAGTTTGACATGAGTTACTCACAAACTAGTCGATGCTATAACTAATTTCTTAAACTGGACCCTTTCAATTAAAGATTTTTATATAAACCTGTGAGGATGATAGCCATTAGCGCAATTAAAATGCCATAAGCCTACTTTGTCGTATTAGTTTACAAATTGCGAAGAACCAAATTAAATTTGAATTTCGCGGGCAGACCCGTCTCATGCACCTTAAAGTAGGTAAATTAAACTAAAAATGCAAAATTCAAAAATTCAAAAAAAATTCAAACTATTTTTATTCAATCAAACTTTTACAAGTGATTTTGAATCGTCAAAATAATCTACCACTGGTTCGGAAAACCGTTCCTACCGAGAAAAACCAGCAAGAAACTCGGCGGTTGCTCTTTTCAAGTATTCAATTTACAATAATATGCAGCTGTATGTAGTCGGGTGTACAAAATAAAATGTTAACATTGACGCAGTTCCCGATAAGGTATTGATTTTATACTCCATGTCCTAGACGTCTAGGTACTCTACTGAAGTGTTTATAGGACATAGAAAGGGCATACTGAATAGGCAAACTAGGCGGATAAACGACGTAGTTTCGGAGATTAATCCTACATCCAAACTTACAAATACCATCACACTAATATTATAAAGGCGAAAGTTTGTATGTGTGTGTGTGTATGTTTGTTATTCTTTCACGCAATAACTACTGAATGGATTTGGCTGAAAGGAATGGAGATAGATAATATCCTGGATTAGCACATAGGCTACTTTTTATCCCGGAAAATCAAAGAATTCCTACGGAATTTAAAAAACCGAAATCCACGCGGGCGAAGCCGCGGGCATCTTCTAGTATTTAATTTATAGTAGATATCTAAAGATAAACGGGCACTTTAGTATGGAAACCATATCCCCGGCGGCGGACACAAGCGAAATTAAAGCGGAATTTACATTACGAAATTAGTGGCACGAAATTAGTTTCTTCATTATAAATTGCACTTGTAAACGTCTTATTTCACTTTTAGACTGAAATTAGTCGTTTACACGTGCAATCGATCACAGCACGCCAACCTACCCGAGGACCACACTGTGATTGACCTCGTGACCATCTTCGACAGGTCCTTCTGAAGGCTATGCTTCGCGGGGAGGGCAATTTGGTCTCCATGTTCCGCATCCTCAAAATATTCCTCGCCCGTCACCAAACTGGACAGACGAGAAACCTGGGGTAGCCAGTGATTGGATGGGTGACGAAACACTCATCACTAACCACCCAACACAGCCACTGCACCCTCCGCTCCTGGGGCTATGCCTCATGGGTGCGTCTACTGCGCCCTCTGCTAGGGATACTCAGAGGGACGCGCGGACAACACCCCCTCCCTGCCAGGTCAATTGCTTGGTTAACAATATCCCATGAAGAGAAATCGTTAACCATGTTACCAGGGTACACCGACCCAAGCGCTGCTGTTACCCGCAACACTCAGGCACACGAGCAGGCTACCTGGCTGGTACATCGGATTTTGAAAACCTAAATCAACTATTAATATACCTATAAGTAAAAGTATATGTTAATCAATCAGGTCACAGCACAAAGAGTCCACCTTGTTATATCAATTACGGAGCACGAAGTACAGATAAACCGAAAATAATAAATCTTGGGCCGCTATCGCTTATCATAACGAGAAAGCCCCACTGCCCTCGGGGCAATATTTCACAACGACACACTAAATTAAAACGATAGAAACAACATTTCTCTCTAGACGCCTGTTTTGGTCTTTGGAAGCGTCGATATACTAAGCCCAAAGATACAAACGCAATACTTAAGCTATACTGATATCATATGTATAAGTAAATACTATATCACTTTGTAACCATTTCACGGCACATCCATTTAACCAATTTAAACAAAATTTGACCCTGATATAATATAGTTTGCATTCTGAAAACCGACAGTAATTAGTGTATGGTTACTAAATCGTAGTTCTTATTCTGAAAAATCAAAGAGTTCTCATAAGATTTTAAAAAACCATTCCTTTAAGTATATTATATAATGAATTAATTACATCATCCGTTATCTTGACATAAATAATTATAATGACACCGCGAAAAAATATTTTATGACCTACTACCTATCTTTAATTAGTTAGGAATTTCTAGATTTCTAAAGAGAACAAAAAGTGATATGTCTATCTTTGGTTGTTTTATATCAATGTTTGGGAGCAATATATTTAACTAATTAGGTAGTTTTCAGTGATAAGAACTTCGTTTTATTTTTGTTACTCCTTCTAGAGTTTGTTTTGAAACACCTTTTACTTATTGAATGGTACTTTCTTTTAAATTTAGGGCGGTTACGCACTCTTCCGATTCGAATGGGCTTCGTAGTTTCGGATCTAGTTTTTTTTTAAATCTTGTAGGGACTTTTGATTTTCCGAGAAAAAAGTAGTCAAATAGATTAGGCTTGCAAAGTGGATTTAAGTTTTTAAGAATCCCATGGGAATTTTTTGATTTTCCGGGACAAAAGAAGCCCATGTCCTTTTTCCTAAGATGCAAGCTATCTGAACCAAACGTTAAAAACAGATAAACAACTCTTTAATTTTCCGGGATAAAACGTTGCTACGTCAATTCCCAGGATGCACGCTACCTATCCCCTACTACCCTCGATAACTACTAGACCACGAGGCAGTTGTTACAAGTGCCTACTACAACAGCTAATAATACTCAATACTTTACTTTGATAGGTCTAGTTATCTAGTGCTAAAATAAACCTTTCTTATCACGTTTTCAAGTTCTATGGAGTGCCTATTTACTTAAAGTCAATGATCTTTTACTGGAAACAATAACAATAGATTTCATTGTAAGTACCTAAACTATAACATAAACATTGAAGGACATGTACAAGAACACTTACTTATATCTTTAGAGGTTTCTATAGAAACCTCCGACCGACCGTCCGTCCGTCCGCGTCTGTTTGTTGAGACTTGCTAAGGAAATCACAATATGATTTTAGGTCAACGGGAGGTACCATGTAGGTTTTGATTCCCTTTTCTTGATAGACGCGACAGACAGACAGACAACGAAGTGATCCTATAAGGGTTCCTTTTTTTCGTTTTGAGGTACATATCCTCTGGGAATATGCGACATTTAGCTATTCCAAGTAGCGATGGGCGATTTTTGCAAAAAAACAATCGAACAATAATTGAACAATCGATTATCAATTTATTCTTCTACACAAAAACTATAATCGACAGTCGGAATTATTAAATTTTTCGTTTGTAGAGTTAACAAATGTGGAGCGCAGCTGGAACGAATAAATTGAAAATCTTAATCAATTGCGCGATCGATTTTAGATTTATTTGTCCCAGACGCGCTATGTATGTTACAATTGAACAAGCGATTGTTCTCGATTGTTCGACAGCAAACATCGAATATTTCGATTGTTATTCGAATAAATCGTCCATCGCTAACTCGTCCGAAACCTAAACCCATCTATGGTTCGTATCGGAACGGAAATCTGTACTTATAAAGGGGGGATGGTGGTACAAAAATAACCGTATATTTATTATCGCAGGCGGTTCCTTCCGTGTCTTTGATCTCTGTAACGATGTATTGAGAAAACATCGCTTTATTTGTATTGCATGTTGATGATGGTCGATTTGTCTTTTCTAATGTAAACGATGATGTATTTACGTATATTTTAAATGGGTGGGATTAGTTATCGATTAATTGTGTAATTTTGCGGTGGTAAGACACGACAGACAGACAACAAAGTGATCCTATAAGGGTTTCTTTTTTCCTTTTGAGGTAACGGAACCCAAAAAAATATGGGTCTAGTTCTTTTTTTATAGTTTTTTTGCAATCCTACTTTTTAGCTAGCCACTAGACTTAGAGTTAGACCGATGAGGCAGTACATACATATTAAGCGCCCCGGCGTGCCTTATCTCAGCTACGTGCGTATCTGGTATAGGTTGACCCGGCCTATCTATTTTATTACTCTAAAATAGGAACAGGCTATGACTGCATCTTCGTAATATTACACACTTCGGAATGCATTGACCGATTAAAAAATATGGGTCGATGATTTCCGCATAGATACAATCTGGATTTGAAATTGGAACGCGTGTGTGGAACCACATGAACATTAAAGTTTTAAAAACGTTAAATAAAAATTAAATTAAAAATTTATAAAACCGCCGACACAAAAACCTCTAAAAAATAAAAAATATAATAAGTAAGTTTATATTGCCGCTTTGAGTTTAATTGATCCAAGGGCTTGTTGCGTCGGGTGACCGCTAAAGATAATAGAAACTTTTTTTTTTTTTTTCTCGTCTGGCTTTACACTGAATAGCCAATGTCAAGTTTGTAGTTATTTACAAGTTAGGGAAACTATATGTATAAGTATGGACTTCGTCTGTGCCGGCGCCCACCGACATACACGCGGCACCCCTTTAGAGCGCTTCCCATCAGTTCCACCACCAATAAACACCAGCAGAACACAAAAACCGGCCACTTCTAACAAAAAAACACTCTAAAAAGTCACAACACGCGCGCCAGCAAACGCCACCACAGACGAAGACTTTTCTTTCTTTAACAGATGATTTTCATAGCTTTTTCCAAAACCGAAACATCCTTTACAATATGCACAGATAAAAATATAAAAATATATAATTTAAAAATGGAACGCATTATTTTTTTTTAATAAATACTTGCGACAGTAAAAAATCTAAGCTTTTAATAATATTATATTTTTTTAATTCCACAGATCAACGAAAATCAAGTGCCTGAATAGGAAGCTAGTGATGTGCCTTGTGTGACAGTGTTACCAGTGCCTAGTACTAAATATAATATTTTTATATTTAACATATTACCAGTGGTATAGTTACCGGTTTTATACAGTGATATCAGGATGGAGTTGAAAAGGATGTCTATATGTTTGGCGCTCTTCGTGCTGGCCTGCATCTCGCATTGTTCAGGTACTACTTTTTCTTATAACGCATGCAAAGATTTTTTTTAGAGTTCCGTACCTCAAACGGAAAAACGGAACCCTTATTGGATCACTTTGTTGTCTGTCTGTCTGTCCGTCCGACGTGTATGTATCTAGCTCTACGGGAAGTACTCTATAGGTTTTCTTGACAGACACGACGGACGGACGGACGGACAGACAGACAGACTTCAAAGTGATCCTATAAGGGAACCCTGAAAAGGTCCCAACTCAGCATAATGCTGTATGCCTTGCAAATACACAAAAGCATACAACGCTGGTTTTCATTTGACCAATGTTTTTAATTGAAGACTTATTTTTAACCCCCGACCCAAAAAGAGGGGTGTTATAAGTTTGACGTGTGTATCTGTGTATCTGTGTGTCTGTGTATCTGTGTATCTGTGTATCTGTGTATCTGTCTGTGGCATCGTAGCGCCTAAACGAATGAACCGATTTTAATTTAGTTTTTTTTGTTTGAAAGGTGGCTTGATCGAGAGTGTTCTTAGCTATAATCTAAAAAAATTGGTTCAGCCGTTTAAGAGTTATCAGCTCTTTTCTAGTTTTCTTGTAGAAAAGAAGGTTAGATAACCGTTAGGTTCATAATATTATGTCAATAGACAAATGTCAAGCTGTCAAGATGGACGTTGCCTAAATACATAATTATTTATTTGAAAATGATGTTTTGGAAAACTCAAATACTTTGGATCGTCGGGGGTGTTATAAATTTTTAATTTACACTTGTATCTACTCTTACTCTGTGATTGCAAAGAAACTGAGTATGTACTATTTAAGTGTCTAGTAAGTATAACATACTTTCCAGATAATAGATAAAGCATGTTTGTCGTATGTCGGGAACATAATATCAAGTCCTAAGCAAACACCCTACTGAGGCGACGCTGTTGTGTTGCAAGCGGTATTAATCGAACCTACTACCACTGGAACTCGATGCAGGAGAACGAAAATGAAAAACGTAAAGAAAAGTGAGTTGTTCAATCTATAATGTAAACGGTATATTGACATCATTTTAATATAATTAGAAATGTAAAGTGCGTAAGTACATAAATAAGGCATAGACGAACCTACGAACTTATATAACTTTGCTAAATGCAATCCTAAATCTTTTCTAGCATATTAACTATTGCTCCAAATGGCTAGTTGTAACGATCCGTGCTATTTTTTTTTTTGTTACGCGGTACTTTCATATTTGGACCAAAAACTGATGCCCTTTTTTCAAACTTTTTATAAATTTTTATAAATGCCAAAGTGTGTTAATTTTGGTTTATTGGTTTGTCCTTTAACGTCGTAGTGGAGTAACGGCTCTACGTGATTAATTTGCATGACCTGGAGAGTAGCATAGGTTACTTTTAGCCCGGAAAATCAAAGAGTTCCCACCACGGGGCTTTTAAAAACCTAAATTGACGCGGACGTAATTGTGTCTATAAATTAATCAATTTATTGATTTTATTCTACAGTAATTAGAAATAATAAAGTACGGAGACATTAAAAACATTTAAAGTTATATAATAATTGTAAATAATAACCATAATCATTATTGTTCTAGGAACTTCGTACACAATAAATGAAGAACAATATCTAAATTACTTACGTAAAAAAGAAATATTTGCTAGGTAATAAAATAGATCAGATTCAATATATTATATTTATGATTACATTTTTATCTTTTTATCATGTTTTCGTCTGAAAGAATTACAATTGGATTTGTAAAATTTATTAACTTGTAAAATTGTATTTGTAAAATTCATTATGTTGAAAGAGGAATGACAATTTTATAAGTTTTAAATAAATAGATATCAATTTTCTCTCTTATTTTACTCTCTCGATCATAACTCGACACCAAATGATAGCGACCTCGTCGTAATCAAGTAGTAGAGGACGAAGAAATTTTTTATCTTTGTTATGAAATTGCTGATAAGCGTCTTCCGGGCTTAAAACACGCCAAAAGTGGACCATTTTACTTGACTTTATAACTAAGACAATGAATGTTAGTCTCAAGGCAAATTGTATTTTACGCTGTGGAGATAAAGTTCAATTATCATCATCATGATCAATAATACATTACCGGCTCATTACTGAGCACGGATTTCCTCTCAGTACGAAGGGCTTAGGCCATAGTCTACCACGCTGATCAAGTACGGATTGGCAGACTTCACACACCTTTGAGAACATTATGGAGAACTCTCAGGCATGCAGGTTTCCTCACGATGTTTTCCTTCACCGTTATTTAAGTACTGTTCTTCTCCATAGTTACGTAAGTGATACTTAGTGGCTTAAGACGCTCCAAGTTTCGAATGGCCTCGAGCATTTGGTTCCCTCTCGCCCCTCTACACCTCGACATTAATTTACTTTAATTTTTACCGCCATCTAGTGGCGGTAAACTGTACTACGGCTACAGGTCAACCAAGTTAACAACCTCAACATTGGCGAAAAAAGAAACGACATAGCACCGATGCGCTTAGCTTTTTAGGGTTCCGTGCCTCAAAAGGAAAAACGGAACCCTTCTGGGAACACTTTGTTGTCTGACCGTCTGTCTATCTGTTTGTGTGTCCGTTTGTCGTGTCTGTCAAGAAAATCCATAGGGTACTTCCCGTAGATCTAAAATCATGAAATTGGGCTGGTAGGTAGGTCTTATAGTACAAGTATAAAGGAATAAATCCGAAAACCTTGAATTTGAGGTTACATCACAAAAAAAATATTCATTCAAAATTCCAAATTTCATGATTCTAGGTCGACAGGAAGTACCCCATAGGTTTTCTTGACAGACACGACGGACGGACGGACAGATAGACAACAAAGTGATCCTTTATGGGTTCCGTTTTTTCTTAACCCTAAAAATAGATAAAAAACTTAAAAACCATCAACACTAAATAGTAAAAGCAATTTAATTTACTATCCAAAAAATGATACTATAGAACTACATTTTACTCCTGTATACATAATAATGTGTTCGATAAAAATTAAATTATTTTTTATTTTTTAGTATTGGTGGGGGTTTTTTTTTATTATGCATAATAGTGATTGATTTATTATGCAAAATTGAAAAAAATACCCGAGTACGGGACCCTCGGTGCGCGAGTCTGACTCGCACTCGGTTGGTTTTTTTTCCATAGAGCAAAAGCGTGTTAGAAGCGGCAATGGAGAAAATTTAATGTGTGTTGATATCGTAAAAGACCTGAATTAATATTTTTTATTCAATTATAAATTAGCACTTGTTTGCTATCTCACCTGGTAAATAGCAGTAGGTAGTAAGTGACGATGTGAAGCGTACTTTGACTTTACTAAGACTACATTCAGAGTCAATATTGAATCGTGCTATAATGCATAAAATTTAAGAAAGTGCTTGCCATTTAAGTTCTATCCGTCAATTGATATTTGAAAAAACCGGCCAAGTGTGAGTCAGACTCACGCACTTAGGGTTCCGTACTCGGGTATTTTTTCCAACATTTTGCACGATATATCAAAAACTGTTATTCATAAAAATATGTTTTATAATGTACAGGTAATATATAATACCCTTTCATATGATACCCCACTTGGTATAGTTACCTTACTTTGAAAATCAAAGCACATTTAATTTTTTTTCAAACGATGTAACCAAATGCGGGGTTTTCAGATTTATTCCTGTACTTGTGCTATAAGACCTACCTACCTGCCAAGTTTCATGTCTCTAGGTCAACGGGAAGTACCCTATAGGTTTCTTGACAGACACGACGGACAGACGGACAGACGGACAGATGGACAGACAAACGACAAAGAGATCCTATAAGGGTTCCGTTTTTCCTTTTAAGGTCCGCAACCCTAAAAAGGGTAAAGGATAATAATATGTAAACCAGTATCCTACCCGTTCAGAGTTCAGACCTGAGCCAATTTGGAAATTGTAAAATACTGACTCGATCGGGGGCTTGATATCGAACCCAGGACCTCCCACTTAAATGCAATAGGTATATAAATAAGATCATGTTAACAAACTGGATTAATTGAATTTATACACAAGGATGGTTGGTGAGAAATAAAAATGGTTTTGTAGGGGTAATAAAAAGTATATATTTTTTATATTAAATTTATGAATGAATAAAATATATGAAAATAGAATATGTTTGGTATTATAAAAGTGAGGCAGTATTAGTGATTTTCATCAGTTTATTTTAACACAGAAAATTATTTAACTTGTTACTGAAAATTAAATCTGATTCAAAAAATTAATCAGTGATTTAGATATTTTTATTTTATTTTTAAATTTCACTCATAACTTTGACCACAGTGCCGAGTGAGAGTGCAGATTGTGAGTTATGAATAAATTTACAAAATGCCTACACTTAAAAGAATTCAGAAGTCAATTTAGATGTGAAAGCCCTAAGGGCAACAATAATTTAGTTAATTTTATAAGTTATTAAAATGTTCGCGTAGAAGCTTATCAAGAGTTTTGATCTTTTAAATAACCTAACTGCAATATTAATTTGATCAGAGTGCACTTGATTTTGCAATCACTTAATCAAAATGGCGACCTAAACACAAAAGCGTTTAATAGTCATTCAGTCTCGAGTCGGAACGAGACTGGCTTAAAAATTATTATAATTTTTTTTTTTTATAATTTAAACTTTAATTATTACATTTTAATATTACTTTTAATTTACGTAATTTAATTTGTGTAGAATTAATTATGGACATATAATTACTGTCTGAAATAAAATATTTTTATTTATTTATTTATTTAAAAACCGTCATGCAGCCGTATTTGTACAAATTGATTGAAGATGGCTGCCCGGAAGAGATCGTGTGACGTCGAATGGGTCAAATATCTGTTTCATTACTTTTATTTTAAAATAATTCTTGAGAAATAAATTTTGAAAAGCTAACAAACTGAAACAAAACTTTCCTGGCTTCTTCACGCCTCGTGAAATAACCGAGTGCAGAGTGACCCATTATGCGACCCCTTCATGTTCACAACAACTGCAACAGGAGGTAACTCCTCGTTTGTTTGCAAGTAGGTAGGTAATAAATATATCCATTAAATTACAAAATCACCAAAGATGTATAGATAGATCCAATAAGAAAAAAACCGGTCAAGTGCGAGTCGGGGATAATATTAATCAAAACTATGTAATGTATTTACAGGTTTCCCTAAAATTTGCCTTAATAAGTAGGGCTATATATTTCGACTTAATACTATGTACTATATACTAAGTACTAACTATTTCTGAAACCGGTAAAGAAGTTTTGCTTTAAATAAAAGTTGAAAAAACTATAACCCGACTACGGAAAAATGAGACAACTTGAACTCGACTTGGTACAAGTAAAATAAACTAAAAAGAAAGAAACAAGATAGGTGCTTAGTGCATCGTCTTGAGTAAGATTCAATACGAATGCCGTGGTCGTGCGTTGTCGACAGCGTATTTCTTATCCTTGATTGACGGCATTCCCAATGATTTTATTTGTCTACCAAATTAGAATATTTTCTTTTTGCTATCGACAACGCACGACCACGGCATTTGTATTGAATCTTACTCAAGACGATGAAGACGATGATAGCACTAAGCACCTATCTTGTTTTTGTTTTGTTTTGTTTCTTTCTTTTTAGTTTATTTTACTTGTACCAAGTCGGGTTCAAGTTGTCTCATTTTTCCGTAGTCGGGTTATAGTTTTTTCAACTTTTTTTTTATTTGAAACTTTTCCGTTGTCTATGATGCGACGACCAACCGAGGTCTCGTGAATGACCAACAGGTGGCGCTGAATAAGAAATAATAATTATAATAAAAAATGGTTTTCTGTCGCTTGGTATATTTTAATAATAACTATATTTATATTTATTAACTCAAAATTTTCTCCTCTTTCATTGGACATCTCACTCGACACAATAGCAATTAATTTTTTTTAAGACCCTCACTTTTTTGATGTAACATCCATCTGGCCGATTTTTTTCGTATAAAATATAGCCTATGTCACCCGGGCCTTTACAACGAATCGATTGACACCTCATTCATCAAAATCGGCCCAGTAGTTTAGGCGCTACGGTGGAACACACAGAATCTGGATACAAACATACATACATACATACATACATACATACGTACATACATACATACACTGCTAAAATCATAACCCTTCCTTTCAGCTTTGCCATAGTCGGGTAAAAAACGCTCAAGGTATTCTGTCTTTTTTATTTATTTGCCGCCTCTGCCACTTTCATAAGCTGCCGCGAAAACTCTGCGTCATCACTACATAGTATAAAACCCATAAACTGTCAGTCCCTACGTATGCTTAGATTTGCAAACGCTGGCTATGAGATAGGTCAAAAAAAGGGTTCCGTTTTTCCTTTTGAGGTACGTAACCCTAAAAATGTATGCCATCAAGAAATAATTAGTATTTTCAAATTTCAAAGGTAACTATTTATAACAAGTGGGGTATCATAATATTGTGAAAGGGCTTTACTACGTATATATTTTTATACACAATAGTTTTTGATTTATCGTGTAAAATTTCGAAAAAATACCTGAGTACAGAACCCTCGGGGCGTGAGTAAACTACAACTAAAATAATAAAAGTAAACAAAGAATCTGTTGTTAGTAACCTACCTATGTACCTATCGTACAATTTGCAATATTATGAAGGTATATAGTACACGACAAATCGAGATGGCAATCGGGGTGGAGACGCCCCGCACACCCGCACAGTCCCCGTGCTAGCGAGCGGTGCGGGCGAGCGCAGGTGTGCGGGGCGTCCCCCCGCCTCATATTCCAATTGCCATCTCGACCTATCGCGAACTTTAGTCGGCGATAGGTCGAGGTAGGTTATTATAATTAGCATCTATAGTACGCGACAGGTCGACATGGCAATCGGGATGGGGACGTCCCACTCACCCGCACAGCCCTCGCGCTAACCCGGTGCGGGATAGCGCGGGTGATGTGCGGCTCATTACCCGATTGCCATGTCAACCTGTCGCGTACTATGGGGTGCTTTTATAGGTACCTCTACCTACTTATAAAATAAGTTTTGACCATTATTGTAATCTGTGTCGGTAGGTAGGAAGTTACTAGGTAGGTAGGTACTTAGTACTTACCTACTTACAGTATTTTGCCCAGCTGCTTACAAGAATGACGCAACAAGGAATGGTGTGTGTTTATCTATATACTAATAAATAAAATTGGAGTGTCTGTCTGTAATTTCGAAATATAAAGCTCATAATATGGTTATTTGAACGATACCATAACCGAATCACACGTTTTTAAAATTTTTGTCTGTCTGTCTGTCTGTTTGAAAAGACTAATCTTCGGAACGGCTGAACCGATTTTGACGGGACTTTCACAGACAAGTAGAGGATTCATCAGGGTGTAACATAGGCTACTTTTTTAACCGACTTTCAAAAAAGGAGTTGTGTTTTTCTACCTATGTATACCGAAATCTTCGAGATTTCTGAACCGATTTGAGTAAATTTTTTTTTAATCGATAGAGGAACTTTGCGACATTGCTCTATAAAAAATTTAGATTCCAACTCCTCAATCCTGATGCTGCAGGGGATCTGATCACCAAAGTGGATGGGATTTAGAAACTGTCGTCGGTTATAACTTGATATTGAAGGTATATTTACCAAGTAAAGACTTTGTCGCGCGGTACGGATAGACTACTTTTGTTCTGGGAACTCAAAAGTTCCCACGGGATTTCTAAAAACCTAAATCCACGCGGGCGAAGCTGCGGGCATCAACTAGTTCATAATAAAAAGAAGAAAAGTTTGTATGAAGTAATCTCTGGAACTACTGAACCAATTTTGAAAATTCTTTCATCAGTAGAAAGCTACTGCTTTCTGCTAAGCATTATTCCTGAGTGACATAGGCTGTACCTATTTATTTTCAAAAAAGCCGTAGGTACGAAGCCGGGGGCGAGGCCGTTTATAGTAAGTAGTAGTACCTAGTTAGTCAGGAGTTTCAATGTTCCACTATGGGTGACAAGGTTTTGGATTCGGATCGGGCCAAAAAAGTGTGCCGCGCAATATTTTTATGTAATAATAGGTATATGGGAAGATAAGTAGGTACTTACGCGATTTTCATGCTTTCAATCTTTTGTAGTTGAGATCGTTTTAGTCGAGATATTTTCGGCATCCTGATATTTGACTATGATACCTTCGTACCTACCTAACACAATTTAAAACAACGAAATAACTCTAAAAAACACAACTAAGTACCTATTTACTATGGAGTTCACTAATATTTAGATGATAAAAGTTTCTTAAAACTAAAACAATTAATCATCCTTATTCAATAATTTATAAATAATAATTTCGCTACAATTACACAAAAAATATTTTCCGTAAATCGAGAGCGATTGGCGGGAAAAATTGCGCACATCCACCACGTCTGAAGGGCGCCTGCCGTATGCGTCGCGTCTCCCGCCAGTGTTGCCAGGTGAAGTTTTCACTTTACCCCGGGCCTGGTCTCAATTTACCCTAGAATCTATGTTTTATAAAAAATTTACCCTAAATGATTTTTTTCGTTCTTTACAAATAAAACAACACATTATATTTTATTCTTAGTAGGTATTTTATTATTCGCACATAACAATAAAAGTATCCTCTGCATCACTATCTTTTTTGTCATACATGCTATTATTAAATTTGTCCAACATTGTTTTTGAAGGAGTGAAGTTAACACAAGACTTGTGAAATATTTTTAAACTGTATCTTAGAGTCATTATGCTCTGTATCATAGGCAGAGATAGCCTATTTCTAAGCTTGGTTTTGACGACTGAGTATAGAGAAAAGGCCCTTTCTACAGCTGCATTAGATATAGGCGCCGATAAAAGAGACAATGCTAATTTAGAAATGTTAGGGAATCTTTTATTACCCCCAGCATCTGTGTCCCGGTTAACCTCAGCCCAAAAATCAGTACAACGCGTCGTATTTTCCCAAGATTTGTTTTGCAAATTATTCCATTCTATTTCTATCTCTTGTTTAGAACCATACACTTCAGCCCGTTGAATATTTTGTAGTATTTCAACTAATGTAGGTTTCACTTGAGAAGTGGCTATTTCTGGAGACAGTTTCGACATGGATTTAAGGAATGCGATCTGTTTTGGCAACCTTTTTTGTAATTCAGAGCACAAAATAATAAGAAAGGTTTTGCATCTTTCACGTACGTCCTCTTTGTCTCGCCTGTCTAGTTTCGATAGCGCCTCTTCAACTGTGTAGCCAAAATGCATTGCTGATACATGAATCAAATGCTCCTGAAAATCAAATGATGGATATTCTCCATCCGTAACAGTTTCGAGCTTCCGAGGTATGACAATAATTTGCAGGATACTTTTGAATAGCATTAACAAGTCTTCTAAAAGTTTCGCTGGATCGACATCGTCACTTTGAAACAGGCAATTAACTTTAGTAACTTGACGTAGATGAACATCTAAGAACGTGAAATATGCATGGTAAGCTCTGCATTTCATGATGTCATACAATTTTTCCGCCATGAAACATTTGTCTTCAGTCTTAGCCATCATGAAAAGAAGCTTTAATTCCTATATAGCATGAGAACGTGCTAGCCAGCGTGTTCCGCAAAATCCTGGTATTTTTTTAGGAGCTCGACTTTCATTCATAATTTCGTATAAGTCTCTGTAGGCGTCAAGACGTTTTGAACTATACGAGAACCAGTTATGGCATTCCCGAATAAAAAATTCCAGTTGCCGGGGCATACTTTCCGAAGCTTTCTCTGCACATAAATGTAACGAATGGCAGGTACAATTAACGATAATAATATCCGGTAAGTCTCTTTTCAGCAGTGCTGCAACAGAATGGTGTTCACCAATCATTACGTTAGTACCATCTAGGCCAATTCCTACCAGCATTTCAAGACGTAAGGCGTCCTCTTGCAAAGTATTTTTTATGGTTTCATAGATGGTTGTTGCATCGCATTTAGATATTTTTATATATCTGTAAAAAGTTGTTATAATATCCTGCTTAATTTTTGAAAAATACCGGATCATAATGCACAGAATTTTATCCGTTGTTATATCCGTAGTTTCATCAACAATAAGTGAATATGCAGCATCGCCAACATCTGATATCATTTCTTGCATCATTACTGGACCAAGAACGTTTTTTATTAGCATGCTGCATTTAGTTCTGTGTATTTTTAACGTCCCCAGTACTTCTGATTTCGTATCTAAAGATGGCAGGATTTCACCTAAATGATCTACGTTTTGAATAGCACTATGTTCAGCTATATAAGCAGCTATCTTTAATTCCGCAGTTTTGTTAGTCTTTGAAACTGTTTTTACAAAAGGCAATTGCTGGCAGGACTTAGCCGCTTTATCTAATGACACAGCTTTCATGTGTTTTTTACTCTTTGCGTGATAATTAAGTTCTTTCTTGTGGGGTGCTAAAGTCACATTACAATATTTGCACCTTGCATAATTTTCACCAGTGGGGTCAGGACAAATCCAATCTAGAAAAAAAAACAAACCATTAACACCAACACCACGAAAAGTATGTAAAATGCAATCATCGTTGTCCATCACCATCACTAGGACCACCATCCATAAAATGTGGGTAAATTTTGCAACAGGCAACCCTTAGACAATCAAAGATACAAAGTTCCTTCTAACTAATGATTATGTACCTACTAACTTACTAACAATCTCAAATTGCTCAATTAGATTAATTAAATTATTACTTTAAGAAAACTCAACTCACCTTTTAAATTTGGGTCATACTCCCATTCTTTGCAATATTTTTGTGCATACTTTTTTACACCTGAACGCGTAACACCAGCACTCGATGACGCCATTTTTTACAATAAAAACAACCAAAACACTCGCACGAAAAGAAAGAGCAAACAATAAAATAAGCTTGAGACTAGAGAGGGACACAAAGTAATCGGTGCGTTCACAAAACGGAATTTGTAATGGGCGCGTTCGGAAACGAAATAGTTCAGTTATTTTTTTATTGATATTGATTGTTTTACCCCAAAAAATACCCTAGGAAAATTCATACCCTTAAAATTACCCTTCTCGATTATTTTTACTCTAAATATAGGGTAAATTACCCTAAGTTGGTAATAGTGTCTCCCGCGCAGGGCAGACTAGGATTATTTTACCCAAATGTGAATTTTTCATAAAGAATGTCGAAATACAATAAAATACGTTTCGAAAGTGTATCATATATATATTCCCTATTATTAAATGTAAGATTTACTTTCATGGTTGCACAGGTAAAGAAGTTGATACACGATCTTATATGAAGCTACTATTGTATAAGATTCGTGTATTTATCGTAATAAACGATTATTTGAAAAAAAAACTCCACATAACTAAAGACCATTAACCAAACTATTGTACATATTTTTTTGAAAATTTTGTAATGTCATTTGTAGGACTAGATAGGTGTTGAATAACAATACTTTCAAAGGAATAATGTCGGCAGGCCCTTAATACGCACATATAACTCCAAAAACCTAGAGGGGCGCGTCCAGGATTGAACCCAAGACCTCCCAAATATGAGGAACATCTTAACCACTCGCTTATGTCTACTTATATCTACCTTTTTTAATTTTTTTTACATGGCGGCCATTTTAAAATTTTAATTATTTGTTCTTATACTTAGTTGTAGTTGAACAATTGAAAAGAGCAATCACCGAGTTTCTTGTTGGTTCTTCTCGATAGGAACAGCATTCCGAACCAGTGGTAAATTATTTTGACGATTCAAAAGCACTTGTAAAAGTTTATTTGAATAAAAATATATTCTATTCTATAGAGGCAATAGAAATAGGTACGTATGTACATTTTCTGTGAAAATTTCAACTCTCTACCTATTAGGGTTCATGAGTTACAGGTCGCTGACATACAGACGGACGGGAGGTTTAGTAATAGGGTCTCGTTGGCACCCTTTGGGTACGAAACCCTAAAAGCGTGAAGTTCGACGCTGTAATCAGCTCTGTTAGCTGTAAGCTTTAGACTTTAGATCCAACTTCCTCGGAATTAGAATGCATCAAATGCATCTGATTGCAAATTGGTCAATGAATACCGTATCAGCCAAACCGCATACAACAATGGCCTCTGATTGACATTTAGGTATGGAATAGGTATTGTTTCACGGTCTAGGTATTATCAAGGATATTACACCTCTAGTGAATTATTTTGGTTTTGTCTGTATCCAATATTATATAACTCAAAATTTAAAAAACCCCCGACACAAAAACTTCTAAAAGAAAACTAGAAAAGAGCTGATAACTTTTGAACGGCTGAACCGATTTTCTTCGATTATAGCTAAGAACACTCTCGATCAAGCCACCTTTCAAACAAAAAAAAACTAAATTAAAATCTGTTCAATCGTTTAGGAGCTACGATGCCACAGACAGATACACAGATACTCACGTCAAACTTATAACACCCCTCTTTTTGGGTCGGGGGTTAAAAAGCATAGAAGTTATGGTGGAATAAAGAAACTGACATACCTGAACCCTGAAACCATTGCACTGCTTTACGTTTATGTATTTCTTTTCTATAATGATGTACAATAGATTCAAAAGAACTTGTAAAAGTCTAATTGAATAAAAATATTTTGAATTTTGAAAATTTTTGAATATGAAATGTTTCATTCATTCATTCAATGGCCATTACTTATGATTATGATAACATAACATAAACGTAAGATATACATGAACTTCTGATGTCCATAACAAGCGAGATTACAAAACGAATTTGAATATTGTGGAACCATATCGCAACCAGCTGCTTGAAGCTTGAACGAGGGAATGTAGTATAACTTGTTAGTTGTTACTAGTAGATGCTAGTTTAAGTTTAAATAGGTACTTATCTACCTTTGGGTTATGGGGTTAAGCGTTGCCCTTCTGGTTAAATTTTTTTTTTGTTTTTGAAGATCAAATAGGTATATAATATTACTAGCCGATGCCTCTTATCATGTTCATTTGTTGGCCCACCTGATGGAAAATATAAAAGTCCTCCTGAGTCTCTGCAATAACGGCTATGCCATCAGCAAATTCCCAAAAACCGGCCAAGTGCAAGCCAGACTCGCGCACCGAGGGTTCCGTACTCGGGTATCTTTTCCAACTATCTTTTCCGACATTTTGCACGATGAGTCAAAAAATATTATGCATTAAAATAAATAAAAATAATATACTACTACTCCTACTAAGTATAGTTAGTTATCTTACTTTGAAAATACTAATTAGTTGTTCATGAACAATATTTTTTTTTTTGTAATTTAACACAAATTCACGGTTTTCCGATTTTTTCCTTTTCCCAAAGACCTGCCTACCTGCCAAATTTCATGGTTCTAGGTCAACGGGAAGTACCCTATAGGTTTTCTTGACAGACACGACAGACGGACTACAGAGGGATTTTTTTTTATTCACTATAAGTAAGCGCTTGACCACAATCACACCTGATGGAAAGTGATGATGTGGTCTAAGATGGGACGCGTTTACCTAGAAGGTGCCTATTCACTCCTATAAGAGTTCCGTTTTTCTTTTTGAGGTACGGAACCCTAACAATATAAACAGTATTACCTATGGTATTACCATGGTAATACCGTATTGAATCACGTGGTTCGGTCAACCAACTGTTGAATGAGTGATTTATTGAGCGAGTGAGCGGATTAGCTGAACGAAGCATTGTGTTTATTGTAATGTAAGCGATTGTTCGTCCAGCAATGTAGCAATACTTGCGTAATTCCCTTTACATTCATGAACCTTTATTGTTAAACGTATTTAAACTTGGAAAAGTAACCAGGTACATTTGTTTTGGTAATTAAAAATTAAAAATTCAAAATATTTTTATTCAATTAGACTTTTACAAGTTTTGAATCGTCAAAAGCATCTACCACTGGTTCGGAATACCTTTCCTACCGAGAAGAACCAGCAAGAAACTCGCCGGTTGCTCTTTTCAAAGATTTGGCAAAAAGCAATTGAAGTCCCGCGCATTGCTGGAGCGAATTGCAGGTCAAATCCACGCTCCTTTATCATTTACATAATCTTCGACAGTATAATATGCTTTTCTCAGGAGCATATTTTTAATAGATTTTTTGAACCTGTGTAAAGACAAATCCAAAATTGGCTGAGGAATTTTGTAATAAAAGATTAATTATTGAAAGGAAAAACGGAACCCTTATAGGATCACTTTTTTAAATGACTAGCTTAGTTTCGAGTAAGCATATTTATACAGGGTGTTACAACGAGAACGCTAGCAAATACTTAGAGTTATTATTATACTGCCTTAACACAATCCAATGCCAATAACCTTAATAAATAAATTGTCTTATTTTGTAGTTTTAGTGATTTAGTATTCTTCAAACCCGCAATGTTCACCTACGACGCGGCATTGACTCCGAGTGGCCTATTTCCGCAACGTTCATTGTCCCCTAGCATCAGGCAGATGTTTTATTTGCAACTAGAGGATGCCTGCGACTTCGTCCGCGTGGATTTAGATTTTTATAAATCCCGTGGGAAGTGTTTGATTTTCCGGGATAAAATGCCTATGTTAATAACAGGGACGCAAGCTGCCTTGGTACAAAATTTCATACAAATCGGTTAAGTGGATGGGTTTTTAGGGAGCCCATGGGAACTCTTTGATTTTCCGGGATAAAAAGTAGCCTATGTCCGTCTCCGGAATATAAGCTAACCCTATACCAAATTTCGTCTAAATCGGTTAGCTGTTCGGCCGTGAAAAGTCAGCAGACAGACAGACTGACAGTCAGACACACTTTCGCATTTATAATATTAGTATGGATATATTGCAAGCACCTTGCAACCTCAACTTCTATCATATCGGTTCTTCTTGTTGCTTCCCATTGTTTCAGCTTCGCAAATCGTTGAGCTATGTCGGTACTCTGGTCCTCTGACAGATCTCCTCATTTTCTGGTGGACCTCCTCAATTTCTGGTTTGATCACGTAGAGTTCCCAGTATCTCTCGACGTAAATGACGTAAGAACTCGTATGTCGAGTGGAAATGCCACTAAGCGGATAATTATGTGTATGTGATAAACATTTTATTCCCGCCTGTAAAACACGATACCACAATCATTCACGAAATACGTACGTGGATGTGGTATTTTAAAATTGGAGTAGCACGTGTACAATTTGACAAAGGAGTTGCCATGTTGACAACTGTTATGTTAAAATTACACTTTTTTTAGTGTCTAACAATGAATGATAGCCACTGAGGTTGGTTGGTTCTACGTTGCTGCTTCTCTGGGTGATATTATTTTTAGAGTTCCGTACCTCAAAAGGAAAAATGGAACCATTATAGGATCACTTTGTCTGTCTTTCTGTTTGTCTCTCCGTTCGTCGTGTTTGTCAAGAAAACCTATAGGGTACTTCTCGTTGACCTAGAATACCTAGAATCATAAAATTTGGAGGTGGGTAGGTCTTATAGCCTAAGCAAAGGAAAAAATCTGAAAACCGTGAATTTGTGGTTACAAAAAAAGTGTTCATGAACAATAAATAATGGTATTTTCAATTTTCAAGGTAACCAAACTGTACTAAGTGGGGTACCTATCATATGAAAGGGCTTTACCTGTACATTTTAAAACAAATTTTTATTTATTTTTATGCATAATACATAGTTTTTGATATATCGTGCCAAATGTAGAAAAAAATACCCGAGTACGGAACCCTCGGTGCGCGAGTTTGACTCTCACTTGGCCGGTTTTTACGTAGAAAATATTCAATGGATCAAAATATTAGCTCGGTGGCTATTATTCAGTGTTAGAAACTGAACTAGTGAATCACCCTGCAGATCAGAGACCCGTTATTGAGAACTGAATCTGGAACCACCAACTCCAACGTGAGCCTCAATAGCTCACCGGTTGAGGAGCGTACTGAATTCCGAAAGATCGGCAGTTCAAACCCCACCCGTTGCACTATTGTCGTACCTACTCCTAACACAGCTTTGCACTTAGTTGGAGGGGAAAGAGGAATATTAGTTATGATTAGCATGGCTAATAATCATTTTTTTTTTTAACTTTACGGCCACTGATATCTGCCTAGAAACTAGGTGCTTATAAATGCCTACGGAATATGGCTACCATATCCGCAGTTCGCGCCTCCATGTCCGTTAAATATGTCGCAGCCGATAATACACTTGATATACTCAGCAGGTAGTGTTCCTAATTAATTGGAGAGGTGCTTGAACTCTCCTCCTACCTGACAAGGCGCGTCTTCTAATTAATATTTGTTGAGTCCTCTCAACTGATAGCCATCCACTACTGGACGAAGGCTTCACCTTTGAGAACATGGTGTACTCTCAGGCATGCAGGTTTCCTCACGATGTTTTCCTTCACCGTTAAAGCAAGTGATATTTAATTGCTTAAGACGTACATGACTCCTAAAAGTTAGAGGTGCGTGCGCGGGATCGAACCCCTGACCTCCCAAATAGCTGAAGGTCAAACCACCTAAATTTTAACATGTTTTTATGTATTTATTTATTTATTTATATATTTATATATCCTAATATTATATATAAATGTATACTTTGCACCACCTACCTCTAATATCTATAGCTACATCCTTTGGACCATTTTGGTTGCCTGGAAGAGATCGCTAGGTAGCGATAAGGCCGCCAAATTGTACCTATATTTTGTTGAGCTTTTTATGTGTTTTTCTGTACTAATTTTGTGGTGTACAATAAAAGTATATTCATTCATTCATTCACGTCTTAACCACTAGGCTATCAGTGCTTTTTCGATCAAAAAAGGTCACGTAGTGTTCCTAATTAATTGGAGAGGCAAGGAGGTTCTTGAACTGTAACAGGGCGAGCCCCACTAATTAATATCTGCCTAGATTTTAGCGGATATTAGGTAGGTATTTAGCGGAGCTTTACCAGGGTGAATTTATTCGACTCTGTCACGACATTTTGACATTAGTACTGTTGTAAGGTCCGACATCTAAATCTAGATAAAAGGAAAAGGTGACTGACTGATCCACCAACGCACAGCTCAAACTACTGGATGGATCGGGCTTGTTTGCATCCAGATAGCTATTATGATGTAGACATCCACTGAGAAAGGATTTTTGAAAATTCAACCCCTAAGCCCCTAAGAGGGTGAAATAGGGGTTTTAAATTCGTATAGTTCTGAAGTCGCACGTATACACTAGTTACGTATAATCCTTGAAACCCGTTTAAAATGTTACGAAGCATATTTAATCAGTTTTTCTTTTTTCTATTTTAGGATCTTTTAGGATAGCTCCTTTGATAGCCCTTGGCGTGGCGTGGCGATGACAGGTAATGTCAAACACTCCTGTTAACATGACAGCTGTCATACTCAATCAAAAGTCTTTTTTCGTGTACCGTTAGGTTTTTTTATAGAGTCACAATCGGGTCGAACTAATTTGTATGCATTGAAATGAACTTGAATGATGAAGCAAAAAGTAATGATCATGAAATCATTATGATCAGCCCATCGCCGGCTCAGTACTGAGCACTGGTCTCCTCTCAGAATGAGAGAAGAATTTGGCCACAGTCTACTATGACGACCTCCCTGCGCAGTGGTAAGCGCTATGGTCTTATTAGTGGGAGGTCCCGGGTTCGATTTCCGGCAGGGGTTTGGAGTTATAATTTCTAAATCTCTGGTCTGGTCTGGTGGGAGGCTTCGGCCGTGGCTAATTACCACCCTACCGGCAAAGCCGTGCCGCCAAGCGATTTAGCATTCCGGTACGATACCATGTCGAAACCAAAGGCGTATGGGTTTAATAAAACTGCCATACCCCAGGTTAGCCCGATTCCATCTAAGAATGTATCATCACTTACCACCAGGTGAAATTGCAGTCAAGGGCTAACTTGTATCTGAATTGTAATAAAAAAGGCTATAACACGTTGTCCAAGAGCGGACTAGTAGACTTCACACACATTTGAAAACATTATCGAGAATTCTCAGGCATGCAGGTTTCCTATCGATGTTTCCCTTCACAAAAATCCCCCGGAATAAATACGCATGATCAATGAAAGCCACTGTAAAAAACCGGTCAAGTGTGAGTCGCATTCGCACACGAAGGGTTCCGTACATCGTACATCGGAACCCTAAAAACGTCATCTGCCGATCGATCGTCAGGGACCGATAATACTAATGAACGTAGGTTTAACGATAGGGTGACTATGATTCCCTACCAAATACCTAACCAATGGGTTCAATCCCGGGCACGCACCTCTAACTTTCCGGAGAATATCACTTGCTATAACGATGAAAGAAAACATCGTGAAGAATCCTGCATGCCTGAGAGTTCTCCAAAATGTTCTCCAAGGTGTGTGAAGTCTGCCGATCTGCATTTGGCCAGCGTGGTGGACTATAGCCAAACCCTTGCCATTCTGATTGGATTCATCATCGCGTTCGGCTGCAATCACACCTGCTGGCAAGTGATAATGCAACCTAAAGTTGCGTACCTAGAAGATACCTGTTCGCTATTGACTTAGGTACCTATATGCAAAATGGAGGAGAAACTTGAAGCCCGAAGGGCTTTCCATATCCTAGCGGTTCGAGTTAGAAACGAGGAGGCAAATAGCATCGTACGTGTCCGTGGATGGAATTTCGACTACTTATATTCGAAGGCCAAACAAAAGATGGACTAATGATATCATAAAAATAGCGGGTAAAAACTGGGTGAATCTTTGTTAGGAGCGAGAGCAATGGAAGAAGTTTGGAGGAGGCTCTCGTAAGCTTAAGTACATTTAATTATTTTTTTATTTCATTTGGAAAACAAACTGTACCTACTAACAATTTATTAAAAAAACAATATTGTAAAACATTATATTGTTAATTATGTAATAAAACTAACATGATTTCGAACTGTAATGCATTTGAAAAGTATGGGAATAAATGGCTTTTTATATTATTTTATTTTATTTATTTACGGGTGCAGATTTTTTGTGGTACAATAATAGAAAGATGAGGTAAAATATTCTTGGGAACGCTCTTAGAAATATATCCCGTATAGACCTGTAACATTTTTAATGAGAACAGTCCCCACTAAAGGTCTAAGAATGGTCACCCTATTAGTACGAAGGTGTACAATGCAATTTTGTAGCACAATCACAATGCGTGTGGGATTTCGTCTTATTTAAAGCAGATAAAACAATTGCGAGTAGATCCGTCATTAGATATAATATGTTTAGTATTATGATTTATGTTAGAGCTGCGTAGGCTTGAACTTGATGTATGGCGAAAGTTATTAGTTGGGACTAGTACTTAAAATACCAGCCAGGTGCGAGTCGGATTCGCACACGTAAGGTTCCGTACCATCGTATAAGGATCTAACACTTTTATGTAGAACAATGCAAGTTAATAACGGACTGCACCAACTATATGTGATTTGGTGAAATATTTTTTATGTAGCTAGGTAATCAAAAATTCACAGTTTTCTATTTTTTTCCTTTACCTTCTTAAGTGCTATATAGGTAATAGATCTTATAGCAGAAATAAAGAAAAAACTCCGAAAACCGTAAATTTGTAGTAACATCACAAAAAAAAAATTAAAATGTGTTTTAAAATCCAAAGTAATACAACTATACCAAGTGGGCTATTATATGAAAGAGCTTTACCTGTACATTCTAAAACAAATTTTTATTCATTTTGATGCTTAATAGTTTATGATTTATCTTGCGAAATGTCGGAAAAATACCCGGGCACGGAACCCTCGGTGCGCGAGTCTGGCTCGCACTTGGCCAGTTTTTAATAATAATTTAACTGAAGCATTTATTACGCAAAGTCCAAACTATGAATTCTAACGTGGCAAAAATTCGCCGACCTACTTTTTTTATCATAATTTTTCCTCGCGCAGTCATTGAACAGAAATAGTTTTATTTACTAGCAAAAAACGTAGGATGACTAAGTAGCATTATTTCTGAAACCGCTTTACGCTAGATTTTAAATTACCTATCGCAAAACATCGTTGAGTCGAGGCCAGCCGGTTTTTGTCGTGAAACAGCGGAAAAAATGTGGCGTTCACTGAAGTTATTATGTAACACTAGCCTTAGACTTAGGTTTTTCGAAATCCCGTGGGAACTCTTTGGTTTTCCGGGATACATACATACACACACCCATACACACAAACTTTCGCCTTTATAATATTAGTGTGATAGTGTGATACTATTGAAGAGTATTTTATTGTGTCGATCTTCACAGTAAAATACCTCTCAGTAGATATGCATAATGCATATCATAACTATGCTTGGAGCACCTTGGAGTTTTTTTACTTGATCAAATCAGAAATGAGGAGATCATAAAAGTTTTTGATTTATCCTGCAAAATGCCGGAAAAAATACCCAAGTACGGAACCCACGGTGCGCGAGTCTGACCCGCACTTGGCCGGTTTTTTTATAAGTCCATGTATGTATTTTGAAACTATCGCCTAAAATGATGCTTGATCTGAAATGATTTGAAACCACAACAATCGTCCGAGCCAATTGGCATCTCAAAGTTTACACATCTCCGAAATATTTATACCTAGACTAGATATTTTCAGCCAGATCTAGACTCTGCTAGCACCTGGCCTTGGCATTTTCTTTATTCACTACTCGTCTGTCCACACTATGCCGCACATTTCAGCTGAATGCATCATCACACTATCACACTATCACACTAATATTATCACTCTTCCTTCACTCTATCACACTTCACACTAATATTATAAAGGCGAAAGTTTGTGTGTATGTGTATGTGTGTGTGTGTGTATGTTTGTTACTCCTTCACGTAAAAACCACTGGACGGATTTCGCTTAAAATCAGACCAGATTCAGTGGTAGATGCTTTTGACGATTTAAAAGTAATTGTTAAAGTTTTGAATACCATATCAAATCTTTGAAAAGAGCAACCGCCGAGTTTCTAGCTGGTTCTTCTCGGTAAGAAAGTCATTCCGGACCAGACGTAGATGCTTTTGACGATTCAAAAGTACTTGTAAAAGTCTAATTGAATAAAAATATTTTGAATTTTGAACCCGGGACCTCCCACTAATAAGACCACAGAGGTACCCACTGCGCCTGGCAGGTCGTCAGAGCCGACTGCGCAAAGAGAGGCGTGTATGTATAGCCACAGCTCTGCGTCATCAGTTCTGTTTGCTTAGCCCCAGCTTGAATGACGCAGGCTTTAATTGACTTTAGTGCTTAGTACTTGCAGATATCTGATACGTCGGAAAACTAGATTCCAACGTTCCTAAAACCTAAGGGTGGAAAAATTTCATTTAATAATTAATATTCATATGAGAGCCAAACTACGTTTGTGTAGAGTGAGGGACGGAGAGACTGAACCAAGTCAAAATACCTAACTACGCTCTGTAGGGGTTCCGTACCTCAAAAGGAAAAACAGAACCCCTAAAGAGAATCACTTTGTTGTCTGTTTGTCCGTCTGTCGTGTATGTCAAGAAAACCTATAGGGTACATCCCAACGGGAAGTACCCTATAGGTTTTGTTGACAGACGGCCAGACAGACGGACACGAAAGTGATCCTATTAGGGTTCCGTTTTTCATTTTGAGGTACGGAACTCTAAAAATCGCGAGAATATTATATCGCTGTGCGGGCTAGGCGTTAGGAAGATTGCTAGGTAGCTCAACTTGCGAATCGCAAATGTAGGTATGTACTTAAAACATAAATAACCTCCTTTTTAAGCTTTCTGTCATGTTGGGAGAAAAAAGAGAGATGATGGAAAAAGAAATTCCCAAAGAGCAAGCAAAACATAAACAACTTTCGTTCGGCATCGTTTGTTTAGTACTTGTATGTTGTGTACACAACACTTGCGTCACTGAGTTAAATGCAAGTGTGCTCTTTCCGAGTTTAGAGAAAAGTGACAGTTTATATGCATCTATAGTGTTTGGTTTATCTAAGCTGCGGCTGCTCTGGCGCAGTCGTAAGGTTGAAATCTACAGCGTTGTGGTTTCATAAGTGGGAGGTCTCGGGTTCGATTCCTGGTAGGGGTTAGGAATTCATATTTTCTAAATTGTCTGGTGGAAAGCTTCGGCCGCGGCTAGTTACCGGCAAAGTCGTGCCGCCAAGCGATTTAGCGTTCCGGTACGATGCCGTGTAGAAACCAAATAGGGGTATGAAGAGTTTAATGAAACTGCCATACCCTTTCCAAGACCTACCCATACCTGCCAAATTTCATGATTCTAAGTCAACGGGAATTACCCTATAGGTTTCTTGACAGACACGACGGACAGACGGACAGACAGACAGACAACGAAGTGATCCTATAAGGGTTCCGTTTTTCCTTTTGAGGTACGGAACCCTAAAAAGAAAACTTAAAAAAATTGATCCATGATTACGTCGGTCAATCTGTTTCTCTTTTCAGATAAAATGATTTATGTATTTGGTAACTTTCCCCTACAGTGAGTTGTGGTGATGAATTTACCCCATTTGTTATTCTAAATCCCGTTAAATTGCATCTGTTCATTTAGTTTCCTCGTTAGGCATATTGTTTATATTACACGCACATAATTCTATTTTTCACCGATCGTTTTGACGCCATATTGTTTGACTTTATGCGCATACGCAGCTGTTTAGAGCATTTTTAGGGTTCTGTAGCCAAAGGATGCCAACGGGCCCCTATTACTAAGACTTCGCTGTTCGTCCGTCTGTCTGTCAGCGGGATGTATCTCATGTAACGTATTAGTAGAGAGTTGAAATTGTTACAGAATGTGTATTTCTATTACAGCTCTCACAACATGTACCTAATAAAAAATTCAAAATGGCCGTCACGAAAATTAAAAAATTAAAAGATTTGCTTTTTACACGAGATGGTAGGTACGGAACTCTTCGTGTGCGAGGCCGTTTTGCACTTGATTGATTTTTTTTAGTAACAGCACCTTTAAAACTAAACAAATAATTGTGTCTTAGCATAATTTTCATGTCAATAGATTTTGTGAATAAAAGTTAAAAAGATAAAGTTAAAAAAGATAATTACATAGGGAGTTTTTTAACAATATCACTGTTGAAAACCCTAATCTTCATTTTATTGGGTGCAATCTATCTAGTGGTAAGTGATGATGTCATCTAAGATGGGATCGGGCTAACCTGGAAGGGGTATGGCTTTGTACATTGCACCTAGTTATTAGCCATAGAACTAGGAATTGAATTGAATTGAATGGAGGCACAGTCAAAGTGACAATCCCAAATTCAAGGCGAAATCGTTACATCACTGTAATTGATCAATTAATATCAATGGAGCGCGAAACTACCTATTTAGAAATTGAACGAATTGACTATCAAGACCATTCTGCTATACTATGTTGTAATGTCAAAGTCAATGTCAAAACAGCCTTTTATAATCTGCGATACGATACGACCGACACCCTACGCGATATGTCGTTGTACCTTGGCACCTATATACGACGATTTTAAAGACTGTAACTATAAGAAGAAGTCATGTAGACTCTGATTCAAGACAGAGTTAAAATAAGATAAACTAATAATATTTCTGGCTAAGAGCTCAGTCTGAGGCTTGAGATACTAAGACTTAAAACCCTGTTAAAACGAGACAGCATTATGCAGCTCCCATAAGTCTGTCCCGTTTTAACTGAAACTTAAGTATAAGCAAACTCAAAGTACGCTCTATAGATTTCATCCAGAGAGATAGGTACACCATCGAGACAAGAGTTAAAGATTTTTTTTTAATTTCATTACAAGTTGGCTCTTGACTGCAATCTCATACGATGGTAAGTGATGATGCAATCTAAGATGGAAGCGAGCTAACTTGGAAAGGATATGGCAATACCCATACCCGGTATCTACACGGCATCGTGTCGGAATGCTAAATCGCTTGGCAACAAGCTTTGCCGGTAGGATAGTAACTAGGTACGACCGTAGCCTCCCACCAGACCAGACCAGAGACTATAAATTCCTGAATTGCCCCTGACTTTCCGGGGATCGAACCAGGGACCTCAATAACCACTTATAAGACCATAGCGCTCACTACTGCGCACGGGAGCTCATCAAAACGACTAGCTATCGAACGCCTTCGATCTACCTAAAGTATCCGTAAAGTAAGCGTAAATCCGTAGACATAACTGCACGCATTACGTCTACGTGAACGTTCACGCCACGCAAGCGGTATGCCATGTCTCGTACAGTTCCATACATTACAACGCAATGGTACGCGCTACGTCTACGCTTACGTAGCCTGTGTGAACGAGCTATAATAAGTCGTATGGTATAAAGACACCAAAAAGTACGCCTACCTAAAGTGCTATTAAATAGGTTTCCGGGTTGCGAATCATTCCCAAGGTTAAAAGTTGAGGAATTTAACCTATCCCTAATTTGTTATGTCATACAATTATTTATTAAACTAGGGACCTCATACTGATACAGTTTCTAATTGGGGGGCAGAAGTCAGTATTTTACTTCCATGGTCAAAGTTCAGGAACATAATTTATTATATCAAGATTTTAAACCACCGGTTCGGAAAGTTATTCCACTGAGAAGAGCCAGCAAGAGACAGTAGTTGCTGTTTTTAACCCCCGGTCCAAATAGAGGGTTGTTATAAGTGTGTATCAGTGTATCTGTCTATGGCATCGTAGCTTCTAAACTAATGAGCCGATTTTAATTTAGTTTTTTTTGTTTGTTTGAAAGGTGGCTTGATCGACAGTGTTCTTAGCTATAATCCAAGAAAATCGGTTCAGCCGTTCGAAAGTTATCAGCTTTTTTCTAGTTACTTTACTTATCGGGGGTGTTATACATTTTTAATTTACACTTGTTTAATAAATTTTGCAATAATCACACTAATATTATAAAAGCGAAAGTTTGTGTGTATGTGTGTATGTTTGTTACTCTTTCACGCAAATTCTACTGGACGGATTTGGCTGTTTAGAATGAAGATAGATTATACCATGGATTAACGCATAGGCTACTTTTTATCCCAGAAAATCAATGAGTTTCCACGGGATTGTTAAAAATCTATATTCACGGAAACGAAGTCGCGGGCATCAACTAATCTTTCTAGATAAAATCATCATGATCAACCCATCGCCCCGGCCCACTATTGAGCATGGGTCTCCTCTCAGAATGAGGCGGCTTTATGCCATAGTCCACCACCCTGGCCAAGTGTGGATTGACAGACTACACTCACCTTTGAGAACATTATTTGACTTTGACTTTATTATATTTAACTTTGAGCCTCAATAGCTCAACCGGTAAAGGAGTGGACTGAAAACCGAAAGGTCGACGGTTCAAACCCCGCCCGTTGCACTATTGTCGTACCTACTCCTAGCACAAGCCTGACGCTTAGTTGGAGAGGAAAGGGGAATATTAGTCATTTAACATGGCTAATATTCTTTAAAAAAAAAAAAAAAAATGGCGAACTCGCAGGTATGCAGGTTTCCTTACGATGTTTTCCTTCAACGTTAAGGCAAGTGATATATGTATTTACTATTCAGGTACTTGGTAGCTCCGATAAGTTAGAGGTGCGTGCCCGGAATCGAACCCGAGACCCCATACCTTAATGATGTCTGTTTAGTGCTATAGCACTAAACAAGGCGTGCGCGGCGGCGGCCTGCGGGAGCGGGGGGCCTCGCGGTGCGGCGCCGGCGCGCGGCACAATTCTTTCGCGGTGCTACCGGCTACATGATCATACCAGTGTTTCTTTATTAAACATTTGATTATATTAAACCTTTTTAAAAACCATCTAAAAGCGTACAGTCCAATTCAAAGTCAAATTCAAAGTGCAGTGCAACACATCACTATACAATGTCTTAACCACATACATACTATATCACAGCTCAAAACCGCTTCCGTTCTTCCAGCTGGCTGAGTTACCGGTTCCCCTGTCAACCCTACGTGTCAACCCCTCTAATTACCCCATCAGTGTACCAAGTGTGACAACCTGACGACAGATTTACACCGCCACAAAAAACTGACTTGTCGCACTATAGTTAGCTATTAATAACTTTAATTATTATTGAAGGGAAAACTTCTCTAGTACTGTTGTGCTTTGAAGTTCGATAAAACGAAAAATCGACACTAAAAAGAGACAGACATAATACCTATACTTACCTACATTTATAGGATTTATGTGTATATATAGTGAGAGAAAATTGAATCTGGAATAATAAGGAAAATGTGACTGACTGACTGATCTGTCAACGCACAGCTCAAACTACTGGACGGGTCGGGCTGTTTAGGCCAAATGTCGGTAACATTTGACGCCTGCCAGTGAGGTGAAGCTTCAATTTTGTTCCAAGTTCTTTTACTGTCGTGAATTATGCCTATTAATATACATATAATAAAATTGCGGGACCAAACTGGATGCTCAAAGCCAAAGACAGAGCAAAATGGAGTTCTCTGGAGGAGGCCTTGACCTGATAAGGGTTCTTCATAAAAATATTATTGTACCTACTAAGTTAAGATATTTAAATTATTTACTTTATTTCATCTAGTTAGTACTCTAAGTTATAATTAATTGTAAAAAATATTTGTGAAGAAATAAAAGGCTTTTTTATTTTTTATTTTATTTATTTAATAAAATTGTAGAAAAGTGGTGTCTGTACAATGGAAATATATATAAAAAAGTAGCAGGGGTTGTTATTATATCGATGCCGAACCCGAAATTGTAATTAATTTTTTTTTGTCTGTTTGTCTGTTTGTCTGTATGTTTGTGCACGCTAATATCAGAAACGGCTTATTCGATTTAGATACGGTTTTCACTAATATATTGTAGTAAACTTCACTTAGTATTTAGTGTTTATTTCATGTCAATCGGTTCATAAATAAAAAAGTTATGTCAATTTAAAGAATCACGGCGCCTCGCGCCTGAGCGTCCGTGGCTATAGAAAGCGCGAAAAGTCACTATTCCACGCGAACGAAGTCGCGGGCACAGCTAGTATATATACTAAACTTGTACAATCACCATCAATCAATGGTATACGACAAATATACCGTTATACCGAGAAACCGCATTATACCATTTATCAGTAATGCAAATCAGAGGGACCTACCGCCCCAATAATATACCGACACTTCCGAATAACACGATGGGTTTTAGAGATCAACAGGTTGAATATAAAAACCATCGCACGTCCGTTAAATTAGATAATCCGATATTATAGGAGTTATCTTAATCTATGGATGGAAACGTCTGAAATAAACGTTTATTTATTTATTATTTAATAACAGCAGCGACAGAAGTAAATATTTACAAATAATATGGCGACTGTATGGCTAAAATTTAGGTGTACAATATTATTTTAGCCATACAGTCGCCATATTATTTGTTTAAGGTGGTGTAGGTATATTCTTTGAAAAGTTCGTTTTTTCGCAGGGCAGTCGTGTTTTTAATTTTTTCCAATTCCACTTTTTTTTTGTACGGAACCACTAAAAAAATAAGGTTCACACTTGAACGTTGCGTTGGGTCGCTGATTCACACCCGCGGAATGCATGTCGAATGCATGCGTGAGGGAGAGAGTGGAAACTTTTATATGCATGCGTTTATGCATGTTGTTGCACGAAAGTAATAGCTTCAAAAAATCCCTCAAAATATTAAATACCTACACTTTATCAGAATTCGGAAACTGTTTTTAGGGTCTCGTGGTGAAATAAGTTGACAACAACCTTATAATACTTTACTTCTACCAAACGAAAGTAGAGACTGGAAAAGTGCAGTATATTCAAAAAATATCAGTATGGCAGGCCCAAAATTAGTATATAATGTTATAACAGACCTGGAATTAATTTACTAATTTGATACTTTCGAATTACTTTATTTTCATTTTTTCCTGATTCTTGAAAAACGCAACGGCGCGCGTTTACAGGTACCTTTGCTGCTGCAAATATTCATGGTCGGCGGTACCCGCGTGCTCGTTTGCTCGCTATTTTTATCTAAAAAGAAAACCTAAATCCACGTAGACGAAGTCGCGGGCAACAGCTAGTTTAGTTTAAAATACACAACGTCTCTACGCCTCTATGGAGTGCACGGCACTGCATAGTGCATACACTGCATACCTCGACGGATAACATCTACACCACTCACAACCAGAAGGTACGGGGGTTCAAAAAGGATAAAGTAAATGCTGCTCGTGACAAATATTTGTTATACGTGTCGCAGCGACAAAAAAATCGGTCAAGTACGATTCGGATTCGCACACGAAGGGTTCCGTATCCGTAAGAAATAACACTTTTTAATTTTTTTTAATTTCCATGGCGGTCATTTTGAAATTTTTATTATTTGTTGTTATAGATAGAGGCAATAGAATTCATTCTGTGAAAATTTCAGCTTTCTACCTATTGTGGTTCACGAGATACAGTTCGCTGATACACAGACGGACGGGTGGATAGCGAAGGCTTACAGGGTCCCGTTGCCACCCCATCATGGGTATGGATTACGGAACCCTAATATTTGATGCGGCGGCGTGGGCTCACGTACACACCACGATACGTGTCTAAAATACACATAGACAAGTTTTGTTTATAGAATAGATAATAGACATACACATTTTTTAACCCCCGACCCAAAAAGAGGGGTGTTATGAGTTTGACGTGTGTATCTGTGTATCTGTCTGTGGCATCGTAGCTCCTAAACTAATGAACCGATTTTAATTTGGTTTTTTTTTTGAAAGGTGGCTTGATCGAGAGTGTTCTTAGTTATCATCCAAGAAAATCGGTTTAGCCGTTTGAAAGTTATCAGCTCTTTTCTAGTTACTGTAACCTTCACTTGTCGGGGGTGTTATAAATTTTTAATTTACACTTGTTTAACTATGCATAGGAAGGCTTATGGTTGACTAGCCGATGCCCGCAACTTCGTTCGCGTGGATATAGGTTTTTCAAAAATCCCGTGGGAACTCGTTGATTTTCCGGGATGAAAAGTAGCTCATATCTTAATCCAGAGTAGGTATAATCTATCTACTACCGAGCCACAGAAAAATAATTTTACTATATCTTTCACTATCCATCGGCCGCAGAAGTTCACTAAGAGGGGTTTCTCCGTCACTCGCTCCATACAAACGTAGTTCGTCTCTCATTGGAATACTAAGCTACGATTGTATGGAGTAAGTGACGGAGAGAGCCCTGTTATTGTTTATCTTGTTTGAAGGCACAATATTTTACTTGGCGAAATCCTTCGAGTGGCATGGGTAAGATTTACATATTATAAATCTTTTAGCCTGTATTCTCCATAATATTCTTATCTTAAAGGTGTGTGAGCTTTAAGATTATTATGGAGAACTCTCAAGCACGTCGGTTTCCTCAGATGTTATCCTTCATCGTTATAGCAAGTGATATTTAATTGCTTAAGAGGGGTCTCTCTGTCACTCGCTCCATACAAACGTATGGAGCGAGTGACAGAGACACCCCTTATTTGAATACTAACGATTCATACTCAATGGAATTTTGTAGAAACGTTCCGGGAACTAATATCTATGCCTGTGGTTTTCCAGATTGCCGTTAAAATATTCGGTTTCAAAGTTACGCGGTCTTAAAAATTCACATTCACAAATCTTTGAGCCCCTGTAATTTTAAAACTACATATTTTAGAAAAATCTAAAACACCACAGGCACAGTATAACATGTATAACATATTAGTTTCTAGAATAATGTCTGCAAAATTTCATGGACTATGGTTGTTTAATATTCAAATGAAATTGGGACTACGATTGTATGGAGTAAGTGACGGAGAGAGCCCTGTTAAAACGCACATAACTCGAAAGTTTGAGGTCCCCGGGATCGAACCCCCGACTGAATAGGAAACCAACATCTTAACCCAAGGCCATCAGGGAATCATTCACCGCGAACAGGTTTTAAATCAACGTTACCAGGAACAGTTCCCGTCTTAATCAACGTCTGACCGTTAAAGCTTACAGCTCCCTTGACAGTGACAAATGATGTAACATGGTGTCTCTATACAATACGTGTACCGTTGACCATACGTGGCGTTCAGATTTTAATGGCCACATAATATGTGACCACTGTGACCCAGACATAGATTTAAATCTTTGGTTTATAATCTCTATAATATTCTTTTTCTCTTTATTGTTACAACTTTCTGGTACAAATCAAAATAAATAAATAAATTATATTAGAGATGGACCGTTTCACCATTTCAAATGAAAAATCACACGAAGTACCTAAATTCACAAAGCAAAATCCCGCTTGATTATTTTAAACGCGCGCTACTTTCTGTCCCAGAAAATGAAAGGCTTCTCGCGGGGTTTTGGAAAACCTAAATCCAGGCGAATTAAGTCGGGGGCATCAGCTGTACATATAGATAAGATTATATCCTGGATTATCATATAAGCTACTTTTTATGCCAGAAAATCAATGGGTCCCCACGGGATTATTAAAAACCTATATCCACGGGAAGTCGCGGGCACCAGCTAGTAGACTATAAAATATTCTTTCTGTCGGTCTCTTAACAGGGCTCTCTCCGTCACTCGTTTCATACAATCGTAGTTCCAATTTCATTTGAATATTAAGCAACCAAAGTCCATGAAATTTTGCAGACATATTCTAGAAACTAATATCTATGTCTGTGTTGTTTTAGATTTTTCTAAAAATATGTAGTTTTAAAATTACAGGGGCTCAAAGATTTGTATGAAAATTTTTAAGACCGCATAACTTTGAAACCGAATATTTTAACAGAAATCTGGAAAACCACAGACATAGATATTAGTTTCTAGAATATGTCTGCAAAATTTCATGGACTTTGGTTGCTTAATATTCAAATGAAATTGGAACTACGATTGTATAAAACGAGTGACGGAGAGAGCCCTCTTAACATATTTAAATGAGTGCTGCGACATTTTTCGTAGTTTACATTATCGCCCGCATGATCTTTTGATAAGAACATTTAGTTAAACATTGTAAATTATTAGCCTGTTTAAATACATTCCGTCAAAGATATTCAACCTTATAATAGTGTCAGATAGGCCAAACTAGACATGGTCACGGCTGTTCACGACATTAAAATATGTTGTATATGTTACTTTGCGGAAATCCATGATATACACGGAACCAAGAGCTTAATTTGCTATAATCCGCTAAACCAAACAAATATGCAGCATGCGATATGCACCGTCCGTCCCCCCACTGCTAAACATGCAGGTAAAGCATGCAGCACACCAAGTGATGGGATGGCGATAAATTACTTGAATAATATCATAACACATAAGTAATAGTTCTTTTTTGGGAAAAAAGGAAATAATAAGTATGTTGTTTTAACAAAAATAACGTTTATTGCCTCAAACTAAACTGTCAAATTAAACAGAAACATTAATATCAGTTGCGTCAGTTTTAAATGGAAACCCCGTCCTTTTCAATTGCATACATTAGAAAGAGAAGGGTGGCTCTAAGCTAACCGTGGGAAAGGAATTCTTGTTTATTGCTCTATTGTTTATGTTATTGTCTATGTCACGACGACGCCATATTGGTTTTAATTGGGCTTTAAAGTGGCGACGGCTTAACTAGCTTTATTCCTAATCCTGTATGAGGTGTGAATTTAAAAAAAAACTAGTGATGTGCTAGTTGTGTGTGAGGCTATTTATGTCGATAAGATAAAATACAGGCTCAAAAAGGCTAGAATCCAGAGCCCTAACTGTATAATACCTGGTTAAAAAAATATCATCAACAACCCATCGTCGCGTCGGGTCACTATTGAGCACGGGTCTCCTCTTAGGATAAGAGTTTGGCCATAGTCCCCCATGCTGGTCAAGTAGTTACGTAGGCATATTGCCAGACTTCACACACCTCTGAGAACATTATGGAGAACTCTCAGGCATGGAGGTTTCCTCACGATGTTTTCCTTCACAGTTAAAGCAAAGTTATATACCCGGGTCGAACTTCGCACCTCCCGAATAGGAGGCCGACGTTTCTTATGATGACATTAACGGCCAACAACGCGATGTTCAACGGCGTTGATGTAGCCACGATCAACGTACAACGGCATTCGCAATGCCGTTTGGCATTAGACGATTTTAACCCCAATTCAATTGGCATTAGATGTTAACCGTTCAAGTTTAGCCACTCAGTTTAACGCTTTGATTATCGCGATAATTATGGCGTTGCTGGGCATTGATGTTAACCTTAATGTAGCCGCAACATTTAAATTTTATCTTTAAAGGTCAGAAAAGCGTGTGGCAAAAATGGCTACCAATTTCACAATAACTTAAACATACTTAATCGAAAAATCCATTGAAGTTGCTAAAAATAGAGGTGTCAATGTCAATGGAATCTATTCTGTTAAAGCCATTTTAATTTAGCTAATAGGTACCTACTATCGATATTCATCAGCCAATTTCCCTTCAATATAGACGTAAATAAATATATTCGAGGGGCGATGCCCCTATACAAACCAATTTATTTTAGCATTGCAAATGTTGGCCATTTTGAAACGGGGATTATGTTGATACAGTATATACATTATACATATATTTACTTTATTTAGCTATTAGTATTAATACAGATTTTCACAAAAGTTAAAAATACTTAAATATAAAAATTATAAAACAAAAATATCATCCAAATCACTGTAACGAGGCAGGGTGCCCAGAACGCTGGCTGCGTTACCTCGTTGAATGGCCAGACTAATATGCTGACCGAGGTAACTGCCAGATTTCCGGTCACCCGTGGACTCACTCCACTTATTATATTTACGTCTCACTTTTGTTTATGAGGTTTGGTTATTTAGTGATTTTTAAATAATAAGTAGGAAAGTAAGAGAACCAAAAGTAGTTATATTATTTAACTCTACATTCAATGAAACCCTAGTCTATGTGAAAGTCCTAATATACCTAGCAGTTTCAAAGGCAACACTACCTTAGCGCTGTTCATAGCATAGGTTTTAACTATTAAAGGTATAACGATCGATATTAAAAAAAAGTAATTGGTATTTTTATCACGGTATTTTTTAATGAATCCGTATTAATTTAAAAACCCAGCATTAGCACTTTTTAATGATCTTTTAACTGGTAAAGCCTCGACTTTAAAGGCTTGCCGAAATTGAATGACTTTTCATAAACTTAATATTTCCAGTAAAATTGCCACTTTACTTTAGAAATCCTGTTTGAACGTTTGAAGATGTACATAAAGATGTCGACCTAGTTTTCTTTTTTACAACGTTTTCTCCGCTTTGACCGGGGTCTGCTATTAACCTAATTTTAAAATGGCGGCGTCTCAGTTCTCAAGCGAATCGCTACCATCTCTATAACAGACAACGATTTAGATTCATCAATCTCTTTAGACAAGCATGTCACTACTCTTTATCGTACAGGTATTTGAAGCGATTTGCTTCCTCGTTTCTAATACACGCTGCTATACTCTATCCGCTATAAGAAGTTGGTAATAGCGCTCTCTCTGTTATATAATCCCAAACAAATAATAGAGACAAAAATTTCAATGGTCGTTAGCCATTTTACTCACTAACCAAACCAAAAACTACTGAGAACCGATATCCACTCAGAATGAGAAGGCTCTTGCCATAGTCTACGAATTGGAAGACTTCACACACGTCCTATGAAAACATTATGGAGAACTCATGCATGGAGGTTTTCTCACGATGCATTCCTTCACAGTTAAAGCAAGTCATACAATGCACATAACTCCGAAAAGTTAAAGATGCGTTTTTTTTTATTCAGATACAAGCTAGCCCTTAACTGCAATCTCACCTGGTGGTAAGTGATGATGCAGTCTAAGATGGAAGCGGGCTAATCTAAAAGGGTTATGGCAATTTTTATTAAACCCATACCCCTTTGGTTTCTACACGGCATCGTACCGGAACGCAAAATCGCTTGGCAGCACGGCTTTGCCGGTAGGTTGGTAACTAGCCACGGCCGAAGCCTCCAGATCAGACCAGAGATTTAGAAATTATAAAATTCCAAACCCTGTCGGTAATCGAACCCGGGACCTTCTACTAATAAGACCACTGGCGCCAGGGAGGTCAAAAGCGTCCTCGGGATTGAACTCTCTACATCCCGAAAAGAAAGCAGACATCTTACCACTAAGCTACCAGTTTAGAGCCTATGGACCTTGAACTGGTAGGATTAGACCCTTTAAAAGCAATCGCAGCCTGAAATGTCGGCCAAGAACATCTTTACATTGCCTATTAAAATGTAATAAAATACATAATGTATGTTTTAAACACATAGATGGTCATGGGTTTCCGGTGAAGGGGAACATTACGTAATTCTGTAAGAAATAGCATAAGTACTGCAGTTTTATTGTCAAAGTCATCAGTACAGTAACTTTAACATTAAGTATAGAAAATGAATGTGTTTTTAACTTAAATGGTCTAGCCGCCAGACCATTTAAGTTAAAAACACATTCATTTTCTAGCGTTTTCATTCAAACATTTTCATAGACTCTAGCGTCTCGACTCTTGAGAAAATTCCATTTTTGTTGTAAATGAGTTGGCAAAATGTTTTTGTCAAAATATCTTGTAATTTCTTTGTTTTTAATACCCTCTAACATTTATTTTTGAGTATGTAAAAATGGAATTTCTAATTTTTGGCACTAATTACTTGGTACTTTAAAACACTTCAATATAACATAGCGGCCTCAAAACAGTTGTTCTATTTGGCGGCCATTTCGAACGTTATTCAGTACAAAGAAGATCTTAGTTACTCTTAAATCGCGCCTAATTTTTTTACTTACTATTTACTTACTAAAAAAAAAACTTTTGCTTGTACACAGTAATTATTATTGATTTCGCATATTTCAAATGATATTCTTACGAACTTAACTTCAAGGACAAAGTACTTAAATACCAATAAATTAATCAAGTATAACAATAACAATCGGTATTAGTATTCACAACGGTCACTGGTATCAAGGATCCATAAGTTAATTACACGCGGACATAACTTACTGCATCAAACGCTTTAATGAAATCCATTGCAAGTATGTGGTGTACTGAGCCATCACCAATCAATGCGTTAATTGAGATGCAATTTGGTTTATATTACCTTTGGCCATATGTTTAGCCATTTGTTCAATAGTTGGTAAATTCACTTTAAACATAATATTATTATGTGTAAGGAACACTCCAAAATATATTTTAACAATGACAAAAGGTTTGTCAACTCACAAATACAAGTCAGTCGTTATAATTGCCAATATTACTCCAACTTGAAACCGATTGATTGAAAAGTCCCCCAGGGTCTTATGATTGAGTGACTCGACCTTTTCTTATAAACACTCACTGCAAATGAATTTCAACCTTGTTACTCTCATCGTACAGTTGAAATTGGTTTGGTTGGAATTGGGAAAAATTTGACAATCCCTAAATGACGCCGACTGCTTTTATTAATTAGAAATACTCTCTTATTCCTTGAGGGATAGAGTTCAAAATTGCTATTCAAGAAATGTATTAATGTTAGTTCGTTAGAGGATATTGGTAATTCACGCCACGCGACTAACATAAATATGGGTGCGGAATTTTGGTTCATTTGTTTTATTGCCTACCTACTGCTTTTGTATTACTTACTCTGAGTCAAAGTCAAAGTCAACTAATTTATTCAAAGAAAGTACGTACACTTTTTGATTGTCAATTGTTGGATTTGTTAGTGATGATAACACTTGATTACATCGCAAAAAAAACCTGTTCATAATACAATTAATATAGTATTTTCAATTTGTAAAGTAAGATTTACTATACCAAATGGGGTATCATATGAAAAGGCTGTACCTGTACATTCGAAAACAGATTTTTAATTCTTTATTATGTCTAATAGTTTTTGATTTATCATGCAAAATGTCTGAAAAAATACCCGAGTGCGCGAGTCTGACTCGGACTTGGCCGGTTTTTTTAAATAAGAAAACAAGTAATGATCATAACAGTATATCGAGTCATAAATTACGAAGTTAGTATCGGATGACGATTTGAATTGGCTGTCAACGTGAATTAATCTGGTGCTCAATGGATTCCGCATTCCTGCGTCAATACCGACGAACAGGAGTGTGAGCTTCTACTCATTGTTGAGAGAAACTTTGTAAATTGTAATACATACATATTTTGAAATCCTTAAGTTATCTTGATCGAACAAGATATTATTGTCTATGGTTTTCTATATTTTAATTTTTAATTGTTTTATCAATTGGTAGGAATACAATATAGTATTTCATTTAGCGTTTACCATTTGGTACCTACTTTTTTTATTTCTGGTCAAGTTATATTTTTAGCCGACTACGGCAAACCCAAAAGGAAAGGTTATGATTTTAGCAGTCTATGTATGTTTGTATTTGTGTGTTCCACGGTAGCACCTAAGCTACTGGGCCGATTTTGATGAATGAGGTGTCAATCGATTTGTTATCATAGTCCGGGTGACATAGACTACATTTTATACGAAAAAAGTCGACCTGACGGATGTTACATCCAAAAAAGTGAGTTATTGTTAAAAAAATTCGGAATTTAGAAAACGATGAAGAGACCACTTACGACTAGAGCTAGACTTATCTACAATAATTGCGTTATATATTTCTAATTCTGTGTATTACACAGAAAAAGAAAAAAAGTGCATTCTAGTGTTGTTCTTGTGTAAGTATAAAAGTTCATAATTTCGATAATTTTTAAATTTTTGAAAACTACAAAATTCTGAATAAAAGTAAGAGTAAAATTAAATCTCACTGTGTTGTAATTCATGATTCACATGAAAATTGAAAAATCTAAATTTTACATAGTGTATTAGTTGTGTACATTCCGGATAGTTACGAACATCAAGTAAAACTCGAGGGCCTTGAAGATTATTTACCATTAAACAAAGATACACAACATCCATAGAAACATGAATATCGATTAAACTCAGGGAATGCATAAGATAAACAAGGAAAAGTTTATAATTAGCACCCCATCTCATATGTAAAACAAGACGTCAGAGATTTGAACGCATCCTGTCCTGTGACAGTTTTGCTCTATTTTATACGGGCGTAGATAAAATTAGTTTATAGCTAAAATTGGTAAATGCGATTTTGATAATTATTTTCTAAGTAATAAAGTAAATTTTCGTGTGTCAGCTTTGTTTTATTTTATACGGTACCTAGATAATTTTATATTATTTTATATGATTTTTAGCTAAAATTGGTAATGTGATTTTGATCACTATTTCGGATTTTTACTATTTGGATACTATACAGCTGATTTTCGTTTAGTCAATAGAGTCAGTAACAATTGAAAAGATGAAGAAGGCGGAGGACCGTATGTGGTGGCGCGCTCATGGCAAGGCCTATGTCCAGCTGTGGATGCAAAATATAGGCTGATTGATTGATTGTAACAAAACTGTAGCTTCTTAAATGGAAAAAAACATTGAAAAAGATCAAACAACAAATTGGAAAACAATAAAAAAATTAAGAGGGCTCTCTCCGTCACTCGTTTCCACTCGTTTCATACAATCGTAGTTCCAATTTCATTTGAATATTAAGCAACCAAAGTCCATGAAATTTTGCAGACATATTCTAGAAACTAATATCTATGTCTGTGGTTTTCCAGATTTCTGTTAAAATATTCGGTTTCAAAGTTACGCGGTTTTAAAAATTTCATACAAATCTTTGAGCCCCTGTAATTTTAAAACTACATATTTTTAGAAAAATCTAAAACACCACAGACACAGATATTAGTTTCTAGAATATGTCTGCAAAATTTCATGGACTTTGGTTGCTTAATATTCAAATGAAATTGGAACTACGATTGTATGAAACGAGTGGAAACGAGTGACAGAGAGAGCCCTGTTAACATCAAGCTCGGAACAATCAAATGGATTGAAAAAAACAAAATGAAGCTCAAATGAACAAGTCAAAAGTTGATATCAATAAAATTCCCTGGAATCGATATTGGAACGAATGATAATAATCGGAATGCAATCGAACTGAATCGATAGTTAACGAGTAGTTACTGCTAGTGTTAATACAATTAATAAACTATCGAGAGAACTAGTTAACCGTTTGTAATTGGGAAAGTTGTTTTATGTTCTTGCTTCGGATGTAGGACAGTTTTATTTATCTGTTTGTATGCATGAAGATTGTTAATATGTTTGTATGTTACGTCTACTATACAAAGAAGAAGTTGAGGTAGCAACAGACTTTGTAATAAGTAAAAATCGTTTGTACTCAAGTGGTTCCGTGGCCATGCTAATACTTAAAAAAAAATCTTTCCGTAGGTAGGTACATAATGTTGCGTTAGTTAGTCAGTTATTCATTTTCATCATCATCAGCCTGTGGACGTCCACTGTTGGACATAGGCCTTCCCTAAAGAGCGCCACCACACCCGCTCCTCAGGCTTCCTCATCCGCAGTACGAGAACGAGTATCAGTCAAAAGGACTATTTTGCCCATCATTAGAGTTAACCGTACTTTTGACATAACAGTTGACTCATAGAGCGAATATGGCGAGTGAATTCTCAAAATGTATGCATTATACCTACGACTTACGATTCGATATTAGCGTGAGGTTCACGCACCTTTGGGTAAAATGACAACTACGAACATGCTTCAAAACCCGACCCATTTCGTCTATAGAAGTAATTGGTACTAAATTCTAATAATATGCAAATATCTACTAGCTGATGCCTGTGACTTCGTTCGCGTGGATATAAGTTTATTGAATCCCGGCGAATTCTTTGAATTTCCGAAATGAAAAGTAGCTTTGTGTGTTACTCTAGGGTATAATCTACCTCAATTCTAAATTTCAGCCAAATCCGTCCTGTAGTTTTTGCGTGAAAGAGTAACAAACATACACACACATATATACACACAAACTTTCGCCTTTATGATATACGAGTATGTGTGATTCGAGTCTGTAGCTACTTTATACCCACGGCAAATAAAACTAGAATTGCACTGCAAAAATACTAATAATTTCTTTTTATTCTTTCAGGTAACATCAGCATTCCAAAAGATCAAAGGAAAGTAACACAGTAAGAAAATAGTTCAATACAAACTACAAACGCGTTGCAGTTAACAAAAATAACAATAAGTAACTACAACATAAAAGAAATAATAAAATAAGTTAGAACACACACATCGACTCGGTAACATCACTATAAAGCCAGACAATGCCATAGAGAATGTGTTTTATTTTTATAACTATTCGACATTCGAATTTGGAACTGTCAAACGCATTTTTTTTGAGTCATAAATATATAGCTGACTTCCGACATTTTGGATACGGTTCTAATTTTGAATTGTACAAAACAATATGGCCGCCTTTTCAGTGCTACTTACTGAGTACAGGTAAATATGAGGGAAGTGTAATAACTCACACTTTTTGTTTGATTTGTTACTCAATAAGTGTTTCAAGTAGTATTCTATACAATTATTCAATATTCAATATTTCAATATCATTTATTCATTCTTAGTTCTTAAACTATTTCAATGCACAAATAGTTATCCTAAATATTATTTTACAATATTTTGCTATGTACTAAGTATTTGTTAGTAGATGTGCCTTATAAACAGTAGGTATACAATGTTAGAAAGTTAGTAAGAACATACGAATAGGTTTGACAACCCCTGTGCTAGTAAACACTGTATTACAGTGGGTTGACTTCTCCCGTTCCTAAGAACTTAATTTAAATGTGTTAATATGGTGCGCTGATGGTCGGACATGCAAAACCGTACCAATACAACAGCGTTATAATCAAACATAGTGTACCAATAAAAATAAAAAGTCTTAATAATATATTTTAATGGAGGGTAGGTAGTGATTGTAGTTACGTACACGCGGCATTGTTGTGAGGTATCATGCAATCCAACTGCCTGTCACTCCTTTGTGCGTGCATTGAGTTATGAGTTTTTAGAGACCGAGTTCTTATCCTGTATCACTAGTAATAAATATTAGTAATGTAGTGTAATGTTATTGTTAGTAAATATTAAGCCTATAGGTTTTCGTGCGTGTGCGCTTACGTGAATTTTGTGGTATATATGTATGTGTGCATGTGTGTATATGTAGAGTATGCGTGTGTGTGTTTGTGTGTTTGCGTGTGATTGTGCATTGTGTGTTGTTTATGTTTGCAGTTTGTCATACTACTACTACTAATATCATACTATTTTAATCAGAAGATCCTCTGTTTCGTTATAATTTAGAACATTAAGATATTTTATTAATTGCGTTTTCAATTTATTACTTGTAAAATCTTTTAGCATTATCTTTTTGCTTATTGCGTTGTATAGTTTCGGTCCTAGATAATTTATGAATTTTTGAGCGAAACCTGTTTTTTGTTGAGGGATATTATACACTCTATGTATTGTACGCCTAATTGCAGGAACTGGTTGAATTTTATGTTGTGCAATTATCGCGTGTTTTATAAATAATTTACGAACTGTAAGTACCTCTAGCTCAGAATATAAAAGGTGGGTAGGGTAAGTATATTTTTTAAAGGTCATAACTTTGAGTACGGCGCGTTGCGCTCTTTCTATGGTTAATAAGGTGGTTTTGGAAGCACCACCCCATGCTTTTATCCCATAAATGATTATAGACTGACATAGGGCATAGTAAGTACTTAATAGTAATTTAGTTGAACAAACATTCCTGAGTAATTTAAAAATATATATAAGTTTCCTTATCCTGCAACTTAATTTTTGTATGTGCTGTTTCCAATTGAGATTCTGATCGATCAATACACCAAGGTATTTAATAACGCTTGTCCTTTTAATAATGTAACATGAACAGTTACTTATTTGAGAACATGTATGGGCTTTAATACAAACAGAATTCTGCTCCGGTTGTGTTCTATTTTTAATACTGTAGGTCATAAATTTGGTTTTGTCTAAATTTTCCGGGATAAAAAGTAGCCTATGTGCTAATCTAGGGTATAATCTATGTCCATCTAAATTTCAGCTCAATCCGTCCAGTAGTTTTTGCGTGAAGGAGTAACAAACATACACACACACACACATACATACACACAAACTTTCGCCTTTATAATATTAGTGTTATATCTGAATCGTAATATGTATATTACTTCGAAATAATGTCTCGCAGTTTTATTTTGGAAAGCCTCTACCGTCCAGATTATGTATTACTAGCTAACGCCCGCGACTTCGTCCGCGTGGATTTAGGTTTTTCGAAATCCCGGGGGAACTCTTTGGTTTTCCTGGATAAAAAGTAGCCTATGTGCTAATCCAGGATATTATCTATCTACATTCCAAATTTCAGCCAAATCCGTCCAGTGGTTTTTACGTGAAGGAGTAACAAACATACACACACACACACACACACACACACACACATACAAACTTTCGCCTTTATAATATTAGTGTGATTTCAAATAAACTTATTTTTAGCTGCAAAATATAGGCTGCCTGTTGATCTGAGTCAGAAAAAATAAAAACAATATCAGAATTCACAACTAAGAACTGACTAGGCTGTATGGTCTACGATCATTGCCTATCCCACAAGCAAAAGAATAAAAAAAGAAAAATGAAAGAAAAAAACCCGGCCAAGTGCGAGTCAGACTAGCGCACTGAGGGTTCCGTACACGGGTATTTTTTCCAACATTTTGCACGATAAATCAAAAACTATTATGCATAAAAATAAATAAAAATCTTTTTTAGAATGTACAGGTACAGCTCTTTCATATGATACCCCACTTGATATAGTTATCTTACTTTGAATATTGAAACACATTTTAATTTATTTTTAATGATGTAGCTAACCACAAATTCGCGGTTATCAGATTTATTCCTGTACTTGTAATACCTACCTATCTACCAAATTTCATGATTCTAGGTCAACGAGAAGTACCCTATAGGTTTTCTTGACAGACACGACAGACAGACAGACAGCAAAGTGATCGTATAACGGTTCGTTCTTCCTTTTGAGGTACGGGACGCTAAAAAAGAAAAACGAGAGAAAAAATTGTGTAGTGAGAGTAAAATGCAAGTAATGCTGTCGGCTCTATCAAAGGATCTGAGCACTATGACCCCAATGCGAGTCAATTTTCGTTAACAATGTACCAACAATAGGCTGGTCCTATTATGCTAACCAGCGATCTCCATATCCATTATACTGCGCTGGTACTTTGATGTAGAGAAAAGTTAGGGTTTATTTTTAACTACGTGATCTTCCCTGGACTTTTATTACCTTTCTTTTTTTAGGGTTCCGGACCTCAAAAGGAAAAACTGAACCCTTATAGGATCACTTTGTTGTCTGTCTGTCCGTCTATCTGTCGTTTCTGTCAAGAAAACCTAACGGGTAGGTTGGCAGGTAGGCAGCTCTTATAGCGCAAGTAAAGGAAAAAAAAACTGAAAACCGTGAATTTGTGCTTAGGTCAAAAAAATTATTAAAAATTATATTTTTTTGTACGATGCATTGGTACGGAACCCTTTGTGTGCGAGTCTGGCTCGTACTTAATCGGTTTTTTCTCCCTTGCCTCTCCAACTAAGTCCTCTCTATAAAAATGTGTAAATAACCCAAGTATTTTAATAACCTCCATTGATAGAACCGTATAACCCAAAAAATACCAAATCCAAACAACGGAATAACATCACGTAAAAACAACATTGTAAATGCAAACGACGACTTTGGGTCAAGAGGTGTGGTCATAGTTAAAGCGGATAGGTTCGTCAATTTTATCTAAACGGTATGGTCTTAGTTACACAGAGGAATAGCATCACGTAAAAATAATATTCTCAGTCTGAGTCGAGATCCGTGCTCAGTAGTGACCCGGGCGGTGGGTTCATGATGATGAAAAACAACATTGTAAATGCAAACGACGAGTCTGGGTCAAAAAGTATTACTTTGTAGAATACAGACAGCTTTCTAAAAAAAATCCCAAGATAAAAATCATAGAACTTAGGAAGACGGTTAAGAAATTGACCCTAATTGGAAAATTACTTTGAAATTTCTAGCTAGCTTAATATGTTTTTTTTCCGTGAGGAAAATTCATCATGCCATCGGCCACGGGGAAGCACAGTGGTTGTGTCGGACTCTTACCGACTAAAACCTCACGAAGTTCCAGCCCACCGCTGACGACGGAGCACAAGGGATCGGCAACTCCTCGCTACTCCGCTAGTGGGTATCCGTTGAATCAGACCCACCATTAGGACACTACGTGCCCCCAAACACCGTTATGTGTTATGTTAACGTCAATACCCAACAACGCCATAATTATCGCGATAATCAACGCGTTAAACTGAGTGGCCACACTTGAACGGTTAACGTTATCGGTGTTAAAATCGTCTAACGCCAAAAGGCGTTGCGAATGCCGTTGTACGTTGATCGTGGCTACATCTACATTTAACGGAAAACGCCGTTGAACATCGCGTTGTTGGCCGGGACATTAGAGGCATGGCAGAACCAACAAATCTTTGTTGCTGAAGGCGTCATCGATATAATTTCCCGCTTTCACTGAGGCCTCAATAAAGTGGGAAAACTTTTTAAAATAGCTACCCGTAAATTCTCAGTAAACGCATTTGCCTAAAGTTGGCGTGATCGGATTTAATAATACATCTACAGTATGTACTGTATGTGATTATCATGAACTCTTACTGTTTTATGCCTTCTGAATTACAAGTAGTTTAAATAAAGTTTAAAGGTCTATAAAAACAAGCTAATAAGCGATACAAATCTTCACTTAATAAAAAGCTTCCTTTAGTAACTTAATTTTGGAGAATCCTAATTCTTGACTCGTCTATTTAAAATTTTGACAAATATGGGTAACGGTGAAGGAAAACATCGTGAGGAAACCTGTGTGCCTGAGAGTTCTCCATGTTCTCAAAGGTGTGTGAAGTCTGCCAATCCGCATTGGGCCAGCGTGGCAGACTATGACCTAAACCTTTCTCACTCTGAGAGGAGACCCGTACTCAGTAGTGGGCCGGTAACGGGTTGACCATGATGACTATATCTTTACTCTGTGGCCAAAGCAAATACTTGAAGGACACAAGGCACAAAGCAAACTTATTTGCACTATAATTAGTCGGATTGTAGAGTTTACGCGTAGTTAGCTAGTAAGGCAACCGCAGACGTTGGGCGAAGCTTTGAGCCACTTTGAACCAAGGTTATCAGATTTCAAACGGGTACAGTTAATCGGTCGGTGGTCTATAAGTGCCAGTGACCGATTTACCTTCATACACAAGGATAAAGTGTGTGACACCTTTGTGAAAACATTACTCTTTACAATATATCTATACTCTATATCTAATAAATAAAATTGGAGTGTCTGTCTGTAATTTCGAAATAACTACCACATATTAAGGTCATATGGTTATTTGAACGATACTATAACTGAATCATACGTTTTTAAAATTTTTGTCTGTCTGTCTGTCTGTCTGTCTGTTTGAAAAGTCTAATCTTCGGAACGGCTGAACCGATTTTAACGGGATTTTCACATACAAGTAGAGGATTGACCAGGGTGTAACATAGGCTACTTTTTTAACCGACTTTCAAGAAAAGAGTTGTGTTTTTCTACCTATGTACACCGAAATCTCCGAGATTTCTGAACCGATTTGCGTCATTTTTTTTTTGAATCGATAGAGGAACTTTGCGACATTGTTTCATAAAAAATTTGGATTCCAAATCCTCAATCCTGATGCTGCAGGGGATCTGACCAATCCACGCGGGCGAAGCTGCGGGCATCAGCTGGTATATAATAGATTACATTGATGAATAGAATAGAATAGAATAGAATAGATTTTTATTCAAATAAACATTTACAACTGCTTTTGAATCGTCAAAATAATTTACCACTGGTCTGGAATGCCGTTCGTATCGAGACGAACCAGCAAGAAACTCGGCGGTTGCTCTTTTTACTCGACTGCGGCAAAACCAAAAGGAAGGGTTATGATTTTAGCAGTTTATGCATGTATGTTTTAGAAGTTTATATATGTATGTATGTATGTATGTGTGTATGTTTGTATCCAGATTCTGTGTGTTCCACCGTAGCGCCTAAACTACTGAGCCGATTTTGATGAATGAGGTGTCAATTGATTCGTTGTAAAGGTCCAGGTGACATAGGCTATATTTTATACGAAAAAAATTGACCTAACAGATGTTGCACCAAAAAAATTAGGAGTCTTAAATTTTTTTTTTGCTATATTGTATTGAGTGGGATCTCGGAAGGACAGATAGACAGACATACAGACAGACAACGTGATCCTATTTTTTGGTTCCGTTTTTCCTTGTGAGCTACGGAAGCCTAAAAACTGTCGATTCATGATCAAACCCCAGGTCCGAGAGTTTCCTCACTCTAATTCACTCTGATTTTGGGGTGTCTGGCGCCGGGGCGTCGGTGAAGAGCGTTGCCATGGTAACGCCGTTTGCTCGCAGATGAGTGGTGTTATCATGTTATTAGTAAGACAAATAATGTTTTGATGGACTAGTAGGTGGAAGGTGGTAGTTCACTAAGGGGAGGTTTGATTGTAGGGATTAGATAAGTAGGAGGTCCCGGGTTCGATTCCCAGTAGGAGTAATTTGGGAATTTATAATTTCTAAATTGTCTCTGGTCTTGTTTGATAGGAGGCTTCGGCCGTGACTGTTGGCAAAGATGTGCTACCAAGAAATTTAGCATTGCGTGGAAACCAATGAGATGTTATATAACCTATAAAATATACCTACTTAATCTTATAAAAAGTTACTTAGTTCTGTTAAGAAATATCTCATAAACCACACAAGATAATGCTTCCAATATTTTACTGTAAAATTATTTCACATACAGGCGATTTTTGATTTAAATACATAGAAAGTGTGACGTCATAGCTAGATACAATATGGCCGCCACATCTGGCGTCCATTTGGCATCACAAATAATAATCACCATTAGGGGAATATACTTGTTAATTTATAAATACCATTTTAACGGCTACTTTACTAATTAGGGAATTTGGAGGGGAAGTGAATTTGAGATAAATGGGTCAAAGATCCAGCGGGGGGCTTTGGGGTTTTTTAGGTATAAGTAGGTACCTACTTGAATCAATTACTATGGCCATAAGGTACGTGTAACTAGTTACTAGTACCTACAAATTGGTTTATAGATTACTAGCCGATGCTCGCGGCTTCGCCCGCGTGGATTTAGGTTTTTCGAAATCCCGTGGAAACTCTTTGATTTTCCGGGATAAAAAGTAGCCTATGTGCTAATCCAGGATATTATCTATCTCCATTCCAAATTTCAGCCAAATCCGTCTGGTAGTTTTTGCGTGAAGGAGTAACAAACATACACACACACACAAACACACACACACACACACATACAAACTTTCGGCTTTATAATATTAGTGTGATGTTAATGAATACTCAATACTTACTTAATTTATTATAAACTAGCTTTTTCCGACTATTTTCCGGTGGATATAGGTTTTAAAAATCCGGTGGGAACTCATTGGTTTTCCGGAATAAAAAGTAGCCTATGTGTTAATCCAGGGTACAATCTATTTCCATTCCTTTCAGCCAAATCCAGATTTGCATAATTTTTTTAATCGATAGAGAAACTTTGTGACATTGTTCCACAAAAAAATTGGACTCCAACTCCTCAATCCTGTTGCTGCAAGGGACCTGACCACCAAAGCTGATGGGATTAAAAAACTGTCTGTTATCATAATTGTTGATATTGGAGGTGCCTATATCAAGGAAAAATTTTGTCGTTGACCTCGAGGACCCAACTCCTCAACCCTGATGCTGTAAGGAATTGCATTACTAAATCCTGGTGATCCCTCGGGATTTTTAAAGGATCATCCGTTTGATTGTCTTTACGTGGTACAGAAACACGTTGCATCCCGGAGACGGGCAATTACGGATAGGCTAATTTTGTCCTGGGAAATCAAAAGTTCCCACGGGATTTTTAGAAACCTAAATCCACGCAGGCGAAGCTGCTGGCATCAGCTAGTTTATATAATCACACTAATATTATAAAGGCGAAAGTTGGTATGTGTGTGTGTGTGTGTGTGTGTGTGTGTGTGTGTGTGTGTATGTTTGTTACTCTTTCACGCAATAACCACTAAATGGATTTGGCTGAAATTTGGAATGGAGATAGATAATATCCTGGATTAGCACATAGGCTACTTTTTATCCCGGAAAATCAAAGATTTCCTACGGGATTTTAAAAAACCGAAATCCACGCGGGCGAAGCCGCGGGCATCTTCTAGTACTAGATAATGCCCGCGACTTCGTCCGCGTGGATTTAGGTTTTTTGAAATCCCGTGGGAACTCTTTGATTTTCCGGGATAAAAGTAGCCTATGTGCTAATCCTGGATATTATCTATCTCCATTCCAAATTTCAGCCAAATCCGTCCAGTAGTTTTTGCGTGAAGGAGTAACAAACATACACACACGCACACACACACACACACATACAAACTTTCGCCTTTATAATATTAGTGTGATGGATGGTATGGATTAGTTTGGTGCGTATATCTATTGCGAATCAGGAAGCGATCGGCAATAGGCCGAAAGGGCAGATGTTCACTTATGTACAGTGGTAAGTTGTACACGGCCGGTACAAGCCAATAGATTACGTATCAGATTACAGGATAGCATATCAAGTTACTGGTGAGCATAAATTGGAATTGTTGGCTTTGTATGCCAATGGAGTGCTAAATTGAAAATTGTTGCTAGCACACGACTTTTGAACCTTGGGGCACTTCATATTATTTATCCTTGTTTTTAGGGTTCCGTACCCGATGAGACCTTATTACATACTAAGCATTGTTGCAGGCTTTGTATGCCAATGGAGTGCTAAATTGAAAATTGTTGCTAGCATACGACTTTTGAACCTTGGGCATACACTACATTTATTTATTTATTATTCACACATTATCTTATTTTTAAGAAATATTTACAAAAATAAAATAACAGAAACAACAAAAAGTAAAACAACAGAAACAACAAAAAAAAAATACACTTCATATTATTATTTGTCTTTGTTGTTAGGGTCCCGTACTCGAAGCCCGAAGGGTGCCAACTGTCAATGGGACCCTATTACTAAGCCTTCTCAGTCCGTCTGTCCGTCAGCGGGCTGTATCTCGTAAACTGTAATAAGTGGAGAGTTGAGATGTTCTTAGAGAGTGTATTTCTATTGCCGCTATTTCAACAAATAATATACGTTTTTGGTTCTTTTTCTTTTCTACATATATCCATAAAACGAATTTCTGAATTAAATTGTCTAACTAAAACATCAACGTACAGTAAGTAACCTATAGCTCAAGGTTCTCTCTATGTAATGCAGACATTTCACTAAGAAATTAATTTCGGAAATTCTAGGTAGGTCCTTGGGTAGGTCATTATTTTACTTTCAAAAGAGATTAAAAACTCCTACTTAATGCGTATACCGAAATAGAATAAAATTTCTTTTTATCGTATCGTAGGTACTGTAGGTATATTTTTCCATAAAAATGTAATCTTCCAAAATCGATGTTGAAATTTAAAACCGGAGGAGTGACCAGACAAGGGGTTGACATAACTAATATGTTACACGTTTTGGAAACACAAGAATTTTAATTCGAAACAATAAAAAAATGGTAATTTTACGGTACGCCTTAAGATGCACTCTGCAGGTGGCGTTATAAAAACGACACCTATTATTTCGATTTTATTACCTTTTATTATTCCTTTTATATTATGTGGATATAATAGATATAATAGATACTTATAAAATGGTGATAGCGCAGTGGTTAAGACGATGGCTTGCTAGTCGGGAGATCCGGGGTCGATGTCGGGTTATGTAATGTACGTTTAGATACAAGTTAGCCCCTGCCTGCAATCTCACCTGGTGGTAAGTGATGATGAAGTCTAAGATGAAAGCGGGCTATGGCAGTTTTCATTAAACCCATACTCCTTTGGTTCCTACACGGCATCGTATCGGAACGCTAAATCGCTTGGCGGCACGGCTTTTTCGGTAAGGTGGTAACTAGTCACGACCTCTCACCAAACTAGACCAGAAATTTAGAAATTATAAAATTCCAAACCCCTGCCGGAAATCGAACCCGGGACCTCCCGCGCTTACCACTGCTGAGGTCGTCAAAGCTCGTCTTATCTGTTACTAATGTAAAAAAAACTGTGCATTACGTAAAAATCTGATTGCGTTTCAAATCTGCTATCGTTTCTATGCTTTTAACGATCCAATGCCGAAATAAGAGTCCTTTTATAAGGCCAGCACTAAATAACTTAAGAGAGTCATCAAGACATCAACGTTTATGGCCATTTAGCGACTTGTGAGAGCAATTCGTACTGTTCCTTCAGAGCATCACGGCCAAGAGTTGACATAGAATTTTTGCCTGATATCCTTAAGATGAGTCCCGCTACACAATGTATGGACTAGCGGCTAGCTCCGTGATCAACACAAAATAATAGCCATCAAACTCATTTGCCTGGACTCATTTGCCTCATGCCTGGATTGGGCACAATAATTAATCAACCCCAGGACTTTCGTCGTAAGGATTTTGGTTCTCGTTGGTGGTTGGTTGGTGGATTTTCGTGGAAATTTTTTATTTTCTTGGATTAAAGGTATCCTATGTTACTCTCTAGATCTTTAACTATATTCATACAAAAAATCACGTCTATCCGTTGCTCCGTTGTGACATGATTGATGGGCGACCTACTTCCGTATCTATCATATTAGTTAGTTGAAAAAAGTTTCAAGCTATTTTAAAGCACATAAAAACCAAGTTACAGATTTTCGATCAACATTTTCATATACCTTTTGACCCAGTGGTCTTGTATTGTGGGATAGGGGAAGGTTGCATAATATATCATCTCTTACTCTAGAACAGTGGCTACGTTTTTCTTTAGAGCAGATATATACACCAGAATTTATAGACAAACCTAATAAAAACTTCAAAAAATTTATTCAGGCTCTTATTTCATGAGACAGAAGGTTTATAATAGCGTTTTGGTTTGAAGGACTTCAAAACAACCGAGTCGTCACGACAAGGCATTGTTTCTTTGGAGATGATGATAAAATCGGAACCATACAGTGAAGTTTGCCCATTGTTCGTAATCTCCTCTTAACTCCAAACACAAAAGAACCGCTGAGTTATTAGGGTTCCGTACTCCACATAAAATCTAAAAAAAGTGGAATTCTGTCTTTCTAAAAAAGTACGTTACTTTTTAGATAGTACTAGGATAGTCATATAGGCTACTTAATATCACGGAAAATGAAAGAGCTCCACTCGATTTTTAAAAACCTTAATCGACGCGGATGAAGTCGTGGGCATCGCCTATTAAAACAATACAATCATTCTGTTTAATTCTATGTGGAAAGCGTACTATGATAAATCTACGATGGAAAGGCATTCTGAACTAGTGCACAGTGGTAGATGCATTAGACGATTCCAAAATACTTGTTTTTATATATTTGATTAAAAATATCTTTCTATTCTATTCTAAAAAAGGACAAAAACGACACGGAACCCTACAGCACAATCGTGTTCGCACTTAGCTATGTTTTTTTTTGCCAAGTGTTATTCCGTTTTTTTGTTATAAATTCTTTCGACGGATACCTGGTGAAAAGGTGTTCGGTAATTTTATAAATAAAATCGATTCTTGTCTAGAAACCGGGAAGGTTGAAAATTGTTTGAGTTTTGAGTTGAGCTGCTGCATATTTAACGAAAACCTCGCTTTGATTTTGGCGCCATTTAAAAATGTTGATTTGTAATCTCGACATAAGCATTTATTGTGATTGGTTTCCGTTAGTAAAAACCGGTCAAGTGAGAGTCGTTTTTTTTTTAATTATTAGCCATGATTAATATTCCCCCTTTCCCCTCCAACTAAGCGTAAAGCTTGTGCTAGGAGTAGGCCATCAGCTCTGCGAAAGACGTGGCCTGCCCACTGCCACTACAGCTGGCTAATTCGCTGAGCTATGTCGCTCACTCAGGTTCGCCTACGGATTTCCTCGTTACGGATTTGTCCCTCAGAGAGATCCCCAACATAGCGGGCATCATCTAGTAATTCAAATTCAAAATATTTTTATTCAATTAGAGTTTTACAAGTACTTTTGAATCGTCAAGAGCATCTACCACTGGTTCGGAATGCCTTTCCTACCGAGAAGAACCAGCAAGAAACTCAGCGGTTGCTCTTTTCAAAGATTTGATATACAATATTATGCCATGTTTAAAAGTAATTGAAGTCCCGCGCCTAAAAAAATAACCTTTCTGTAGTCGGTTAAAATTTAAAATAAGTGTATCCACTAAAGAATATCTCAATTCTTTAGTAAAACAAAACAAAAAAGAGCAATACTTAAGTAAAATGTAAAATTTTAAAGCTCGCGGGAGACTTGTTTACAAACAATGACCTGCCCGGTCGTCGAACCTGCGCCCTTTGCTCACATAACTGAGCCAAAAGCCGCTTTAAAGCATAAAGACTTGGTCACACAAACTGCGGGACGGAAATGTATGGTTTTTTACTCAGATACGAGTGAGCTTTTGACTGCAACCTCACCTGGTAGTAAGTGATTATGCAGTTTAAGATGGAAGCGGACTAACCTCAAACTGGAAGAGGTATGACATTGACAGTTTTCATTAAACCCAAACTCCTTTGGATTCTAGACGGCATCGTACCGGACTTAATCGCTTGGCATGGCTTTGCTGGTAGGGTGGTAACTAGCCACGGCCGAAGCCTCCCACCAGACCAGAAATTTAGAAATTATAAAATTCCAAACCCCTGCCGGGAAACGAACCCCGGAACTTTATACTAATAAAACCACAGCGCTTTCCAATGCTCTAGGAAGGCCGTTTAAATACATGACTGATAGAAGTTGTAATATTACAGAACTTTATTGTATAGTATGAATGTATGAAAGTGAACTGAAATATCAATAAGTTCATTTGAAAAACCGGTCAAGTGCGAGCCGGACTCATCTATGAAGGGTTCCGTACCATCGTGCAAGATATACAACACTTTCATGTGGAACACTGCAAGTTAATGACGCATAGGGCCATCTATATGTGTAAGCTAATTACTTATTTGTTTTTCGTGAACAATTTTTTTTTTGTGATGTAACCACAAAGACACGATTTTCAGATTTTTTCCTATTACTTGTTCTATAAGACTTAGGAAGTAGGAACCTGCCTGCCAAATTCTATGATTCTAGGTCAACGGTGTAATATAGGTTTTGATTCCCTTTTCTTGATATACAGGACAGACAAACAGAAAACAAAGTTATCCTATAAGGGTTCCTTTTTTCCTTTTGGGGTACGGAATCCTGAAAATATCTTGGATTTGCAAGTGGGCATCATTTTCGTAATCTACAGCCGCGCGTCGGTAAAATTCAAAACTTTAAAAGTTACGAGTACAAGTTATGTTTTTTTCATTAAAAACTTTATTGTAGGGTTAATGGCTGTTATATTTTCATAGATCAAAGGTTTATTACAAACCTATTCTCGTTTTGATGAAATTCTTCATAGTTTTGATGTATTTTAAAACGTAGGATTAACGATGGTTATATTTTCGTAAAATTCCGTCTGGTTAGTGAAAACGTGTGACCTAATTTTCCAGGTTAACTCAATGTTTGCCAGTTTATGTTTGTTTAACAAATTGGTTGGATGCGTTTTAAGTGTTTAAACAATAGAGAAACCGGCTTGGGAATTAATTTTCTCTTATGCAGCTGTCACAATTTGTGTTTCCGTTAATAAATCGATTTTGATGAAAATAATCGATCAAGTGCGAGTCGGACTGGCACACGAAAGGTACCGTACAAGGAATAATATTTTTTAATTTTTCATAAATTTCATGGCAACCATTTTGATTTTTTTTTATTTGTTGTTATAGCGGCATATTGTACATATTCTGTGAAAATTTCGCGCTCGACATATTACGTTTCACGAGATACAGCCCGCTGACAGACAGACAGACGAACGGACAGTAGAGGCTAGGGGTCCCGTTGGCCCCTTCGTATACGGAACCTTAAAAAGCGAGAGAAGTTGAATTAGAAATTACAATGTAATGAAAAATAGCTATAATCCGCCTTAACAGACAACATTGGTTTTAGGTACATTTTCTAGGTATATTAAATTTCAGTCTATCTGTACCTAATATTTCGATAAGTCGATAAGTTACTCGCTGTTACATTTTGTTGAAAACTGTATGAATATTTTTGCCAAGAGAATTTAGTTTTATGACTACATACATAATTACAGAATGCAGTTTGAGTGAATATAATTTAAAACCAACCAAACAACCTAAATCATGGTCAATTCACCATCACTAGGCACGCTCCGAAAAAAGAAATATGGCCGTTTTTGAAAAGGCACACCCGGACTGGCAGGTGATGTGGACACGCGCCTTTAGAATTGCCTTATTGTTATTGAATTTTGTATGTATAATAATATAGCCAAGCGATTTCAGCCTGTATTGTATGAACTTATACCTACTTAAGTAGTCCTGAATACATTTTTTTTTTAATTATTTATTTAAACCAAAGCATAGTTTTACATATTGTTTCCACTTGACATCCTGAAACTCTCTTGAGTTTATATGGATGCAAGTTGCAACACATTCCTTAAATATATTTATACAAATTGTTAAACAAATCGAAACTGAAGTTGAAATTAAGTAAATATTCTAATGTACTTGTAATTAGATAGGTAGGTAGGTAATTATATTTAACTACGTGTTACAGAACACTCGCAATTTAGTGACATCGCACCACAATACGAATTGTAACATGCTTAGAAAGTCATTGCATGCTGTAGATTTTGCTATTTGCTTTATCATCTGTGCAAAAATTAGTGAACTGTCTCACAATAGTATAATAGAGATCTATGGGTTTAGGATTAATTAATAATACGACATACCTATCTGGTTGATTGGGATTTGGGATGAATGAGTTCAGATAACTGGTTCATAAAATTGCTTTGCTATGCTTGGGTTTCTCTAGGTGATCAAATCAGAAATGAGGAGATCCAAAGTACCCGAGTAACCGGCGGTTTATGCGTTACTGAAGTGGCATTGTAACATTGTGGAACCTTCTAGGTATCTTAGACCACATCATCACTTTCCATCAGGTGTGATTGTGGTCAAGCGCTTGCCTATCTATATCTATACTATCTATATCTTCTATACTAATAAATAAAATTGGAGTGTCTGTCTGTAATTTCGAAATAACTACCGCATAATTTTTAAGGTCATATTATGTTTATTTGAACTATACTATAACCGAATCACACGTTTTTAAAATTTTTGTCTGTCTGTCTGTCTGTCTGTCTGTTTGTTTGAAAAGGCTAATCTTGGGAACGGCTGAACCGATTTTGACGGGATTTTCACAGACAAGTAGAGAATTGACCAGGGAGTAACATAGGCTACTTTTTTAACCGACTTTCAAAAAAGGAGTTGTGTTTTTCTACCTATGTACACCGAAATCTCCGAGATTTCTGAACCGATTTGCGTCATTTCTTTTTTAATCGATAGAGGAACTTTGCGAAATTGTTTCATAACCCCCCCCCCACTAGCACTGGAATTCATAGATAGGGGTTTCTTTAGGGGACCATTCAGATTACATGTATCATATTCAATCTTTATGCGTTGGGTAAATACAAATTCAAAATATTTTTATAGACTTTTACAAGTACTTTTGAATCGTCAAAAGCATCTACCACTGGTTCGGAATGCCTTTCCTATCGAGAAGAACCAGCAAGAAACTCGGCGGTTGCTCTTTTCAAAGATTTGATATACGATATTATGCCATGTTTAAAAGTAATTGAAGTCCCGCGCATTGCTGGAGCGAGCTGCAGGTCAAATCCACGCTCTTTTATCATTTACATAATCTTCGATTGTGTATGCTTTTCTCAGGAGCATATTTTAATCATCATCAGGCATCGCAAGACTGTATCCCTTGTACATACTAGCTCACAAACTAACTGCCTATTTATTATATTAGAACACTAGCTGTGACCGCGACTTCGTTCGCGTGGAATGGCTCTCAGCGCGCTTTATATAGCCACGGACGCTCAGGCGCGAGGCGTGTAGTACGTACTCTGTACGTTAAAAATGTTCGCCGTGATTCTTTAAATTGACATAACTTTTTTATTTATGAACCGATTGACATGAAATAAACACTAAATGTTAAGTGAAGCTTACTACAATATATTAGGGAAAACCGTATCTAAATCGAATAAGCCGTTTCTGATATTAGCGTGCACAAACACACAGACAAACAGACAAAAAAAAAATTAATTACAATTTCGGGTTCGGCATCGATATAATAACAACCCCTGCTACTTTTTTTTTATATATTTCCATTGTACAGACACCACTTTTCTACAATTTTATTATATGTATAGATATCACAAAAAAAAAACCATGCAAACATGTTGATATCCTTTCCTTTGTCAGGATTTCATGATATTTCCTTCATGATTACAAATATGAAATGTATGGAATAATTTTGACGAAAATGCTCAGAGGATCCTTGACTATGATATTGTAAGCAAATCGCCATAATGGTTTGTTTAATGTTCCGGCGCGATGACCCAGTTTGGCAGAAGGTTAAAGTGGTACCTATGGGCAGACTAAATTGCTGGGCGTATCGAATTATGCTAACTTTATGTAATGAACTGTAACAACGATGTTTTACAGATATGAAGAGGTAGGTATTTTCTCAAAGATACGTGATATTGGGAGCGCTCATGTACCAAAATTATCATTAAGTAGGTAGAGTAGGTATTATTCAATTTTGCTTTTCTGTGATATTACATACTAGCCGATACCCGCGACTTCGTTCGCGTGGATGTAGGTTTTTTAAAATTCCCGTGGGAACTCTTTGATTTTCCGGGATAAAAAGTACCCTATGTACTAATCCAGGGTATAATCTATCTCCATTCTAAATTTCAGCCCAATCCGTCCAGTAGTTTTTGCGTGAAGGAGTAACAAACATACACACACACACACACACACACACACACACACACACACACACACACACACACACACACACACACACACACACACACACACACACACACATATAAACTTTCTCCTTTATAATATTAGTGTTAGTTACATATTGTCTATCGAATAGGTAAGCCCTCCATGCAAAGCGGCGGCGGCGGGTCAAGATTATAATATAGATATTGGCCATATGATAACTAGATTGAGGGAGCTCTCGGTTTGATCCTAAATCGACGATCTGTCAAAATATTAGGCTATGGGTGACGAGAATCAAAGAACAGTAAATTAAAAATTTATAACACCCCCGACAAGTGAAGGTTACAGTAACTAGAAAAGAGCTGATAACTTTCAAACAGCTGAACCGATTTTCTTGGATTATAGCCAAGAACACTCTCGATCAGGCCACCTTTCAAACAAAAAAAAAAACTAAATTAAAATCGGTTCATTAGTTTAGGAGCTACGATGCCACAGACAGATACACAGATACGCCCGTCAAACTTATATAAGTATAACACCCCTCTTTTTGAGTCGGGGGTTAAAAATAGTCGTTTCATAGTGTTAACAACTACCTCAAGATGCTGCCTTATATCATGAGTCATAGACATCTAGACCTATATCAGATTAATTATTATTATTTATAAATAATTGGCGGGAATGGATTATAAATCACATTTAGTTATTAACTATTTAGATCAATACATATTATGTCGTATTTTATATTTAGCTGATATAATTGTTACGTTAATTGTCTATTACATCACCTTGGTTTACCTCTGTGGTAATTTGTCAAATAGCTTCCCGAAAACAAGTACCTACCTACCTTAAAAAATATATCTGTCAAACTGATAGAAATAGCGAAGGAATCGAATAAAGACGGGTATTGAGAAATAATAATTGTAAGCGAAAACTATTCTCAAAAAAAATACAGTGAAGTGAAATTGGAAAGTGTCTATTATTCAAACCTGTCCCTATACTTCTGCAACAGTCAGAAGTGGGATCACAAGAAGAGAAGAGAACAGAACATTGAAAAACGTGAAAAGAAATTTTTTTTTCTTCTCTTCTGAAGACACCACGCCTCTCTTAGAAAATAACATCATGGACCTATATCGACGCAAACTCATCTTCAAGATGCGACCCGAGGACTGTCCTGTGTATTATAATATCAGGGGACTTGAAGTTGAAATACCTACGAGCAAAATTACGGTCTACCAATACCAGAAGCCCTACTTACTTTATTAAGGGTACCTACTTATCATCATCGGAAAATTATAGAGGCAAAATTACGGTCTACCAATACCAGAAACCCTACTTACTTTATTAAGGGTACCTACTTATCATCATCGGAAAATTATAGAAGCAAAATTATGGACTACCAATACCAGAAGCCCTACTTACTTTATTAAGGGTATCTACTTATCATCATCGAAAAATTATAGAAGCAAAATTACGGTCTACCAATACCAGAAACCCTACTTACTTTATTAAGGGTACCTACTTATCATCATCGGAAAATTATAGAAGCAAAATTACGGTCTACCAATACCAGAAACCCTACTTACTTTATTAAGGGTACCTACTTATCATCATCGGAAAATTATAGAAGCAAAATTATGGACTACCAATACCAGAAGCCCTACTTACTTTATTAAGGGTATCTACTTATCATCATCGAAAAATTATAGAAGCAAAATTACGGTCTACCAATACCAGAAGCCCTACTTACTTTATTAAGGGTATCTACTTATCATCATCGAAAAATTATAGAAGAATCTACTACTTCGGCGCAGGCTTCAAGATGAAGAGAAGGGGAATAAAACTTTACTACGTCTTCGCCACGCGGGGACAAGAAGAGCAGCTGTAATCTACTGACGGGCTAGCTACCACTCGCCGCACCGTGCTAGCCGCCACTCGCCTCGCCGTGCCAGCTGCCACTCGCCGCGCCGTGCCAGCTGCCACTCGTCGCACCGTGCCAGCCGCCACTCGTCCTCCTGTGTCGCCATAGCAACAAAGTCGAGCATACCCGCACCCGGTGAGTCGTTTTAGGTATATTCACTCTAACCATCATTTTTCTGAGCATATGCAAATGCCTCTCAAAATATTAACATTAGTGCAGATAGAATATTTGCCTGCCCACATTGATACTGGAAGTTAATTTTTCAAATGATTTGATAATACCATAAGTATCTAAAGTTTTCATCATAGAGGAGGTTTTGGGTGCGCATACATACAATCACTTAGCAGATTATGAAAAAAATGTGCATGCGTGTGTTATAACAGAAAAAAATAAGTACTTATCTACTTAATTGTGATCTCTGCGCTGTAGGCCAATTCACTTAGCAACAGATTGTATGGCATTGAATGAGTGAAATATCGATTTTGTCAAACTACCATCGTTAGATAAATTAATAATTTTAGGTACATCATCAAATCATTTTTTTTGTGAGGTTATTATTTACAAATTAAATAACCTGTATACGCGTTATTAAGTAGGTACTCCAAACACCGCTAGTCCTGTGGAATGAATTGAATCACAAAAATTCTGACAACCGCCTCTACCGCCATAGCTCAGTGTGCTGATTAATAAAGTATATACAAATACAAAATACAAAAATATTTATTTCGTTAAAATAATTTTACAGAGAACACATAGAAATTAGGACCATCCCAGTAAGTGCCTAGACTTGCTACTAGTACTTGTGGCAGACAGCCCCGCTCCTCCATAACATCTTTTACAATTGAAATAAATGAGTAGTTTCTAATAGTAAGTAATATTCTAACTTGTGACAAAATAATTTAAGCTATTTCATTTCTGGAGGTCTTAACCGCATTGAAATATGTAGGTATACAACTTATGAACGTAGGTGATGAAGCAGACTCTGTACTAGTCCAAAAATTAAAGGCTCATGTCTAAATGTAATTACTCTGATTTGTTAGGATAAACCGCAACTAGCGATGGCTATCAGTTCACCATGGTACTTTAAAATGTGAGGATAAAATGTTAATAATTTAATCCTTAGCTAACTTTAGCGACTGTGTGACCTATTCATGCTAACGGGTGAATGACTCCCCAAATATCTATATAAATAAGTCTGTGTGAAATATGCAAATTAAAGACTGTATGACAAACCCAATGAGAGTAAGAAAAACAGCAATACTTCGAGCCAAATAATCTTAATGTACATAATTAAATTTATAAAATTAATTATAATAGAGATTACTAGATGATACCTAACCAGAAAGACCAGAAAATAGAGCCAGATTAACCTATATCGGAAACTTAATTCTTGATAGTGCCAGTATGTACTGAACTTATTTTTAGATAAATGTATACTTACCTACTATTTTCATAGTTAAAAACAAATCATTTACACAATTGGGAACACTTTGATCGTCAATTGAATTTATAAGATAATGATGTAATGGTGACAATTAATTGCATAAATTCAAAATTTTAAGCGAGGATTCCAAACGCGCCAAGGCTAGGTCTGAGTAGAGCCTACAACAAACTGAGCTACTAATTTTATTTTATTTGTTTTGACAAATCATATATACTAAAAATGGGTACTTATACAAAAGAGACTATTGTACCAAACTATGTACGTTAACTATTGGCTAGTATAGTACATGGAATTCAATAATAGGATTATGTAAAGGTCAGAAGTTTATAAGTAACAGTATGATAGGTTTAATTTATTTTATTTTACGAATTATAGGAAGACAATTTGTTCGAATGCTGAAAGACTGTATCAATCATTATTACAATCTCAATCGCTGTGATTGGTATTCTTATCTCAACAATGCATTGACATAGCCGGAAATGAGTGAGCGTCGACCAATTAGAGGTGATTGCGATTGTGACATTATGACCTTATTTTGCCGTAAACGAGCTAGGACGTCGTAACGTCCAAGCATAAAATTTAACTTATTGATTTACTTAATAAGAAACACTTAAAATATACATATTCTACATTTATTAAATACATAACACTATAACTACACATATTATAGAATATATATAACCTAGATAATATCGTATATCGATAACCTACTAAAAACAACAGTTATGAAACGAAAGAAAATCTTATGATATTACTAAATCAGTAAATGCTGATTAACATCAAGATAATGTCTGAATGTCTACGCTAAAGATATTTTTGAGTATCTTCATTTAAAGAAATAAGTGACTTCCCTAACAGAACGTCTGTGTGACTTCAGTAACGAAACATCTGAGTGACTTCCCTATCTGAATGTCTGAATGACTTCGCTAATGAAACGTCTGCGTGACTTCCGTAACGAAACATCTGAGTGACTTCCCTATCTGAATGTTTGAGTAAAATCCATAACGGAACGCATGTATGACTTCCGTAACGAAACGTCTGAGTGAATTCCCTGACAGGACGTCTAAATAACCTCTGTAGCGAAACATCTGAGCGACTTTCGTAACGAAAAGTCTGAGTGACTTCCGTAACGAAATGTCTTGGTAACTTTTGAAACAAAGTGACTTCTTCTTAAAAAAAATATGTCAACATCGAGAGTGAAGATTGATAAAATACAACAATAGATAATGTAGTAAAAGAGGCTAGTAGACTCAAGAGTCAAGACTACTTTACTTTATTTTCACTACCGTTGATAAGCATTACAGTAAATAACTTCCTCTTCTTGTTAGTCCTTATTTATCCATTGTTAGACATAAGTAGGTCTCCTCACGTACACGCCATTCTTCTGAATGCTGGGTGAGCTTCCTTCAAGTTTTCCCCGCAAGCTTGGTGATGTCGTCGGACCAACAGAATGGTTGTCTTCAGTAAATATAGTATGTTTCAAAAATACAAAAGTCATGAATAAAATAAAATATTTTTTTAAACTTATGTCTAAAGCTCTATATGCCTTAATTAATTACTAATTAACTTTTGACATGGATGGCCCATTAATGGAGTAATAGTGTTTTATAAAATAAGAAATTCCTTTTGTTTGCATTCTGGTATCTAATATAATAAACTGAGACATGATAATATTTGCCAACTATCTCGAACCTTGGTAACTTTATAAATTCTCAAATAGTGCGGATAAGTGCTAAAAGACATTCTTTCATTTTCGAAATTGCTCTCCTAGATGCCTTGTTTTATAACAATCCTGTTTCTTGTTTCTTGTGGAAATAAGATTTGTTCTCTCGTACTTATGCTTTATTCTGTTCCTTATTCCTCATAGAAATTCACCTTCTGAGTAAAAAAATGCATTTTAAGTACAATGTCTGTACCTACTTTAAGGCATATCATTAGAATATGTCTGTGAGATCTTCCTATGAATAATCCGTATGAAATCACAAAGAAGACCGCATGACCTATGCAACGAATCTGAATGAGCTACTTATTCGACGCACTCTGTCACCTACGCAAATAATCTAGGATACCTGCACAAATGGTCTATACTCTATAAGACCTACATAATGAGCCTGTGTGACCCAAGCAACGAGTCTGTGTGACCTGTGCAACGAGTCTGAGTGACCTACGCAACGAGTCAGTGTGACCTATACAATGAGTCTGTGTGACCTACGCAAACGGTCTGTGTGACCTACGCCACGAGTCTATTTTGCTTATCTAGTCTATTTACTACTTATTAATTATAAAAATTTATGCTGCATGATTTATTCAAAATGGGGAAATAAAGGTATATACTACGTATGTACAACATGATTTGAAAGTACCAAAAATAAACTCTGCTAAAACAAAACCCTCTGCCGACCTGTTAATATCTAGGTATAAAATTACAATTATAAAAATATCAAGTAATTGGAAATTACATATACATTAGAGAAAAATGAGTATGAAATTCAATAAACGTTTAGTACGGATTAAAAGAAAAAGGGCTAGAAATGAAATTTCGTATAAATATGGAAACTGTTTTGCTTTCCAGGTTTATAGGTGTCATCCCCGTGGCAAATTCATCTTTATATTAGAAAAAAAGCTAAAGCATCGAAAGTCAGTTACTTCCCTAGTTACTAACATGATAATAATATTATGTTAGCGACCTCGAAAGATACCACCGAAACCTGCGAGATGTTATAATTTGATACCTAACTTTTCCCGTGCACCACAATAAGCAACTAATAAGTGCTGAGCCAAACATAATTCTAAATCAATTTTAGCTTCTTAATAAAATTGTCTCATGAGTCATGACGTCAGCTGTATAGAACTTATCTTGATAGTCATTTAAGTACCTACAATTTTGGATAGTAGGAAGCTACAACGAAATCTGTTACTTATATTTCGTCAATGTTAATCACATACCCACTGGTAATCAAAAGTTATTTTTATTTAATACTTAAATCTTATAGCAAGTCATTAAAAAAAAGAAGAAAATCAATAACAATTTTAATATGAAGTAGGTAATAACTAAAATGAATCTATTGAATATTATATCATATGTACATATTTCCAATTTAAATTATGAATGTTTACATGACCATGGTTGACTAAGTGAGACACTATTATTATTTAGCCTTTTAATGTTGATCACTTGGTGGCGAAACAGATTGACCAAGCGTTTTTTAGGTAACCTCTTAAGTGCATATTACTGTTCGGTGTTTTTCTTTTGCCAGGTGGCCGATGATGCGAAAGCCGGGATGTTATCTGCGGGCCGTGGGGCACGGCCTTTCCAGGATGGCCGAGTGTTAACAACTACCTCAAGATGCTGCCTTATATCATGAGTCATAGACATCTAGACCTATATCAGATTAATTATTATTATTTATAAATAATTGGCGGGAATGGATTATAAATCACATTTAGTTATTAACTATTTAGATCAATACATATTATGTCGTATTTTATATTTAGCTGATATAATTGTTACGTTAATTGTCTATTACATCACCTTGGTTTACCTCTGTGGTAATTTGTCAAATAGCTTCCCGAAAACAAGTACCTACCTACCTTAAAAAATATATCTGTCAAACTGATAGAAATAGCGAAGGAATCGAATAAAGACGGGTATTGAGAAATAATAATTGTAAGCGAAAACTATTCTCAAAAAAAATACAGTGAAGTGAAATTGGAAAGTGTCTATTATTCAAACCTGTCCCTATACTTCTGCAACAATAGTCTGTCTTTCATAGTCTTTCATTGTACTGTGCTATCTAGCGTCAAATGTAGGTAACATTTGACGCCTGCCAGTGACCTCGAAGCCTTGACGCTTTGTTACAGCCCTTTAACTGTCGTGAGTTTAGATGTGGACTTATCTATACTAATAAATAAAATTGGAGTGTCTGTCTGTAATTTCGAAATAACTACCGCATATTAAGGTCATATGGTTATTTGAACGATACTATAACCGAATCACACGTTTTTAAAATTTTTGTCTGTCTGTCTGTCTGTCTGTCTGTCTGTCTGTCTGTCTGTTTGAAAAGGCTAATCTTGGGAACGGCTGAACCGATTTTGACGGGATTTTCACAGACAAGTAGAGAATTGACCAGGGAGTAACATAGGCTACTTTTTTAACCGACTTTCAAAAAGGGAGTTGTGTTTTTTTACCTATGTACACCGAAATCTCCGAGATTTCTGAACCAATTTGCGTCATTTCTTTTTTAATCGATAGAGGAACTTTGCGACATTGTTTCATAAAAAATTTGGAGTCCAACTGCTCAATCCTGATGCTGCAGGGGATCTGACCAATCCACGCGGGTGAAGCTGCGGGCATCAGCTAGTATTATAATAATATAATACTTACCCGTATCAAAAAAACATTCAACGATTGTATATAGGCCTCAAGGTACGCCCTTCGACCGTGACGGTATACCGTAATGACTCCAAATTACGAATTATATGGGGTTAGGACCACCAGGGCGTGAGGGCAGTCGCGTACAAAAATATTTACAACCAATCCACACTTTTTACACGACTGTCCAAAAAGGAGGGTAATGGTTACAGGGTTCACGTATGTTGGATATATGTTTGTACTAGCTGATGCCCGCGACTTCATTCCCGTGGATTTAGGTTTTTAAAAATCTCAATGGGAACTCATTGATTTTTTGGGATAAAAAGTAGCTTAAGTGGTAAAATCCAGGGTACAATCTATCTCCAATCCTTTCTGTCAAATCCGTCCAGTAGTTTTTGCGTGAAAGAGTAACAAACATCCAGCCATACCTACATATAAACTTTCGTGTTTTTGTTCCAGGTTCCACTATACCTAGTTTCTAAATGCCTGAATAGATTGAGAATTTGTGATGTATGGGGTTATTGTATCGTTAGAAATTAGAATACTTTATTATTGAAAAGAATTCAATGTGGCAGAGCCGTCGCTTATGTGTGTGTGTGTGCATGTGTGTGTCCGTGCATATATCACACTATCACACTAATATTATAAAGCAGAAAGTTTGTATGTGTGTGTGTGTGTGTGTGTGTGTGTGTGTGTGTGTGTGTGTGTGTGTGTGTTTGTGTGTGTATGTTTGTTACTCCTTCACGCAAAAAGTACTGGACGGATTTGGCTGAAATTTAGAATGGAGATAGATTATACCCTGGATTAGCACATAGGCTACTTTTTTAACCGACTTCCAAAAAAGGCGGAGGTTCTCAATTCGTCGGGATCTTTTTTTTTTTTTTTATGTATGTTCCCCGATTACTCAAAGACCCCTGGACCGATTTGGAATATTTTTTTTTGTTTGAAAGGGTATACTGTGCAGGTGGTCCCATATAAATTCGGTGAAGATCTGATGAATATCTTCGGAGATGGAGAACAGAACTCCTCAATGGATAAGAGCAAATTTCTCGCGATCAGTGTAATAGCTTAGTAAACAGTAGGGTTTTAACTGGGCATAGCATATTATAGTACAGTGAGGCCACTAAAAATTGTGAAATAAAAAATTTTCAAAAGAAAATAAAACCGACTTCAAAAACCAAAAACACTAAAAAGTAGAAAATAATTTTTGTTTAGCTACACATGTAATGTACCTAGGTATGAAGTCGGGCGAGCTTCACTCTTGGATTTCTAATTTTGTTTTAATATGCTCGCTCGACTTCATACCTAGGTACATTACATGTGTAGCTAAACAAAAATTATTTTCTACTTTTTAGTGTTTTTGGTTTTTGAAGTCGGTTTTATTTCTCTTTTGAAAATTTTTTATTTCCCGGAAAATCAAAGAGTTCCCACGGGAATTTTAAAAAACCTACATCCACGCGAACGAAGTCGCGGGCATCAGCTAGTATTGTATATGGGTGTGTTTTTTTATATGTAAGGACTGACATTATTCTGTCAAAAAAGGATAGTTGGCAAATTGTAAAATAAATAAGGAAAATTGATAAAAAATTGTTTATATCAAACAACGTCACTAACCATCTAATGGGATTGCAGTAAAATAGAAACGTGGTAACTTTTCAATGTCAACTGGAATTTAGAGATGAACATAACATAAACAAGCAGATATATTCAAGTATGAGTCATATGAATATTTTATCACAACCAGACATAGCACGATGTTTGTTTAAGTATTGAGTTTCATAGTTCTATGAAAACAGATACAAATATTCGTTTATCTCCTTGTAACATAACCTTACTTGTCGGCACTTTTGGCTTAGGTGTTAAATTACTATGGTCAGTATATTGTTAGTCCAAGGTGTCCAAGGAATTATGAGAATTCTGTATGTATGTGATCAAATCAGAAATAAAGAGGTCCATAGTACGACCAGAGTTGCCACATAGCTTAACGGGTTGCGACTTGCTATGCTGAAGTGTTAATGGCCAGGGCACATAGTTCGAAACAGATAGACAGACAACAAAGTGATCCTATAAGGGTTCCGTTTTTCCTTTTGAGGTACGGAACCCTAAAAACGATAGACGTTTGAGATCCCAAAGTTGCTAGAAAGCGCAGGGTTGGAAGACCATCCATTAGTTGGGCAGACAACATCTAATATCGAATAGGTGTCTATTGGTGGAATGTGTTATAGTTAATAATATGACTTACTAGATGATGCCCGCGACTCCGTCCAAGTGGATTTCGGTTTTTAAAAATCCCGTGGGGATTCTTCTTTCCGGGACAAAAAGTTGCCAATGTCAATTTCTGGGGCGTAAGCTACCTCTGTACCAAATCGTATATATCCTTAAGAATCCCGTAGGAACTCCTTGATATTCCGGGATAAAAAGTAGCCTATATCTGTCCCCGGGCTGTAAGCTAACTCTGAACCCCAAAATTGGTTAAACTGTTGGACTGTGAAAAGCTAGCAGATAAACAGATAGACACTCTTTCTTTTCGTGGATGGATATGATATTGATTGCATCAAAACTGCCCACACATAAAAGATGGCAGTTTTATGAGTACATAAAAATTAAATTAAAAATTTAAAAAACCCCCGACACATAAACCTCTAAAAAGTAAAAAAATAATAGGTAAGTATGTATGGGCCCTTTAAGAATAGTATAAATAGTAAAGTTTTTATCCAAGCGCTCGTTGCGCCAGGGGACCGCTACCTATCGTAAACTATGAAAGTCATTGTAGAAAGAATAGTCTTTAGCGGTCCCCCGACGCAACGAACGCTTGGATAAAAACTTTACTATTTATACTATTCTTAAAGGGCCCATACATACTTACCTATTATTTTTTTACTTTTTAGAGGTTTATGTGTCGGGGGTTTTTTAAATTTTTAATTTAATTTTTATTTCACGCTTTTTAAACTTTTATTCATAAATTACCGTTTATTTGTGCCATTCTAAAACCCAATTTCTATAATAATATAAATCCAATAAGGCAGCTAATATCTTTTCAAAAGTAACATCAATGTTATGTTAATTATACGTTCCATGAAATATTTTTGACCGAACATCACTAAATCAAGAATTATCTGAATGACTCACATAGTTTAACACGACCAAAACGAAATATCTGTTTCTAACATGTCGTTGCTTTAAAAATGTACCCATTTTACGTAGTTCGCTTTTCAAGATATACCTACGATTAAATTGAAATCGACTTTCACCCGATGAAATAAGGAATAAAGTGGCTTGTATTTCATTTTGTTTGTTATTGCATGTCAAATTTTTATTTGACATAACTTTCAAAAACCGGTCAAGTGCGAGTCTGCCTCACACATGAAGAGTTCCGTACAAGTTTTTTTTTATGTAATGACAATTCAGTTGTCGGATTTTTCACTTTACTTGGGCCACAGGAGTAGAGTGCTTGGGCTATAAGATATTGCTACCTGCCTTTCATGATTCTACGTAAACGGGAAGTACCCAATTTATAAGTTTTGATTCTCTTGAAAGATGACACTTTTCAAGATGACAAGGTTGATCCTGATGATGATGAATTTTAAACGTATTTTGTCAAAGTAAATAAGCTGAGTTCAAGCAGATAAAATGAAAAGAAGATGCGCCTAATGCATCATCCAAACCTGCGCGACAAAGCGACTATGATGCGGGAACCTCAGCCGCGCGGAGAGTCATCGCCTCCTACGATATTTAATGGTGCCATGCACACCTACGCGACTACAACAGTCAAGGCTACTTTTTTTTTCTACAGATACCTACTGAACCCTAAAAATTGTTTGACTATGGTTTGGGTTTGGGTTGATTGTTCGTGGCCTTTGGTTGACTGTTGGATATTATAATTGAATTGATGTTTTCTCGCTTTAACTGTGATTATAATATTTTATAAATTAGAAACTCCGCGCCTACGATCCAAAGTATCGGAGTTTTCCAAAACATTATTTTCAAATAAATAATTATGTATCTAGGCAACGTCCATCTTGACAGCTTGACATTTGCCAATTGACATAATATTATGAACCTCTGTTACAATAGTGAAAGATCCCAGGGCCACCAGCCGTCACGTATTTTCTGACGAACGAAATGTGGACGATTGAGTAGAGTTAGTATGTACTAAGAACGCATGCCTACAGACCTGCTAGCTTGCTTAGACGGCCAATTTTCAGGTATCAGGTAATCAAGGTACATAAAAACATTACTTACCTCACGTAAATTCTCCAATTTTTTTAATTTTTAGCTGATTTTTTTTAATATTAATAATTAATTGACATAAGTAAACTATAAGAGAGTGAGAGAGAAGTCAATATATCCTAATACATGTCTTACTCAGTCTCATGCGCGTAGATAATGATGCCATTGCGCTCAAACCCACAGAGGTATTAAAATTGAATTTAGGGGATGATTGGCCCTCTGGATCTGTCTGTCTTCTTGTAAAAGGTTTTAAAATAGTTGTCTGGTGGACATATATAAAAATGGAGCATCAGAATTTACGTGCAGTTAAGTAATTACTTATTTTGGGAGCTTTAAAGCGTCTGCAAAGCAATACGGCCGACGCGGGAAGTGTCTGGGAGTATTGGCGACATATTTTTAAGGATATTGCCTAAAATATACGTAAAAATCAGTTTGGAGAATTTACGTGAGGTAAGTAATGGTTTTATGTACTTTGATTATCAGATACCTGAAAATTGGCCGTCTAAGCAAGCTAGCACGTAGGCTAGGCATGCTTTCTTAGTACTTACTAACACTACTCAATTGTTCATATTTCCTGTGTCAGAAAATACGTAACCTCTGGTGGTCCTGGGATAAAAGTAATAAGAAAACCAGAAAAGAGCTGATAACTTCCAAACGGCTGAACCAATTTTTTTGGATTATAGCTAAGAACACTCTCGATCAAGCCACCTTTCAAACAAAAAAAACTAAATTTAAATCGGTTCATTCGTTTAGGTGCTACGAGGCCACAGACAGATACACAGATACACAGATACACAGATACACAGATACACAGATACACAGATACACAGATACACAGATACACACGTCAAACTTATAACACCCCTCTTTTTGGGTCGGGGGTTAAAAATATAAATGAAAAGCGCTTTTTTCCACATCTGTACAGCGGGCTATGGGTGAGATATGTTCATATGGGCGGGAACGATGTTGTTTTTAATATTTTTATGGCGACTCACGCGTAAGTTATGTTGTTACAAAAACGATGAAATATTGTGATCTACTTGTGTTCAGATAAAACTGACGGACGGTCACGATCATTTGTTTATTATTAGTTTCTACACCACAATGTACAAAAGTGAAATGAGTCTCACTGACTCATCCAAGATCAATGAAATGGAGAAACTAAGTGAGGACTGCAACGGACGTTCCAATAAACAACAAGAAATGAATGTTGAAGGTTACCACTCCATTCTACCTAGGTACTCTAACTAAACTGACAAATGTAAATTAAAAATTTATAACACCCCCGACAAGTGAATGTTACAGTAATAATTAGAAAAGAGCTGATAACTTTCAAACGGCTTAACCGATTTTCTTGGATTATAGCTAAGAACACTATCGATCAAGCCACCTTTCAAACATAAAAACTAAATTAAAATCGGTTCATTATTTTAGGAGCTACGATGCTACAGACAGATACACAGATACACACGTCAAACTTATAACACCCCTCTTTTTAGGTCGGGGGTTATTAAATTCAATTCTATAGAAGCAAAAAAATAAGTTTGCAAGAATCAATGGTATCTACCTACCTACGTAAAATTGATAAAGGTAGTAATTTCTGAGAATTCGCCAGGTAGACAGACAGACAGGGTAGCGGCGTGGTAGCGGGTATCCGTGATTTTTGCCATTCATTTTTGCATAGGTAGGTAAGAAGATTGGCAACAATTTAAATTACCTACAGATTTTTTGAACTTGAGAATTTGAAGTTAAGATTAAGGTAATATACATTGTTGCAAATTCAAAGTAAGTTAGGTAGGTATATATTATTATTGTAATTAATTACAATTTGTAAAAACTTTTTTTGTAAAAACTTCATCATCATAATCCCAACGCAGACTGACTACTGAGTAGTGACAAACGATACATTTCAAAGAAGTCATTCATTAGGTTTCATGTTTGTATAACGCCGCACAATATCTATGAACTAGCCGATGCCCGCGACTTCGCCCGCGTGGATTTAGGCTTTTCGAAATCCCGTGGGAACTCTTTGATTTTCCGGGATAAAAAGTAGCCTATGTGTTAATCCAGGATATTATCTATCTCCATTCCAAATTTCAGCCCAATCCGTCCAGTAGTTTTTGCGTGAAGGAGTAACAAACATACACACACACACACACAAACTTTCGCCTTTATAATATTAGTGTGAAGTGTGATATGTGATATGTCATATGTCTAAAAATGGCTAATAAACAGTTAAAATAATTATGAAGTAGTTTCATTCACTAAAAAATTAACAAAATGTATGTATATGTATTTTAATAGGTGGCCAAATACTTTTGAGCGATAGTGTTTTACAAATAGGCTTTAATTCACACTTGAACTGCAACATAACGACAAGAGACACCAATTCTCCGAAAGGACCAAGACAAAGGATCTTCTCAAGTGCATAAATGGTCTTATTTAGCCGATAGAGGCCCTTTATGATGTGTGAAACACGCATTATAAGGCGATAAATTAGATAACGCAAGATAAACTTGTGAGAATTCAATTAAGGGGAAAATATATTTAGGTATTTTTTCTGTGAAACTGTCACATGTTTTCTTTTAAAACCGACTTGAGTGAAGTACAATTTTGACTCTTAGGGCCGGCGCACATAATATGGCGGAGCGCAGCGCAGAGCATTTTTCACAGTCAAAATATTATCGACATGAAATAATATCTGAAATCAATTGTGTATTCATTCGGATACTCGCGCATCCGCGCGCAGTACCGCCCCTGCTCGCGCAATCTCTGGTAGAAATTCGCGTAATGTATCACGCGATTAGAAAACTACGCGGGCATGCTCGACTGCGCTGCGCTCCGCCATATATGCGCCGGCCCTTAGGTTAACTAGAAACCGAAATAGGTTTCCGAAAGTCATTTGTGTGAATGAGTGTAATCCATCGATGTATAAGGATATGTCATTCCCATATAAATCCGTTTTCAAAAATGAGCCTATAAAAAAATAAATATTACGTCATTGAACTCGTCAGTGAATTTGACGCGAGCGTCAACTCTCTATTATTAAAAAGAACAAGGATGGAATGGAGCTGTTTTGTGCAATATTTCGTCAATTTTTTTTGCGTTAAAAATATTATTAGTGCAGATATGAGCATGTAATGAATCTAACAAAGAATTTTCACAAATAATATGTAATAATATAAACCATAACCAAAAAAACTTCTGTAGTACGGAACCCTCTATCAATGCGGCAGCTTCGCCGTTGCGGATGCGGATGCCCGCAAAATCGCTAAAATATAGCTACGTCATACGTACGACGTATACATACAAAATACACACATCGTTAAATAGTTAAACACATACATAAACATACATAGTTAAATACATAAAAAATACATATAAGCATGTATACACTCAAACATACATATATAGTTTTCGCGACTTGCAACATCCGCATCCGCGTGACTATACATTGATTATTATTATTGTAGATGCAGATGTGGATGCCCAAATCAATGCGTAACCTTCACAATTGCGGGTGAGGATGCGAATATCGGAAACATCGCTAGTCTACTAGTACAAATATACATACATAGTAAAACAGTTAATTATATACAAACATACGTAGTTAAATACTTACAAACATACAATCATAGTTAAATATATTCATGATCATAAGTAGTCTGTCATACGCGAATAAAAAGTTTTACTTCAAAAAAAATAACACGACTCCATTCTTTCTGTATTCCAATTGTACGATATTTTTGCGGCAAATATTTAATCATAGCAAAATTAAAAATATACCCAGCTTATATGTTAAATTAAATGAGAAAACGATATACTTACGAGTGAAATGTTATTCCATCTTTTTTTTGATGGATTTCCGTACGGTTTTTGCAAGATTTGACCGCACATGACGGCATTTTCGACAGTCAAAAACACGTGCGATACGATAAAGCGTGTGCGGCCGACTGATGCGTGATAAAGAGACTTTTGCCAATTCTCTTTAACTTGTGAGCGCATTTTTTTTCTTCTAAGGGCCTATCCATATACATCGATGGTGTAATCACACTAATATTATAAAGACGAAAGTTTGTATGTGTGTGTGTGTGTGTGTGTGTGTGTGTGTGTATGTTTGTTACTCTTTCACGCAATAACTACTGAATGGATTTGGCTGAAATTTGGAATCGAGATAGATAATATCCTGGATATTATCATAGCACATAGGCTACTTTTTATCCCGGAAAATCAAAGAGTTCCTACGGGATTTTAAAAAACCGAAATCCACGCGGGCGAAGCCGCGGGCATCTTCTAGTCTTTAATAAGCAAACTAGCTTAATGTCCGCGACTTGGTCCGCGTGGACTGCACAAGTTTCAAATCCCTATTTGATCATTTTATGTATCATTTAACTGTATGCAAAGTTAAGCTGTGCTATTGATAGATCAGTCAGTCAGTCAGTAAGAGAGTCTACAAAGTCGCGGGCATAAGCCAGTCTAGTATATAAACACATTTGTATGGTAGGCACAGGCACAGGGAAGGTACCAACGTAAATAGCTTCTGTTAGAACCCGATCGCCTACGCGCTATAAACCCGTATTAAAGGGACCACCATAAACCATGGGGTTTGAGGTTCAATAGTACACTATTTTATGGTATCACGTAGGCTTAGGTATACAATTTACGTTTCATTGCTAAGTGGTATTTAAAATGAAAATGTTTGAAATAGATGGCAAGTAGTAAAATGCCCCTGTAACTAAGTAGGTATCTTCTACTATCTATTCATACTTCCATACTTGATATTATAAGTGTGAAAGTGTGTCTGTCTGCTAGCTTTTCACGGCTCAACAGTTTAACCGATTTTGATGAAGTGTACAGAGTTAGCTTGCATCCCGGGAAAGGACATAGGCAACTCTTTATCATGGAAAATCCAACAGTTCCCACGGGATTCTTAAAGGCCCAATCGTTTAATCGATTTATATCGCTATTACAGAGGTAGATTGCATCCTGGAAAATAACATAAGCAGCTTTTTGTCCCGGAAAATCCACGCGGACGAAGTAGCTGGCATTATCTAGTTCATACTCGATACTAATATTATATATGCGAAAGTGTGTCTGTCTGTCTGTCTGTCTGCTACGTTTTCACGGCCCAAAAGTGAAACCGATTCTGACGAAATTTGGTACAGGGTTAGCTTATATCCCGGAGACGAACATAGTCTACTTTTTATCCTGGAAAATCCGTGTTCCCGTTCCCGTGGGATTCCTAAAGACCCATCCACTTAAGCGATTTGTATGAAAGGTACCGAAGTAGCTTGCCTATTTCAATTACAGGGGTAATCGTAATAGGCAACTTTTAATTCCCGAAAATCAAATAGTTCCCACGGGATCTATAAAAATCAAAATCCACGCGGACGAAGTCGCGGGCATCCTCTAGTATCGAAATAAAGTAAACATTAAAAAGTGTTATTTCTTGTACGATGGTACGAAACCCTCGTGTGTGAGTCCTACTCGCACTTGACTGGTTTTTTAACTCCCGACCCAAAAAGAGGGGTGTTAAAAGTTTGACGGGCGTATCTGTGTATCTGTCTGTGGCATCGTAGCTCCTAAACGAATGAACCGATTTTAATTTAGTTTTTTTTTGTTTGAAAGGTGGCTAGATCGAGAGTGTTCTTCGCTATAATCCAAGAAAATCGGTTCAGGCGCTGGAATATTATCAGCTCTTTTCTAGTTTTCTTATAGAGGTTTTTGTGTCGGGGGTTTTTTGAATTTTGAGTTATTAACTTTACGTTATAGGTACAAAGAACCTCAATTTATTACCTTAAAAGTAAGCACAGCTGAATCACTCAATCATTCACGAATGAATAGGTTAGTATGTTAATCACTTTCCATATTTTAATCTCTGGAATTAAATCGTTTGGGCGAAGCGAGTAATCATGGAGTAATCGAAATCACCTTTTGAACTATCATTCTTTAATCATGGAATGATTTGGTTATAATTTTGTTATGATTCTCTTGGATAGTACCTACCTATGAAACGTCAGTACCCATTTGATTTTGAAAATCATGTAACAATTTTATGTACTTAATTAAAAAAAATTAAAAAAACGCCGCCAAAAATGGACTAATTATAAAAAGTAAACTTTCATGTTTAAAATTGGCGCCATTCAGCTTATCGATTTTTTTTTTCTCAAAAATTTTATGGCCAATGTCACTTGGGATCGGGATGATGAAATAATTCAGACACCATAATTCCAAATCTGTTTAGGTTCATATTCAGAAGTTATGGCGGATTAAAGAAACTCACATACATACATACATTATACATGATCCTTGAAAACGTAAAAAGAGAGAGCTGTGTTGACAGCCTGTTTATGTCCTACGCCGAATGCTGGACAAAGGCTTCCTGTCTCAAGAGGAAAACCGATTTGCAAGTATGCTACCAGTGAGACTCCAAATAGCTTTATAATCTTAGTGGTTGCGCTACCAGCGGGTAATCCCGGCCGCCGCCATCAAATTGGTAGCGCAACCAAGCGGACACCAGGTGAGGTACCTTCCATAGAGCTGTAGGTATAGGTACTATTTTGTAGGTGGCGCGACTGGTTGCGCCACCATTGCTTGGTGTCCCAATGAGATAGTGGTCTAAGATAAGTTGTGTTTAAAGCCCTTAAAATGTACGCGTCATCACGCACACACCAGCGGTAGACCACAGACAAAACATACCAATTTTACCACGAACTCGATACCATCTCGTCGGTCCGGCCCGGGCCTGCCCTTTGATCTATTGTCTCTTTCTTAAGAAGTAGGTACTTTGATAGGTACTTGATATTGATGCATGGTTTTCGTCATAAAAATATTAATGTCTACCGAACAGACCACTTTAGTGTAATATAGAAGTAGGCTTAGTTACCGTCTCTACCTATCTTTGAGGACGGGTTTCCTCTCCGAATGAGAAGGTTTCAAATTCAAATTTAAAATATTTTTATTCTATTAAACTTTTACAAGTGCTTTTGAACCGTCAAAATAATCTACCTCTGGTTCGGAATGCCGTTCCTACCGAGAAGAACCAGCAAGAAACTCGGCGGTTGCTCTTTTCAAGTATTCAATTTACAATAATATGCCATACTGTTTGGCTGTAGTTCACCACGCGGGTCAAGTGCAGTCACACACCTTTGAGAACATTACTCTCAGAATGAGAAGGGTTTGGTCATAGTCCACCACGCCTGCCAAGTGCGGATTGGGAGACTTCGCACACCTTTGAGAACATTATGGAGAACTGTCAGGCATGCAGGTTTCCTCGCGATGTTTTCCTTCACCGTGAAAGCAAGTGGTTATTTTATGGCTTAAACGCACAAACTCCGAAAAGATAGAGTTGCGTGCCCGGGATCGAAATCTAGGAGGCCGACGCGCTTTTTTAAAAAAAAAAGTGTATTAGCCATGCTTATTATGGCTAATAGGTACTCCCCTTTCCCCTCCAATTAAGCTTACCTAAAGCTTGTGCCAGGAGTAGGTACGACAATAGTGCAACGGGGGGATTCGAACCGTCGACCTTTCCGAATTGAGTTCGCTGCTCAACCGTTGAGCTATCGAGGCTTTTATTTTATTTTATTTGTTAACTAGCTGGTGCCCGCGACTTCGTTCGCGTTGATAGAGCTTTTTAAAATCCCGTGGGAACTCTTTGATTTCCCGGGATAAAATTTAGCCTATGTGTTAATCCAGGGTATAAACTATCTCCATTCCAACAACCATATCCGTCCAGTAGTTTTGCGTGAAAGAGTAACAAACATACACACATACACATATACTTTTACCTTTATGATATTAGTTATGATGAGAGCATACAGATATTTAGTAGTAATTCTGGTATAGTAATTCCAGAAAGACATCCAGAATCAATTATGCCGACACAGAATGCATCACTCTTGCATAACACAGATTTGGCGCCTCTCCATACATTGCGCAATCCGGAAATGTAAGGCCGGTTCATATTTTTTGGAAAAATCGCTGCTGAAATCACAAAATGTTGATTGAAAAAAACCTTGCAGCCTTTTCTCTACCACCACGATCAGTGTACCAATTTGAAGAGGTGACTAACAAAATGGTTTATTATTTTACGCTCCTCATTTGTCCTGGATTTGATTCCCAGTTGGATCTGTTTATCAAAATCTTCTCTTCCTTTTCTAGTGCCATCACCTATCGGAGGTTGGCAATCATTAAAGCTAACTGTATTTTGTTCACCGCTGCTCTAAACAGTGATTTGTATGTGTCAAAATCTACTACTACTTAATTATATAATTATTTTTATTTTCAACTCGTTAGCTCTCTTTTTAAACGAAGGTGCAAATAATTATGCATGGGATAGAGACGAGTTCATATTGATATGCATAATAGTGTACCTGGCTATCAAAGTGTATAACTTACTATCCATACAAATTCACTCAAAAGCATAATCAAGACAAGATAATCAAGATATTCATCAATGTGTCCGCCAAGTTGGAATAGATAGATAGATAAAGGTTTAGATAGATAATAGATAAAGCATACAAAAACACATGTAAAAGAACACAACACAGAAAGAAGAAAACAGAAAAAACAATTGTGTGCAAAGGCGGCCTTATTGCTTAGTGCAATCTCTACCAGGCAACCTTATAATTGGATACAATAGGAATAGGATACAATTATCATAAAAAATCATTAAAATTTTAAATATAAATATTTAAATCAACTGCAGCGATTTGTCAATGCTGTGTGTAAACGCCTTTACAGTAATATTTTTGCTTTTAATAATGGTAGGAAATAGTTTTTCTGGTTCACTTCTCTTGAACACTTAACAAAAAGAATTGAGTTTCGTTATCGAAATAGAACTAATTTGACCAGTTCTCGATGGAATTATGATCTCACTTGATGTAAGTAGGTGATGATGCAGTCTAAAGGAGTTATGCGGGACGCACACCTGAGACAAGGCAAGGCAAGGTAGAGGAAAGACGCCTTTCTCGACTAAACTACGTCTTACTGCAACCCGGCGTAGTGGAGTTTCAGTTGACCAGTCCTTTTAACCAACTTCAAAAAAGGAGGTTTCAATTCGATACTAGTTTTGGCGATATTACTTCTTACTGTGTTTTAAGTTTTGACAGTTACCGTAGTATATTTGTTAACTTCGTATGTATCTGCGAAAATCTATTATAGCTTTAAGGTAATAAAATAAAATAAAAAAGCTTTTTATTTCTTCACAAATATTTTTACAACAGAGATTTTTAAATATAACTTAAAGTACTAGATGATTAAAGTAAATAATTTTAATATCTTTTTAGTAGCTGTACCTTGTACCTACAATAATATTTTTATGAAGAAGCTTTTAGCTTGAACGTAATCTAACTTTAATATTAGTTAGTTTAGCTTTTTTTTGGTTTTCTAAATAAAATAAAATAAAAAGAGTCGCTGCGTCTCGTTTCCAGTTCACTAAGCTGGTATGCGTTGTGCTTAAGAGTCGTGGTTACCAAAATACAATAATGTGTCTACATTTACCACGCTATTAACTTTGGACAATGGTCATGCGCAATAGAGCGAAAATAGTTAAAATATATTCAAATATATTCTATTCAACAATTCGGCCCTTTTTACCCTTTCACAATGTTAGTGAAAACATTAATTTCGTTTTGTAATCATCGAAAAAGGTAAAAGTAGGTCCAAAGAGCTGATTATTATCATACCTAGCGTAACCGCACTTCTGTTTTTCATCAAATGTACTATACCTATGTATATTTAAGATAAGTTATTTAAGATAAGGTTTTGGAGGGAATTTTCAATAGCCTTTACTCTATGGTTCCTATGGTTCGTGTTTGTGGCAAGTGAAAGAGACGCCATCACTCATCAAAGCGAGACAGAAAATTAGCAATTAGCTCCTTGGAAGCTACATTACATCCCTTAAGACGTAATAGTTTTCAGTACAACATTACAACCCAGCTAAATCATAGGAATGTTATGGCGTACTTTACCTTTAGATAACAGGTCAGTAATAAGGCATTGTAGAGCGAGTGGTGTGAGAATGATTATTATTTATCAATCAATCTCCTGTTGTTATATGTAAATGTTTCCCAAAGCAATATGTTACAGCGTGATCTAACACCCGAATAATCGGGTTTCTAGCTTATTTATCGACCTGGTTTATTTAAATCGATGTTTCAATTGCGTCGAGGTGAAAATAGGTCGTGATATGTAACACTTTTAAATGTATATGGGTTTAGTGAAATGTTTGGATAATTGTGTTTTGATGATTGACGATGATTTATTTCTTAACATAGATTAAGTTGTTACACGAAAGTTAAAGTAACCTTTTTAATTCCAACTTCATAAAAAAGGTGAATATGTTATTTTATACTGGTTTGAGATTTCTCGTACGATGTACCTACAGAACCCTTTGTGGGCGAGTCCAACTCGCACTTGGCCGGGTTTTTAATGAAATCGTAAAGCCTCCCAAAACTCGAGGAAATAAATGATTATAAAATTGAAATTTCCTGGAAAGCTTCCTAACTTCTTAAAAGTCGAGTAAAATATTACTGACTAAATGTTAGTTTTATTATGATCATTATCCTGGGAACTCTTTGATTTTCCGGATAGTAAGAAATGTCGATTTCCGGGATGCAACTTACCGCTATATCAAAATTCATATAATTATACTTACAAGTACTTAACCTGTTTTTCTGGGATATAAAGTATCCTATGCCCGTCCCCGGGATCTAAGCTAACTCTGTACCTTTCATGAAAATCAGTTAAACTGTTGGGCCTGAAAATCTAGCAGACAGACACATTTTCGCATTTATAATATTAGTTGGTATGGATAGCTAGACTCAAATTTGTCTAGAATGCAGCTAGAATAATATCTAGGTCATTGGCTCTGCAGTGGTTTTGATAAATAGCTGGATTGTGCCGAAAAGCTATATTTATATGCAACTACCCACGGATTTTGTTACTACGGTCTATTTGACCTAGAAATTACGTGCTAAGGATACTAAATAAGTAGGCATAAAATAGATAAGATCTTTATTACTAATGTAAATTATTTAAATAATGTATTAACAGAATTAGATATTAATTCTAAACAATAAACTTAGATCTAAATTAAAACTAAAAAAATATTAAATTAAAAACTAAAATAAATTAAACCTAAAACCTCATGGAGACCACCGCAGCGAGGCATTGTACCCAAGATGCTGGCAGCATGACCCCTTTGGTCAAACTACTTCTTTGCCCAGCCCCAAGGTAGCTGCAAAAAAAAGATTTTCTGAGAATAATTTTCGTTTCGAAAGTTGATGAAAATGGAATAGACCTTAAAAAATATCAACTTAAACACAGGGACGCAGCCTAAAAAATTATTGTCCAATTTTGACGATCAGAAATACCCATGAATATGCAAAAGCTGTTTTCTAAGAATAAATTTTGGGTTCTTTCGAAATTTGGTGAAAATGGAGTAGACTTCCTACCTAATATTATAAACACGAAAGTTTGTATGTACTATGTATGTATGTATGGATGTTTGTTACTCTCTCACGCAAAAACTACTGGAAGGATCTGGCAGAAAAGCATGGAGCTAGATTATACCCTGGGTTAACACATTGGCTACTTTTTATCCCGTAAAATCAATGAGTCTCCCAATAAAAACCTATATCCACGGGAATGAAGTCGCGGGCATCTGCTAGTTATAAAATACTTAAACACAGGGACGCAGCCTAAAAATTGGTTGTCCAATTTTGGCGATCAGAAATACCCATAAATCGGTCACCGACCCACTCCGTGGCGCGGAACGACAGATGGTGGTGGGTGACCACACGGTTTTGGAAATAAAGTCAACCCAAAGTTTATCATCATCATTATTAACCGACTATCTGATGCCCGCGACTTCTTTTAAAACTCCCGTGGGAACTCTTTGATTTCCCGGGATAAAAGTAGCCTATGTGCTAATCCAGGATACTATCTATCTCCATTCCGAATTTCAGTGGTTTTTGCGTGAAGGAGTAACAAACATACACACACACACACACACATACAAACTTTCGCTTTTATAATATTAGTGGATAGACGTACGCTGTTGGACATAGGTCTCTTGTAGAGTAAAATTATCTTAATTCTTACGTGTCTCTTGAAATTGTTAAAATTATCCTTTATATTTTGTGTTGAGAACACAATTACAGAAAAAATCAGACTACTTTTCATCTCCGGAGCCGGGGTTTGATGTTCAGAGTTCCGGAGTTTCGAAACTCCCTGGAAAATATTGAATGCGATTAAATAATGGGCATTAATGGGTTTGATTTGAATATTTATTGCGCTTTAATTAAATGTTCAAGTCTGTTAAGCATGAAATACAACAAATCAATTAGAAAAATGAAAAGGAAACCTTATTTTACGACTTGGTAAAATTAACTAATAAGATTTTTCTTTTAGATATTTTTATCGATAAAATTACATAATTTTTACCCTATTTCATACGAGTATGTACAATTTATGAAGACTCTAAGCTATATGTAACCGCTAAAAAGTTGGATTTTAAACTAAAAATACGAAAATCGAAACTCCGGTTATGTTCATGATATCTCCGATTTTACAAACAAATCTGTAATCTTTCGAAGCTCCGGAGTTACGACAAAACCAGAATTCCGGAGCTCAAGCTCTAATACAGATACAACGACTGTGCAGAATCAATAATAATAAAATGGGTTTTATTAGCGATGGAATTAAACTTAATTTATTTATAGTGAAGTTTATGAGCTATGACCACAGTGTAGGTTATTATCAAGCTTCACCAGAGAGTCCACAGACTATAGACTCTTAAAAAATGTCAGAGAGCGTTAGGCTGTGTGTAAACTGTCAACAATACTTACGTGGGTTTAAAAGTAAGAAAAACAGCATTTTTATAGTTGCTATGATAGTCAGAAATATCTTAGTATAGCATTATTTTGGTTTTTATATTAATTATAACCTTATAGGTAACTTCCTTGTGTGTGTATAAAAAATCTGTGTCTCTTTTTCTGTTTATCGAGATATCTATCTGTTTTTTTGTTTATCTATATATTTATATCAACTCAAGAATAGAATAGAATAAATTGTTGTTCAAATTAAATACAAGTGATTTTGAATCGTCCAAATAATTTACCACTGGTTCGGATTGCTAATATTATGTAACATTTAAAGTTTGACTACTGCATTCCTTTACACTGTATCACAATCATTAAGATCGCAATTTACAGCAATTGATTAATTTTACACTTGAGATGAAGACACTTAGGCGTTTAGAGAACTTCCATTAAACTTATTTCAATTAAGGCTTAAACGGTGGCTAATAGAAAGGTGCTTCTACACAGTAGATGAATTTTTGACATTCAAAGAATAGTAGTTTAAATAAATGAATCTCTTGGGAACTGACGGTTGACCATAAATCATTAAAAATTACTTTGTGCCTTAACTGTCATCGTAAGGAAACCTGCATGCAGAGTTCTCCATAATGTTCTCAAAGATGTGTGAAGTCTGCCAATCTACACTTGGCCAGCGTGGTGGACTCTGGGCAACCCTTCTCATTCTGAGATGAGACCCGTGCTCTGTAGTGAGCCGGCGATGGGTGTTGTTAATGATGATGATGATAACTGTCAAAATAACTATGCTATACCATATTTTAGCATTATAAAATGTATTTTTTACCAAAGGTTTTTCTTTACAGGTAAAAATTGTTCATTTAAATGGATAACAGATTAATCTATGAATATATGTAGGTAAGTTTTTAATTCTCTAAAAGCAAACCAAGCAGTTTTAGATTTCAGGGTTAAAAATTATTCTATGTCTGTACAAGCTCTGTTAAGATCTCTGTACCAAATAGAATATAGACGAGGCCCGCGTGTATCTGGTTTTTTTAAGAATCTTGTGGGAACCCTTGATTTTCCGAGACAAAAAAATAGCCTGTGCCCTTTATTTGTGTTCCCAAGTGAGCCAAATCGCGGGTAAGAATGATCATACCGGGATATGGTCATATAGGGAACGGACATACCGGGAAATGGTCATATCGAGAAGTGGTAATATTGGGAAGTGGTCATATTGGGAAGATTGGTCGAAGAATGGAAAATCGCGGGCTAGAATGGTCTCCCTAGTGTTGTAAGTTTGACACCAACAGCATTGGTCACGCGCGGCGAACATCAAGGTGCGGCGTGTGGTCTCAATTATCGCCCATCACTACAATTGTTTCCCAATTCCGAGATAATTGTACGCGTTCAATGCATTTTTATGTCGTCATTCAGCGACTTGGAGATATGAACATGTGATAAATCATGAACGAAATACTTATACTTTTCAATGTTTAAACGATAAAGTAAAGTAAAATCTCTCCAGCCGCGACGCGCGGCAGTGACGTGCTACGCCGAACGCGCGTCGCGGCGCGGCGCGGTGCGGGGCGCTGCAGCGACGCGCAGTTCAGCTGCAGTTCAGTTCGAGTGCGTGGGCACCTTTATACTTACTGCAAAGGAAGTCACGGGCGTCCTATAGTAATTTCTGCGTACACAAATGACGTACTATTTCCATTATTAGCTCCATTCACTCGTTTTTATCACCGTTCGGGTCACTCTTGCGTTTCCTTGAGTTTATCGGTACGCTGTTATATATTACATAAGTACCTTATAAAATACTTATTCATTGATAAAAAAATCATGTTAACAAATACACTTTGTTTGTGTGGTCTACTTTTTATTTACTTTTTTATTTATTACAATGCACTAGCACGAATTACATTGCCAAAGCTTATTAAATTACATCTCGCTAAACTGCATGGCAGTTTGATGGCGAGTTAGCGCTCTTAAAGAAGAAGCTCGTAGAAAATTACATTATTCCTGAGTGACATGCTATATTTTATTTTTAAAGATAATTCTTTAAAAATAAAATATAAAGGTCCCTACGAAAATTGTAATAAGCGAAGCCGGGGCGGGTCGCTAGTAATTAATATTCATTTCATGAAGTAGGTACTCTATCTATGTATTTCATAAACCTACTTATTACAAAAATGTGAATTGTTCATGAGTGCTTTTGTTTTTAACCCCCGACCCAAAAAGAGGGGTGTTATAAGTTTGACGTGTGTATCTGTGTGTCTGTGTATCTGTGTATCTGTGTATCTGTGTATCTGTCTGTGGCATCGTAGCGCCTAAACGAATGAACCGATTTTAATTTAGTTTTTTTTGTTTGAAAGGTGGCTTGATCGAGAGTGTTCTTAGCTATAATCTAAAAAAATTGGTTCAGCCGTTTAAGAGTTATCAGCTCTTTTCTAGTTTTCTTGTAGAAAAGAAGGTTAGATAACCGTTAGGTTCATAATATTATGTCAATAGACAAATGTCAAGCTGTCAAGATGGACGTTGCCTAAATACATAATTATTTATTTGAAAATGATGTTTTGGAAAACTCAGATACTTGGGATCGTCGGGGGTGTTATAAATTCTTAATTTACACTTGTAGCTTGTTAAGAGTAATAGATGTAAGACGAGTTAAGTTTTATAACTTTATATTGATAGAGTTTTGGGTTAAAACAGTTTAGTAATTAACTAACAGTTATATTATCTTTTTCAGTCATAGTGAGTTTAAAAATATGAATGTGCGCAGAAAGCGTTGGTATGACCTATATTGTCTGTTCATAAGCTTATCTACAGCTGCACGCTTCCATTGTGTCGTCCGACACGGGATCTGTAAAGTTTGCTATCAAATAGAGATTGGCTAAAACTCTATTTCACTATCAGATCTATACTTCAATCCAACTGTAACACATCTCACTAATACACTTAATATTATAAAGTTAAAAGTTTGTGTGTGTATATGTTTGTTACTCTTTCACGCATAAACTACTCAACGGATTTGGCAGAAATTTAGAATTTAGATAGATTGTACCATGGATTAACACATATGCTACTTTATATGCAGCAAAAGTAAAGAGTTCCAACGGGGTTTAAAAATACCACCAAAATATCTACGCGAACACAGATATCCCACTGGATAATATAGCAAAAAAAAAAAATTTTTGGGGACCCCACTTTTTTGGATGTAACATCCGTCAGGTCGATTGTTTTCATATAAAATGTAGCCTATATCACCCGGACCATAATAACCAATCGAATGACACCTCATTCACAAACCTACTTACATACATACACTGCTAAAATCATAACCCTTCCTTTTGGCGTTGCCGTAGTCGGGTAATAAAACCGTGCATACAATGGAAACTCGCCCCGCCCTTGCGCAACGCGTGTAGTGTTACGCACATGTGCGGTACAATATAAATTATTTCAGGATACAAGCTTCAGCCGCCACGCTGAAAGCCGCTCTGTACTGGACTCCGCTGTCGGTTTTACCCCGTTGGACTTTTGATACTGCCGGTTTTGCCCCGGTGAACGTTTGATACCAATAACTTTTCGACGATCTCCCTGGCGCAGTGATGAGCGCTGGGGTCTTATAAGATTCCGGGTTCGATGCCCGGCAGGGATATCAACGACCCCCCTAGCGCAGTGGTGAGCGAAGTCTTATAAGTGGGAGGTCCTGGGTTCGATTCCCGGCAGGGATAATTTGGGATGTCTTTAGTGTGATCTGGTGGGACGCTATACGGCCGTGGCTAGTTACCACCCCACCAGCAGAGACGTGCCGCCAAGTGATTTAGGAATGAAACCGATCAGTGTGGTTCTAATTTAATAAAACTGTCATACCCCTTCCAAGTTAGCCCGCTTCCATCTCACCTGGTGGTAAGTGATGATGCCGTCATCACTTACCACCAAGGACGGACATGGCTGCTTTTTATACTGGAAAATCAAAGAGTTCTCACGGGATTTAAAAAATCTAAATCCACGCAGACGAAGTCGCGGGCATCGTCTAGTTTTCTTTATAAACTATTATTTTATACTAGCTTATTTCCTTGGACTTCACTTTCAAACCCCTATTTACCTCTTTAGGGGTTGAATTTTTAAAAATCCTTTCTTATCGGATGTCCACGTCTGCTTTATCCATCTGTAGGCAGAATTTTGCGTTGAGAGATCAGTCAGTCAGTCAGTTTCCCTTTTATATATTTAGATAAAGTTTGTACATATACCTACTAAGTATATTGCGAAAATCTTAGCGAATCATGAAAAAAAAATTGTTTACATTGTAAAAAATGTTGTATTATATAATCAGTTATCAGATTTTGCAACAGAGCTACTAAATCATCAGTAAATATGGCGAATACCTATTAATCAAAGTTTTGTAGCACATACTAGTAGAAACAGGCAAAGTTCACTTTACATAATAAATTAGGTACATTATTAGGCTAAAACAACGTAATATGATTATGTTTATAAACGTAATTGTTTGCACGAGGCCAGGGCTGGAAGTTGCTCTTGAAATTTATTTTAAACTCGCTTATGAAATTATTATAGGTTGCTTAGGTTGCTAAGGAAAGCAATAGGTATAGAGTTTATTTATATAAGTAAAACTTTTATTATAAAACTGTAATAAACTCTGTTCTTCATAGTTTTAATGAAAATATTACAATAAAACTTAAAGCTATCCTTATCTAATTGTTTATATTCATTATTCATAACTATTCATAGTTTATATTTTTTAACCCCCGACCCAAAAAGAGGGGTGTTATAAGTTTGACGTGTGTATCTGTGTATCTGTCTGTGGCATCGTAGCTCCTAAACTAATGAACCGACTTTAATATACATTTTTTTGTTTGAAAGGTGGCTTGATCGAGAGTGTTCTTAGCTATAATCCAAGAAAATCGGTTCAGCTGTTTGAAAGTTATCAGGTCTTTTCTAGTTACTGTAACCTTCACTTGTCGGGGGTGTTATAAATTTTTAATTTACCTTTGTATGTATCTATATCTTAAATACCTAGTGGTAGGTATAGAGCGTGTGATAACACTGATAACCTAGTGGTTTAGACGTCGGCGTAGGATAGGATCGAACCACCGACCTCACATTCAGGAGGTCGGTAGTTCGATTCCGGGCATGCTCTCTGGTCACCTCTACTTGCTTTAACGGTGAAGAAAAACATCATGAGAAAACCTTCATGCCTAAGAGTTCTCCATAATGTTCTCATAGGTGTGTGGATCTGCCAAACCGCACTTGGCCAACAACGGTAGCGGACTATCATGACCAAACCCTTCTGATTCTGAAAGGAGAGCTGTGCTCAGTAGTACGATGGGTTAAGGATGATGTTTGAACTCTTGGTAGGTACGTAAAATTGATGGTACGTAGATCTAGATATTTAAGCACTTAAGCTTTCTTTTATTCAGATACAAGCTAGCCCTTGACTGCTGTCTCACTAGATGGTAAGTGATGATATAGTCTAACATGGAAGCGGGCTAACCTGGCATGGTATGGCAGTTTTAATTAAACCCATACCCCTTTGATTTCATACACGGCATCGTACTGGAACACTAAATCGCTTGGCGGCATGACTTTGCCGGTAGAGTGGTAACTAGCCACGGCCGAAGCCTTCCACCAGACCAGACTAGTGTTTTAGAAATTATAAAATTCCATACCCTGCCGGGAATCGAACCCGGGACCTCCCACTCACCACACCACACCACACCACTACACCACACAACCACCACCACACACACCACACAGCGCTTACCACTAAGTCAGGGAGGTTGCAAGTATTGAAAGAAGTAATTACAATTACTTTACCTAAATAAAAGCGTCCTTCCCTCCTATCGTCCTCCTCTTATTGTTTTTTTTTTCTGTTTTCTTCTTACTGTGTTGTTATCCTTATATGTGTTTTTGTGTGCAATAAAGAGTTTCTATCTATCTATCTATCTATCTAGGTACAATTGTAATTCAGCCTAGATGACACACAGTTAGATCACGTCCACCAGATGTAAGTTGGCACTCCGCCAGGCCTTGCATCACAGTTACTCAGTACTCGGTAATCAATGAAATTACTGCCTCTGTCATCGACCTAAATGTTAAAGGGTTATTTGATCGTGGATATTTTAGGAATGACTAGCTGATGCCCGCAGCTTCGCCCGCGTGGATTGGTCAGATCCCCTGCAGCATCAGGATTGAGGAGTTGGACTCCAAATTTTTTATGAAACAATGTCGCAAAGTTCCTCTATCAATTAAAAAAGAAATTACGCAAATCAGTTCAGAAATCTCGGAGATTTCGGTGTACATAGGTAGAAAAACACAACTCCCTTTTTGAAAGTCGGTTAAAAAAGTAGCCTATGTTACTCCCTGGCCAATCCTCTACTTGTCTGTGAAAATCCCGTCAAAATCGGTTGAGCCGTTCCAAAGATTAGCCTTTTCAAACAGACAGACAGACAGACAGACAAAAATTTTAAAAACGTGTGATTCAGTTATGGTATCGTTCAAATAACCATATGAGCTTAATATGAGGTAGTTATTTCGAAATTACAGACAGACACTCCAATTTTATTTATTAGTATAGATTAAATAGTCTACTGATGCTGCTGGTCTAACATAAAGGGTTATTGGGAGAGCGACTATAAAAAACCTAAAGATTTGGCTAGGTGTCCTAGAGCCAAACAGACTCGACATTATAACGAACAAGATAATGTTAAAAAACCGGCCAAGTGCGAGTCAGACTCGCGCACCGAGGGTTCCGTACTCGGGTAATTTTTTTCGACATTTTGCACGATAAATAAAAAACTATTATCCATAAAAATAAATACAAATCTGTTTTAGAATATGCAGGTAAAGCCCTTTCATAGGATACCCCACTTATTATAGTTATCTTACTTTGAAAATTTAAACACAATTAATTTTTTTCTAATGATGCTACCACAAATTCATGGTTTTCAGATTTATTCCTTTAGTTGTGCTATAAGACCTACCTGCCGAATTTCATGATTCTAGGTCAACGAAAAGTACCCTATAGGTTTTCTTGACAGACACGACGGACGGACAACAAAGTGATCCTATTAGGGTTCCGTTTTTCCTTTTGAGATATGGAAAATTATGGAGACCCCCACTTTTTTTGATGTAACAGTAGTAGTCGGGTTCTAGTGCTGTGTAACTTCATTTTAACCTATGTAACTTATATCAACATTGAACCTAATAATTCACATAAGAATATCTCTTAAATCAATAAAATAATTTGTTAAGCCTGTTCATGAAGACGTAGGCAAGTATACCAAAGATTCAAGTGGTTGGCCTTCATACGAAGTTAAATATAAAATATGTACTTATTGACTCAAGTGGTAGGTATGGAATAAGAAATGCATTCCAGCTCGCATGTTCGATCGTACAGAGTAGTTAGTATAAGGCCCTTCTCCCACGAAGCTATCCATAAGCTACGCGAATGAGATGCGAGCCATATGCTACTCTATGGACGTTGCTACCTATCTGCCAAATTTCATGATTCTAGGGCAACGGAAAGTAGGTTGTTTTGACAGACGCGATAGACGGACAGACAGACAAAGAGACAGACAGACAGACAGATGATTAAGTGATCCTATAATGGTTCTGTTTTAACTTTTGAGGTACGATACTTTAAAAAACCGGCCAAGTGCCAGTCAGACTCGCGCACCGAAGGTTCCGGGTATTATTTCCGACATTGTGCATGACAAATCAAAAACTATCGTGCATAACAAGTGTAAATTAAAAATTTATAACACCCCCGACGATCCAAAGTATTTGAGTTTTCCAAAACATCATTTTCAAATAAATAATTATGTATTTAGGCAACGTCCATCTTGACAGCTTGGCATTTGTCTATTGACATAATATTATGAACCTAACGGTTATCTAACCTTCTTTTCTACAAGAAAACTAGAAAAGAGCTGATAACTCTTAAACGGCTGAACCAATTTTTTTAGATTATAGCTAAGAACACTCTCGATCAAGCCACCTTTCAAACAAAAAAACTAAATTAAAATCGCTTCATTCGTTTAGGCGCTACGATGCCACAGACAGATACACAGATACACAGATACACAGACACACAGATACACACGTCAAACTTATAACACCCCTCTTTTCGGGTCGGGGGTTAAAAAAAATAAAAATCTGTTTTAAAATGTACAGGTAAATCCTTTTCATATGATATAGTTACCTTACTTTGAAAATAGAAATACTTACATTTTAAATTTTTTTTTTGTGATGTAACCGATTTTCAGATTTTTTCCTTTGTATTTATTATAAGGCCTGCATACCTGCTGAATTTTATGATTCTAGGTCAACGCGAAGGACTCTATAGGTTTTCTTGACATACACGACAGATGGACAGACAGACAGATAACAAAGCGATTCTGTAAGCGTTTTGTTTTAACTTTTGAGGTACGGATCCCTAAAAACTAAGCCATATGTGCCTACGAATCCGCAATACATAATGCAGAACATCATGACCAACACAATAGTGTGTTTAAGACCTTATTCTTATGTTCTTACTAACCCACAAAAGGACAGCTTTTTTGTAAAATAAAAGCAGGAAAAGTATCGCGCGTGAACACGTTTTGAACAAGTTTTTGTACAAGAACAATTATCATAGAGAAAATTAACCGACTGCCGAGAAAGGAGAGACGTGTTACGACTTTCAATGGCAATTAATAAATAAAAATGCCACGCGAGCTTAGCTTTATAAGGGTACATCGTGATGTCCTATTAGGAATTGTGTCAGGAATAGTGGTGTGACCAGATCAATATGAGATGTTATCGATATTTCTCACAAAACTTCACTTATGATCGTAGCTATGAGTTCTATCTATTTACCTATAGGTATGTGGTTTTAGTTGAATTTTTGAAAATTATTTCTTAGTGAAAAAATGTTGAAGTGGGAAATGAAAGAAATGTGAGGTTGAGTTGATGGTACGTTGATATGTCAGTCAATTTCTCTTTTTTTTAAGGTATAATAAGATTTCCTTTAAATAGTCTTCTTTTTGGTATAGATTTAAGAGAACAATAAGAAAATCCTGTTTAAAAAGAGTTCAAAAAGCTTTTTTTACTGTCAAAAAAACTGGATATTGATGCATGTCTGTCTATCCATAAGAAATTAATTATTATTATTTTGTAATAGAGCTGAGTAGAATAAAAAAAAATATTATTCATATAAGTATTTCAAAAAAATTGGTTGTCCGTAAAGTCGGTTTACTGACGATAGTTGAACGTGACAACAAAGGCCGATTGTGCTTCTTTGTCGTTCGTTCCGCGCTCTCGCTTGCACTTCAAGCCTTACATGGAACGCCTCAGAGCGAAGTAACGCCGCATGAGTCATGTTTTTTCGTGCGTGCAGCCGGCTCTATCGAATTATAAGACGTTGTCACGTCAAAAACTTTTGTATACTTTCGTGTCACTAATTAGAATACAAATATAATTAATAAAAGTCACTAATAACTGTATAGATTATCTAGTAGGAACACAACTCAAAAAGTCACCCATCAGAATAACAAGACATAAGCCAATCAGGAAAATATCTTTTCCTAGGACTTCCTGGAAATCAGAACTAGAACTAGTATTTTTGATTGCTTGCCCGTCAGATAATGGTAGTCGTTAAGTATAATTGGCTAGAAAATCTAAGCTTGTCCGTTTAACTTTTATGTGAATAACTATACTCACTCACTTAAAATTTAAAGCAGTACCCACGATATGCATCAGTTTTGAAAGTCACAAGTTCCTTCATTCAATTGTCAATTAAAATAATCTTTTAGAAAGTTTGACGTTAGTTTACTCGGCTATCGACTGTTTTATCGAAGTAACGGTGAAGGCACAACACTATTCATGAATCAAAGGTAAAAGCAGATCGCCCTTAAATGGTATACTTACACTGTGTGACGGACAGACTTAGTAGGAACGGTTTTATATAGATGTTTGCGTTTTTGGTTAGGGACTTTCTCTATTGACTCATAGTTTTCACTTTGTTTGAGCTAATATGGTACTGTTCGGCGCTTTATCTTCATCATCATGATTATCAACCCATTGCCTGCCTGTTACTTAGGTCTCCCCTTGGAATGAGAAAGGTTTAAGCCATAGTCCACGTCCAGAATGGCAGACTTCACACACCTTTGAGAACATTAAGGAGAACTGCTGTGTACACCTATTAGGGGTTGTCACTTAGATTTGGATCTTTTGTTTTTATGTTTGGACCATTTTTAGTAACAACCTGTTTTGTGTACCTTTAAATAAATAAATAAATAAATAAACTGTTAACCTACATTTGAGCAAATAAATAAATGATTAATTGATTTAAATGATTGAACTCTCAGGCGTGCAGGTTTCCTGACAAAGTTTTCTTTCACCGTTAAACCAAGTGATATTTAATTGCGCACATAACTCCGAAAAGTTAGAGGTGCGAGCCCGGGATAGAACCCCGACCTTCCGAATAGGAGGATGACCTCCTAACCACTAGGCTATCGCCGCTCTTATTACTGCCTTATATTAAGTTCTAGTCAGGTTTTGCTTGATATCACTGACTCTAGTAACAAGGCAACCTGGGTGGATTTTAACAAGGCAACTCTAAAACAAGGTCTGCACTCTGCACCCGTACGTAGTAAAAATTCCACAGAAACGTACGAACGATTGGCCTCCTCGTTTCTAATTCGAAATTTCTAATTCCAGCATAAGTTTTTCGCTCCACTTTTTTTTTACCAACAACTTCCATTCAATTATGGCTATAAAATATAAAAATTCATTGTAGTATGGTTGTCCATAGTCTTAATGTGGCTACCTTCAAGCCAAGAGTGAATAGGTCTCTTCTAGACCAGCACAGCGCTCGGAAAACCGTGAATTTGTAGTTACATCACTAAAAAAATGTTCTTTCTTGTACGATGCTAACAACAAGGAAACCCTTCGTGTCGAGTTTGACCGGTTTTTTAACCCCCGACCCAAAAAGAGGGGTGTTATAAGTTTAACGTGTGTATCTGTGTATCTGTCTGTGGCATCGTAGCTCCTAAACTAATGAACCGATTTTAATTTAGTTTGTTTTGTTTGAAAGGTGACTTGATCGAGAGTGTTCTTAGCTATAATAAAAGAAAATCGGTTCAGCCGTTTGAAAGTTATCAGCTCTTTTCTAGTTACTGTAACCTTCACTAGTTGGGGGTGTTATAAATTTTTAATTTACACTTGTTTAAATAGGTCCTTAATCTAAGAAAATAGCCCTTCTATAACTAATTTAGTTCAATAGCTGAGTCACAATGCTCAACGAATTCCGTCACGAACTTTCAACCTCCTTAATCAAACGGGAGCTTTAAAAATAAAAGCAATAAATCATACGCACTCACAATAATCGAGCATTACACAACCTAGTGCACTCAGTAGCCAGCAGCGTGGCACGCGCGAGTAACTTGAGAACTAATCAATGAGCCCTTTCATTCCCTTCGTGCCAGCGTTAAGCTTTTTTTTTAATTTATAGACTAGCGTACTGCATACACAAATCCCAACACCACCACCTTACAATGCCTAATTGCAATTAGGCATTGTAAGGTGAGGATCTCCTGAGGATGCTCCGGTGTGGTGGCGAAACGTGCGTCGAGTGGTGTTGGGATTTGTGTGGTGCTGCGTGGTGGTGGTTCGTGTGGCTTGCTTGGTGGCTGGCTTTTCCTGCATGTTTATCAGTGGGAGGGCGGGCGGTGCGTGTCGCATGCTGCATGTTGCACCATACAGATTTCTTTGGTTTGGCGGATTATAGCAAAATAAGCTTTTGGTTCCTTGTATATCATGGACTTCCGCAAAATAACGCCTGCTTCTATACTAGCGTACTGCAATTAGACCTGCTGGCAAGTGATGATGCAGTCTAAGATGGAGCGCGCTTGCCTAGAAGATGCCCACATTAAAATTTGATGGAGATACTTAATTATTTATTGGGTATTAACTAAGTACGTGCTAAGTACCTAAATGATAGTAGGATTATGTAAGTAGAGGCCTTATGTAAAGAAGTAAATAAAGTGGCTTACATGAAGTAGGTACTTGCGTTTCATTGATGCACACCTAACCTATCAATTATCAAAACATTGGCCGGGACTATCTGCTATTGTTAAATCTGCTGGACAAGACAGTGAATGGAGAATTCATATGAAGAGATGGAGAGGTTTGACACTATGCCTACCTTGAAGCTATCGGCTTGGGTTTCTGATGGCTCAGTCACAATATTCAACCACCTTAATCAAACGATTAGTTTGTTGTGGGCTCTTCTCAGACTTGGGCGCGTTTGGAACCCTCATAGCTTTAGTTTTAAGTTACGTAATTATTTATCACCACTATATCGTACAAAAACAATTTCGACCATCAAAAGGAGTACAATTGTACCTACTTTGAATAAATGATTTTGACTTTGACTTTGACGAGAGCTTTAAAAATAAAATTAATAAATCATATGCACTCACAATAATCGAGCATTACACAATCTAGTGCACTCAGTAGCCAGTAGGTAAGTACTATGGCACGCGTCTGTAACTTGAGAACTAATGAATGAGCCCTTTTATTCCCTTCGTGCCATAGCTTGTACGCGAGTTGCCTTGTTAGAGTCAGTGACATCTAGCAAACAGAGGGCTCTCTCCGTCACTCGTTTCATACAATTGTAGTTCCAATTTCATTTGAATATTAAGCAACCAAAGTCCATGAAATTTTGCAGACATATTTTAGAAACTAATATCTGTGTCTGTGGTTTTCCAGATTTCTGTTAAAATATTCGGTTTCAAAGTTACGCGGTCTTAAAAAATTTCATACAAATCTTTGAGCCCCTGTAATTTTAAAACTACATATTTTTAGAAAAATCTAAAACACCACAGACACAGATATTAGTTTCTAGAATATGTCTGCAAAATTTCATGGACTTAGGTTGCTTAATATTCAAATGAAATGGGAACTACGATTGTATGAAACGAGTGGAAACGAGTGACGGAGAGAGCCCTGTTAATCCAGTGTCTAACACTGAATGATAGCCACCGAGATTATTTTGACATCAAAGTTGGTTCTACATTTTTAGGGTTCCGTACCTCAAAAGGAAAAACGGAACCCTTATAGAATCACCTTTTTTTGACTGTCTGTCTGTCGTGTCTATCAAGAAAACTTATAGGGTTCTTCCCGTTGACGAATCATGAAATTCGGCAGGTAGATAGGTCTGATAGGCACAAGTAAAGGAATAAATCCGAAAACTGTGAATTTGTGGTTACATCATTAAAAAGTAAGATAACTATACCAAGTGGGGTATCATATGAAAGGGCTTTGCCTGTACATTCTAAAACAGATTTTTATTTATTTTCATGCTCAATAGTTTTTCATTTATCGTACAAAATGTCGGAAAAATTACCCGAGTAAGGAACTTTCAGTGCGCGACTCTGACTCGCACTTGGCCGGTTTTTTTGATTCTTCAAAGAAACTTCTGAGTCATGGCAACTAACTTTATACGAAATGTTTTTAGTGAGATAAAAAGGTTTATAGAAATGCATCAGAATTGACGCAAATGATCGTTTGAATGAAAGTTTCCTAATGCCAAAAGGAGTCGACGTAACAGTAAACAGTATTACATGAATCGTACATTGTACAACGAACATACGAATATAAACGGTGACGGGCGAACAGGAATAGTCGGGAATAAAAACGTAACCGGGTTACAGGAAGCTGCTCGCCCAATTACACACACAAACATACACGCAGACCGACGTAATATTGTACCAAGAAATATATGAATGTTCATGCATTTCCTACGTTTGATGAAACTTTTAGTAGGTTAAAAGAGCAACCGTCGAGTTTCTTGCTGGCTCTTCTCGGTAGGAAAAATATTTCGAACCAGTGGTAGATGCTCTTGAGTCTTGACGGTTCAGCGGCTCTTGCAGACTCGTTCGATGTCGTATGCCCACCTAGTCTTCCAACGCTGCGTTTTCTGGTACGAAATCTGCATTCTAAGCATCTTGGGACCCCAAGGTCTATCAATTTTTCAAACTCTGAGCCCTGCCAATTGTCGCTTCAGCTTCTCAACTCGTTGAACTATATCGGTTACTCTGGTTCTCCTAAGGATCTCCTCTTGTCTGATACCATTGACTCCAAGCATATCTCTCCATCGCCCAAGTAAGGAGGACTTGGGTTGAATTTCTGACCTCTAACTTAGGGGTAGTTAGGTCCCTAAAAATCCTAAATACTTACCTGTTTATCAGTCTATATTCTATATCTATTTTGTAATATCCTTGCTGCTTGCATAAATACCAAATATTGTTATCGGAATTCAAAGGTTTAATAAAACTGCATGCTACTCTAAAAAGATTTATTGACGACAGTTTAAAAATACCAGAGTCACAGACGAAAAAAAACACATCTGTGTCTATTCCTAGGACACGATGTCCGTGTTGGAGCTGTGCCAATACAAACAGACCTGTCTGTCCGTCTATTTTATACCTATCTTCTAAACGCTGCGCGTGACTATCGCATGGAAGAATTTGGAACTAGAATTTGTTTTGAATTAGGAAAATCAGTCTATCCATTGGTGGAAAGTAAACCGAATGAAAATTCGACCAATAATTATTTCTGACATTACGCGTAATGTAGATTTTTTAACATCCGTGAAACCAATACACCACCTCCCATTGTCTATATTTTGTTCGTATTCTCTTGTCTGGAAGAGATCGCTTTTTAGCGCTCAACCTTTTTGTAACCTGTCATTTGTGCTTTTTGGTGCAGTAAATATATAGACATACATACATACTTTTTCACACAGGCAGACACTTTTGCATTTATAATCTTAGTAGGTAATTAGAATGGATCTAAGAAATTATTGTATCTTAGCGATTTTCTCTAAAAAGCACATCATTCAAATATTATGGAAGTTATTGTATTTATTATAGTTAAAAAATCTAGGTATATAGTTTATTTTATATTTAATGGCTTTCAAAAAAGGTGTTTAACGCATTTGCGAATATGCTAGTCATAAGATAAATAGATGATTAAGTAAGTGTTAACACTTGAGTGTTAAAATAATTCTAAGTACGCAAGTGCGATCTAAGGTTTCTTGCATCATGTTGTAAAGCAATGTTTTAGTACGCCCACTAGATGTGTTGAAATGTTTTTCTCACATCTTTGTCTCTGGATGGGTGACGGCCATTTTGCGAAATCCATGTAGTTTTAGCCATGATAAGAGGTCCGCCTCCTAATTAAGAGGTCTAGGGGTCTAAGATGGAAACGGGCTGACCTGGAAGGGGTATGGCAGTCTTATTAAACTCATACTCCTTTTGTTTCTACACGGTATCGTATGGGAACGCTTAATCGCTTGGCGGCACGGCTTTGTCGGTAGGGTTGTAACTAGCCACGGCCGAAGCCTCCCACCAAACCTCTGCCGGGAATCGAATCCGGGACCTCTCACTAATAAGACCGCAGCGCTTACCACTGCGCCCGGAAGACCGTCAAAATGAAATGAAAATGATGATGACTTGAATCAGGTAGGTCAGATACCTACTTGATTAAAGTCAGGTATCCATACTAATGTTATAAATGCGAATGTGTCTGTCTTTTTTTCTTTTTTTTTTCTTTTAAAAAAAAAAAGAAAAAAGAATATTAGCCATGTTAAATGACTAATATTCCCCTTTCCTCTCCAACTAAGCGTCAGGCTTGTGCTAGGAGTAGGTACGACAATAGTGCAACGGGCGGGGTTTGAACCGTCGACCTTTCGGTTTTCAGTCCACTCCTTTACCGGTTGAGCTATTGAGGCTGTCTGTCTGTCTGTATCCTGTTTATGGCTACCCGTTTAACCAATTTCGACGTTTGGTAGAGAGATAGCTTGCATCTGACGGATATACTTTTAGACGGGCATCGTCATGTACTTACATACTTACTTTGTAGTAAAGAATCTGCAAAACTATTTTTTTATCACAAAATGCTGACAACAGTACTTTATTAACATTACAATCTAGCCTATGATTGAAGCTAATAATAAGCAATATTATATTAACCCATAAACGTACTTATACCTAAGAATTGGCCCATTGACTTAGTTTATGGCATGTTAATGGTTAGTTTTTATTTCAAGACACTTTGTTCTTGTGTTCTTTAAATTGCAATAACACAATACTTTCACTACAACACTATAAATAATGATATTTTTTTTATTTTTTCAGGTAAAAACTTAATTGAATGAACATGAAGTTTCTATACAATCGTCAATCGGTGAGTTCAAACTTTAATGTCAAAACAAGTTACAAAAATAATCCAGCGTCAACCCATCATCACAATGAACCCGTCGCCGGCTCACTACAGAGCACGGGTCTCCTCTCAGTATGAGACAGGTCTGGCCATAATCTACCACGCTGGCCAAGTGCAGATTGGCAGACTTCACACACCGCCGAGAACATGGAGAACTCTCAGGCATGCAGGTTTCCTCACGATGTTTTCCTTCACCGTTAAAGCAAGTGATATTTAATGCTTAAAAAGCATGTTACTCCGAAAAGTTAGAGGTGCGTGTTTGAGATCAAACCCCCGACCTTCCGAACTTAATTCAATCTTATGCTTAATTACCCGACTACGGCAAAACCAAAAGGAAGGGTTATGATTTTAGCAATCTATGTATGTATGTATGCATGTATGCTTGTATCCAGATTCTGCGCATTCCACCGTAGTGCTTAAACTACTGGCCTGATTTTGATAAATGAGATGTCAATTGATTCGTTGTAAAGGTCCGGGTGACATAGGCTATATTTTATACGAAAAAAATTGACCCAACGGATGTTACATCAAAAAAAGTGGAGGTCTCCAAAAATTATTTTTTTGCTATTATATATCGAGTGGGATGTCAAATGATAGAGAAGAAAATTCTGAGCTCATGTACAATGTACATATATAAATGTATAATAACATAAAAATATAGCAAGCGATAGAAAAACAAATACTCTAATATTTCAGCGTTTATTAAGACGATCGCAGTCGGGTTTTAGTTTTCAACTTTATCTTGTTACTTACTAGATAAAGCACAAACGTAGTGTGCATTTAGCCTTTATAAAAATCCCGTGTGCATTAAGCTTAAAGTTTAATCCATTAGTTAATCAAACCGTTATCGCATATTATTATAGAACTCATATTATTATAGAACTTGGCCCTTCACTCGGAGGCATTGTAAAACGTAGGGCCGGCCGGTTCCTACTTCGTTACTGCATTGTGAATATTAATTAAATATACGTATAGTCTAAGAGATTTATGTCTTGCTTCAACGGTGAAGGAAAACATCGTGAAGAAAGCTGCATGCCTGAGTTCTTTATAGTGTTTGTCAAAGGCTGTATAAGAGCTCGTTCACACAGGCTGCGTAAGCGTAGACGTAGCGCGTACCATTGCGTTATAATGTATGGAACTGTATGAAACATGACATACCGCTTATGTGGCGTAAACCTTCGCGTAGACGTAATGCGTGCAGTTACGTCTACGGGTTCACGCGCGTCACTATGCACATCACGTATACGTGCTGCATACGCAATTGGTGTGAATCGGCCTTAAGGCATTCATCATTATGCCACAGTTCGAGTGAACTCTTGGTTTGATCCTGAATCGACGATATGTGAAAATTGAACAAGTGTAAATTAAAAATTTTCAACACCCCCGACCAGTGAAGGTTACAGTAACTAGAAAAGAGCTGATAACTTTTAAACGGCTGAACCAATTTTTTTGGATTATAGCTAAGAACACTCTCGATCAAGCCACCTTTCAAACAAAAAAAAGTAAATTAAAATCGGTTCATTCGTTTAGGCGCTACGATGCCACAGACAGATACACAGATACACAGACACACAGATACACAGATACACACGTCAAACTTATAACACCCCTCTTTTTGGGTCGGGGGTTAAAAAGGCAATGGTGACGTGAAATCATAGAAAAAACGTTAGGGCTACTTGCGTCAAATGTACTGATATATTTTATTGCCTGCCAGTGACGTCGAAGCCTCGATGCTAGAAGTTTTTTAGGTTCCGTACGTCAAAAGGAAAAAGAAACCCTTATAGGATCACTTTGTTGTCTGTCTGTCTATCCATCTGTCCGTTTGTTGTTTCTGTCAAGAAAACCTATAGGGTACTTCCCGTTGACCCAGAATCATGAAAGGCAGGTAGGTAAGTCTTAAAGCACAAGTAAAGGAAAAATCCGAAAACTTTAAATTTATGGTTACATCACAAAAAAATATTAAAATGTGTTCATTGATCAAATAATACATAATTAGTATTTTCAATTTTCAAAGTAAGGTAACTATAACAAGTGGGGTAACATATGAAAGGACCTTACATGTACATTCTAAAACAGATTTTTATTTATTTTTATCCATAAAAGTTTTTGATCTATTCATGACAGAACTCAGAAGAGAGTCTTTAAACTGTGAAGGAAATTTTAAACTAAGTACTCGATATCGGAGTTTTTTAACGGGTTGCTCTTAGACTATTTCATTCTTCAATGAATGAAACTAATATTAATAATTCATACTTCGTACTGAATTTAAATCATCCAAAGATTACGACTTGGATTATGACGACCTTCGCGCCAAAATATAATGAGCTATGTCGTAGAATTTTAATTTTGAATTACTTTTTAGGGTTGCGTACCTCAAAAGGAAAAAAACCGGCCAAGTGCGACTCGCGCACCAAAGGTTCCGTACTCGGGTATTTTTGCATCAAAAACTTATGCATAAAAATAAATAAAATCTGATTTAGAATGTACAGGTCAAGCCCTTTCATAAATATGTTACCCCACTTGGTATAGTTATCTTACTTTGAAAAGACTAATTAATTAAGTATTTCTTTATGAATACATTTTACTTTTTTTGTGATGTAACCACAAATTCTCAGTTTTAGGATTTTTTCCTTTACTTGTGCTATAAGACCTACCTTCCTGCCAAATTTCATGATTCTAGGGCAACGGGAAGGTATACCAAATTGATATTCTTGACAGACTCGATAGACGGACAGACGGACCGACAGACAGTACAGACAACAAAGTGATCCTATAAGGGTTCCGTTTTTCCTTTTGAGGTACGGAAGCCTAAAAAGGAAATCTTATAGGATCACTTGCCTGTCTGACAGTTTGTCCTATAAATTCGGGGCCCCCGAATTTATAGGACAAACTGTCAAACTGTCAGTTTTGATACCCCCGAATCGGGGGTATCAAAACTTATATATAACTTATTAAACTTAAACTTATTAACTTATACTTACTTTTCCTTAGCTGTTTGAGTAACTTTGTGTTTTTGTTATAGGTATAGAACTACTAGAAGTTATAGAACTAAAAAGCTTCGAACTCAGTGGCACAAGAAATATTTATTTTCAAACAAATCTAAGAAGGCGGAATGAGGAATCTCATTTCAAAAAATCTGATAAAGTTAGTCGGAATTATCGTTATCATAAATACACGACACTGATGGTGTAAAAATTCCAAAATTCTGGAAAGCCGGAGTCTGTGCGTCCATATCATTTTCGTCCTGAAGCTCGTACCTCGTGAACAGCGAAGCGATTTCAACTTTCATCAACGCTTGACTCTTTCGAGACAACCTTTTGAAATTCTTCGCGTAGCTCAAGAAGAATAGGTCTACTTCGTCGAAACTTCTTTTCTGCCCCAATTTTTTGCTGACAGTTTTCATTTTATACCTTCTGTGTTTTAATTCAATATTTTTGACACTAATTTTGGTATCGGGAGCTTGGGTATCTTCATCTTCATTGGCAGAATTGTGTGATGTGCTTGGTTTGTTGGGGTTTGCATCGTTTTGGGTGTCCTGAGTTGAGTTAATGTAAGAGGAATATGGTCTGGTATATGAGAAATCATCCAAAAACTTCATGTGTTCAGCCCAAGGCCAGTTTCTGTACTTTTTGTTGGATGCTGCCGTTGATTCTTGCTTGGTTTTTTTGAACTTATTGTAGTTGTCTCTTAGTGACTTCCATTTTGCGCTCCAATACACTCCTGAAAATAATTTGAAACTTTTAAATCTAAGTCAGTATAAGTCGTCAAAGTTGCCATCCCTACTATGTTGTCATTGATCTACCTAAGATACAATAAATTCGGACGAAATATTATATTTTTAACCCCCGACTCAAAAAGAGGGATGTTATAAGTTTGACGTGTGTATTTGTGTATCCGTGTATCTGTCTGTGGCATCGTAGCTCCTAAACTAATGAACCGATTTTAATTTAGTTTTTTTTTGTTTGAAAGGTGGCTTGATCGAGAGTGTTCTTAGCTATAATCCAAGAAAATCGGTTCAGCCGTTTGAAAGTTATCAGCTCTTTTCTAGTTACTGTAACCTTCACTTGTCGGGGGTGTTATACATTTTTAATTTACACTTGTTACCTTATTCTGCTCAGATTGTCATGAAACAGGTTCTTTTTTTTTGTACTGTGATCATGATTTCTACGCTAAAGCCTTAGTTTTTCACTTTATTCTATTAAACTAATATTTATATGCATATGTAACATTATTCCAGGTAGATAGGCTAAGTGTATTTTATCTTGAGCTGAAGTTTTAACTCTGAACTGCGCAGGAAGGTGGCGCGGGGGTGAGGGGTGCAATGCGCGACCGATTGCGCGATGACGTCACGCCCAGACTCGCTCTGGAACCTAGCACACACTTGCCACTGGGTGGGACGACGTACATTACATTACATATTTTTTGTATGTTTCTCTTTGAGTAATTCTGTTATCTACATCTTTTAAGTATTAATCAAGTAATTAGGTAAACAATACTTAGGTACTTCGATTGAAAACTGAACTAAATTGATATGTTTGAATGTAGTGCTATCCTATTTCGCAGGGAACATTGTGACAAGGATAGCATTCTTTCATAACATGACAGTTTATTTCATAGATTTTTCTGGTTGCAGTCGTATATTGTTATCCTTTTCACCTGGGTACATTGTGAAAGAGATAGCACTACTTTACGATTTGTTAATGTAGTTTAGCAATACGCCGACAAATTCAAATTCAAAATATTTTTATTCAATTAAACTTTTACAAGTGCTTTTGAATCGTCAAAATAATCTGCCACTGGTTCGGAATGCCGTTCCTACCGAGAAGAACCAGCAAGAAACTCGGCGGATGCTCTTTTCAAGTATTCAATTTACAATAATATAGGTAACATACAATAAAATAGATAAGGCTCAAAATGGCTAGAACCCAGAGCGTGAAACCAGTTAAAAAAACCAAAATAGGTATGAGTTTTCGTGTAAAAATTAAGTTTCTTCTCTCACCGCTTTCATATCCCATTTCGTTGGCGATTGAAATCCAAGCATCAGCTTTTTTTTCACGATTTTTATAGTCAGTGTCACTTAGATCGTACAAGAAGTTCCTACGGCGAACTTTTTCTATCAGTTTCGCGGTATCGGATGTTTGTGCCATGGTGGCGGTCAAGTTTGCGTTCAACGAACTCGCGTGGAACGTGCGTTCTCTCTGACCGCGGCGGTCTGACTGCTTTGTCATTGTGTGCGTAGGTATCGACCGCGTCGCCTCGCTTCGATCCGGTCTGGAGTTCTGACGTCAGAGTTCAGAGTTCCGCGGTCACATATACTAAATATTTAGACCATGCTGCTTGTTTTGTTTTAATTTGTATTGAAGAGTTAGTCTCGTTATTAGTATTTATAAAAGTGTAAATTAAAAATTGAAAACACCCCCGACAAGTGAAGGATACAGTAACTAGGAAAGAGCTGATAACTTTCTAACGGCTGAACCGATTTTCTTGGATTATAGCTAAGAACACTCTCGATCAAGCCACCTTTCAAACTAAAAAATAAATTAAAATCGGTTCATTAGTTTAGGAGCTACGATGCCATAGACAGATACACAGATACACACTTCAAACTTATAACACCCCTCTTTTTGGGTCGGGGGTTAAAAACAAAAATAAAATTACAATTCATGTTCAACCCTTGCTGGCCCACTACTGAACACAGGCCTCCTCTCAAAATGGAAAGGGGTTAGGCCATAGTCTACCACGCTGGCCCAGTGCGGGTTGGCATATATTATGGCGTTTAAATGAAAGAGTAAAATTTTTTTGAACGCAGAACTCCGAACCTATCTGGATTCAGGAATCTAATTTGTTGGCTGTGGAATCAGCTAGGAATTAACAAAGTCCAACCAAAAATGTGTGACTCTTGTTACCATACAATAGTGTTCCAAGTAGGGGTCAAGGCTTTCTGGTCTTCCTGTCTATTTTATATAGAACCTCATACAGATATGAAATGTATCGCAAGAGAGCTCAAGATTAGTCAATTATTATGGGATTTGCGCGTGTGAATGATAATTAATTAGGCATAATATTCATATTCATAAGCCTTTGCGTGTTTGCGGGTAAATTATGAATTTATGATTGGAATGTTGGTATAACCGTGCCTTAAGAAACAAAGGGAAATTGTTTCTGATTCGTTATTATGGTCCGGGTGACATATGAATAAATATATATAAATAAACATATAAATGTAGCCTCATTTATACGAAAAAAATTGACCTAACGGATGTTACATCCAAAAAAGTGGGGGTCTCCAAGAATTTTTTTTTTTTTCAATTGTATCGAATGAAAGTGGAAAATTTATATAAAATTCATAAATATAAATATAGTAGGTAGGTACATTGTTGAAATAGAACGAGCGACAAAAAACAATTTTATGCTATAGGTAGTATCTATCGCTCTCTATTGGCAGTTTGCGGGTAGTAAGTTGAGTTTTAGTGCTGTTTAACTTTATCTTCTTCGTTTCGAGGTAAGGAACCCTAAACTTAAAAAAAAAAAAATTGGTTGTCTGTCAAGTCGGTTTACTGACGATAGTTGAACGTGACAAGAAAGGCCGATTGTGCTTCTTTGTCGCTCGTTCCGCGCTCTCGCTTGCACTTCAAGCCTTACATGGAACGCCTCAGAGCGAGGGAACGCCTCAGAGCGAGGTAACGCCGCATGAGTCATGTTTTTTCGTGCGTGCAGCCGGCTCTATCGAATTATAAGACGTTGTCACGTCAAAAAGAAAAAAACTTAAATTCAGCATCCATTTTCCCATGCGATAGTGCAGTGACGCGTTACAAAAATACCAAAATGGAGAGAAGCCGAGTTGCATCTGTAAAATCAATTATTTAATTGATTCGACAAAAATAAATGGCTTCCTGCACCAACCGATTGACAGCCCGATTTTGGTCTTTCCCGTCTTTTGAACACAACCCAAAATCACTTTGCATCTATAAAAAAGTGTCGACAAACAATTATCTATCTTATTGTGATGTCATAAGAGTTACGTTTAAAGTAAAATTGATAAATTAAACGCAAATGATTAGTAAAATGCGAAGCGTGTGCGACGCGGCGACGCCCTTTGCGAGTGATGTGACTAAAAATACATCTATTTGATCGTATCTATCGATTTTGTTTTAAAATGCTGGACGCGGATATTTTAACATTTGTATGGGCTTTAAATTCTTGTCGACTTCTCGATTGTGTTGCACGTTTTATCGATGTATCTCATAAATGGATTTTGATGGGATTATAGATTAGTGTAAAATAATACTAAACGTAACTTATAACATATTGTTCGAAAAGGTAGTCTTTGAGGTCCCAAGGTTCTAGATTCTAACAGCTGGACTATGCAGCGTTGATTTTGAAATTCATCTTACCATCTTGATTTTTCGGGTTCCTACTTGACTGTGACTACTTAAGTCTCCGCTATCCGTCCGTCCGTCTGTCAGCAGTAGAGGTTGAAATTTTCACAAAATATGTATTCTTATTGCCACTATAACAACAAATAATAAAAAATTCAAAATGGCTGCAATGGAAAAAAAGTTTTTTTAATGATAGTACGGAACCATTCGTGTGCGAATCTGACTCGCACTTACTGATTATTATTATAAATAACCGAAATACAGGCTCTGTGAAAATTTCAACTCTCTAACTATTACGGTTCATGATATACAGTCCGTTGACAGACAGACAGACGTACAGTGGAGGCTCAGTAATAGGGTTTTGTTGGTGCCCTTCAGTTACGGAACCCTAATAACACTACAGAACACTAATTAACTAGTTCATTACACGGTTACGACTTTAAGTTAGTGCAATAAAAAACCACACTCCATAGACTATAAATAAATCGACATCAAGTTGTCTACGACGGCACAACCCTATCTGGTGTTGGGTTAATAACCCCCTCACTGAAACAATATGGGCGCAGGGAATTTGGTAATTGTTGCCAAGCTACCGTTAAAGCTGGTTGCACAATGAGTACAATTCTAATTAACATATTTATTTATACATATAAATTAGGCGATGCCCGTGACTTCTGCCACGCGAATTTAGGTTGGAATGTTTCTGGGATGAAAAGTAGCAAAATATCTCACTCTCCAGGTTAACTAAGTATATCCCTGCAAAAATTAAACACACACACAAATACCTTTTAAAAAGTAAAACAATATTATAAAATAGTAATATTTAGGATCCAATCGTCCGTCGTCGCGTCGAGAGACATTTTTGGGCAGAAAAAATATATATTGAAATCGGTTCAGATTTTAAGGACCTGCAGAGCGTGGAGTAACATCGCCAGAGTCAACTGAAACTGAAGACAGCTTGACCTGATATTTTAAATTCTTAAATAAAAAGTCGAAAAGCTAGACGTGGAATTAATATATTTAAAATAACTTGTTAAAAATTATAATAAAATAAATGCTTTTAAAAGTAAAAGTTCTATGTGTGTAACCAACCCAATTCATGAAACAAGAACGTGGTTTAGTTCCATTTAACGAATTCGAATTTCGAATGTGTGGTCTATGTTTTTTTAACCAATCACCACCATAGACACATTTACTTATTTCTTTTAATTGGGCTCCGGGCTCCGGGTAATTTGATAACCACTGTAGACGGCCAAGAACTAAAAATAATGTTTATTTCGTTTTAATAGAACTAAAAGCTGATTTAAAGGAACCTTTACCAAAGTTATAAATAGATTGTAAGCTGACTTAACGTTTAGAAATGTAAAGCCTTCCAAGCGTTAAAGCCTTGGACAAGCATAACGCGTGACGGAAAAACGTCCAACGCGGCTCTTAGAAGTTGTAATACAATACGTAGCAAAAAACTTAAGCAAATGCGCAGTATTTATTTTCAGGTCTTTTCATAGTTAGCTAACGTAAGTTTGCCTAACTAATTATCACCGTTACGTCATTATCTTACAAATTCTACAATTGACAATCAACAAGTGTAAATTTAAATTTTATAACACCCCCGACAAGTGAAGGTTACAGTAACTAGAAAAGAGCTGATAACTTTCAAACGGTTGAACCGATTTTCTTGGATTATAGCTAAGAACACTCTCGATCAAACTCGATTAGTTTAGGAGCTACCGACATAGCTCAACGGGTTTCGAAGCTGAAGTGGCAATGAGTAGGACACATAGTTCGGAAAACCATTAGGCTTGGGTCCCAAGGTGCTAGAATGGCGATTGGTTGGAAGATAAACGAGTCTGCGGGAGCCGCTGTATGGCGGCGGCGCAAGATCGTGGCATGTAAAAGTCCCTACAAGAGACCTAAGAGTCCAGCAGTAGACGTCTGTCGGTTTGATAATGATATTTTATCTACTTGGGTTCAGTGTAACGCCATTCCGGTCCAGTTACCGCGTCACTGTCGTCCCGCTACGTGTGTGACCAAGCCTTTAGCGTTTAGTAATGTAAAGCCTCCATGCGTTAGATGCTATCACAACGTGGGAGTACAATGTTCAGGTTTTCCTTTTTGGGAGGAATGAATTGTTGGTAGAGAGTGGAGCCTAGCTAGAGATATTATAATATTTGTGCCAAGGAGTTTTATCTATACCTACTTTTCAGATGAAAAGGCGGTATGTAATTAGTCTAGTGGTTTAAGACGCCTAGTGGCGTTAAGACGTCCGTTAATTTCCTATTCGGGGAACTTTCTGGAGGTTTTTTAGGGTTCCTAAACCTCAAAAGGAATAACGGAACCCTTATAGGATCACTTCGTTGTCTGTCTGTCTGTCTGTCTGTATCTGTCTGTCAAGAAACCTATAGGGTACTTCCCGTTGACCTAAAATCATGAAAGGCAGGTAGTTTTTCAGAAACAAGTTAATCCTTGACTGCAATCTTACGTTGGTAAGTGATGATGCAGTCTAAGATTAAAGTGGGCTAACCTGGAAAGGGTATGGCAGTTTTTCATTAAACCCATACTCCTTTGGTTTCTAAACGGCATCCTGGAACGCTAAAGGTACCCACGCACTTGAACTGAACTGCAGCTGAACTGCGCGTCGCGTCAGCGCCCCGCACGATATTCTCTCCAGCCGCGTCGCGCGGCAGTGACGTACGCGCGTCGCGGCTGGAGAGAATATTCGAGTGCGTGGGCACCTTTAATCGCTTGGTGGCACGGCTTTGCCGGTAGGGTAACTAGCCACGACCGGAGCCTCCCACCAGACCAGACTAGCCAGAAGTTTAGTAATTATAAAATCCAAACCCCTGCCGGGAATCGAACCTGGGTCCTCCCACTAATAAAGCCACAGCGCTTACCACTTCGCCAGGGAGGGCTTCCAACCCCTAACATGAGGAAATTCATTTCGGGAGGAGACCCGTGCTCAGTAGTGAGCTGGTTGATGATGATGCAATGTATTCGCTCATCCACGAATTATTTCCACACAACTTTTCTTTTACGGTTATCTTCCGGATTGTGTACGTAATAAGACCTATATAAACAGCAATAAAACTCCCAAACAAATTACATCCACAGTACTGTGTAGTAACCCATAATTCACCAGCATGAAGCACCTACAGATCTGCCGACAAGTCGGCTCCAACCATAGAAATTGTAGGTTAGTATTCACTTTGTTTAGAGATCAGTGATTCTAACTAGCAGAAAATATTTAAACTGTCGGTCAACAGGGTAGTTGGATAGACGTAAAAACAATGGTTTTCCCACACTTCTGTTGATAATAAATTGGGTTGTCTTTTTACATATGACTAAAATATTTCATTAGGTCGTAGAATTTAGTGGCGTAAGCTTTAAGAAAGTGACAAATGAGCCAGCTTTTTCCATGTCAGTGTCTATACTTGGTAGAAATTCGGCCTAACTTTTTTTAATTACATTTTTTTTATATCTACATGCTTAATGTAAAGGGATTAAACTGAATGTCATATCAAACTACTTGGTCTAGAAACCGGAGATCTATTAATACACAGAAGTCGTTAAAAAGTCTTGTCCTGACTGTTCCTCAGGACTGATCTATCAACCTACAGCCTAAACCGCTAGGGTTAGCAACTTAAAATTCTGACAGTAGATAGGTTTTATTGCGTAAGCACCCAATAAGTACCACTCGAACTAAGCCCGCCAACTTTGATGCTTGTCTATACATAATATAAGCTTAAAGTTGGCTTGTAGTTAGTGTACCCGACTTGACCCTGATTTGAAGTTGGCACGTCTGTACGCGCCTCTAGGCAGCCGTAATTCAACAAGATGTAAAACATAAAATAATTCTACTTTTAACACAACAAGGGTCACTGGGGCGTGAAAAGAATACCATTAACCCATTTCCAAAAGAACGTGCGTTTTATTTCTATGTATATTACTCTGTAATCGGCCATATTGCGCTGGTAGAAATTCTAAAATGGCGCCTTCTTGAACGCACTAATTGTCTATGGTACTGCCAAAGAATTCAAGCAAAAGATAGAGAGGAAATAATGGACTGAAAAAGAGGAACTTGCGATTATTTATGACTAGACGATGCCCGCGACTCCGTCCGCGTGGATTTAGGTAAAAATCCCGTGGGAACTCTTTGCTTTTCCGGGATAAAAAGTTGCCGAAGTTAATTTCCAGGACGTAAGCTACCTCTGTATCCATATAAATTGGTTTAACGGATATATTCTTAAGAGTCCCGTAGGAACTATTTGATTTTCCGGGATAAAAAGTAGCCTTTGTCCGTCCCTGGGATGTAGTTCTCTTTTACTTTTCTGAAAGACATTCTATGGTTTTTGCGCGAAAAGAAAGTTAGTTACTTGTTTTTAGCTGATTGCGGATCCGCACCGCTGGATCCAGCGTCAGATGCTGGATCCAGCAAGCCCCAAAAACGTGCTGGATCCAGCTGGATTGCTGGATTGCGGATCCAGCATTGCAATCCCTAGTTACCATACTTCGGAGTTAGGATGTCGATTTTGAGTAATATAGTAAACATGTAAAGTAAGCTTAATAACTTTACCCTTGACTAGCTATTAGGGATTAAATTGAGTGATTAATAGATGGAGACTTTTATGAGTAGGTCATGGTTTTTCTTTGGTTTTCTTCAGTTTAAAACTTATACTTCTAGTTGATGCCTGCAAATTCATCCGTGTGGATTTAAGTTCTAAAAAATCCTTGGGAATTCATGGATTTTCCGGGATAAAAAGTAGGTCTAAGGTAGCCCTATTTTTCTTTGATTTCACGTCAACGATAGTCTAATATTTGTTTTAATTATCGTCAGGATTAAACCGAGAATTCCCTCACTCTAATTTACTCTGGTTAAAGTTGCAAGTTGACATTTTGACAGTAAGTAACAACAATAAAAACCCGCATCATTGTTAAAATTCCTGCATTACATCACCAATTGAGAGTTTTTTGACCTGAAGGGATGATTTTAATCGCCGCAATCGAATCAAATGATTTATCGATTATTTAACGAGTATTGTCTGTGGCTGGATGATGCCTTTCTCCGATTTGATTTTGTGGTTTGTCCTTTTTAAAAAGCGAACGCACTATAAATCTGTATTAACAACCATAGACAACGCCATTAGAAAAGGTTCGATTTGGTACGCAGTTTTAAAATAATGTTTATCTAATTTATATGAATGTAAAGCTGGAAAGGTTTATAAACCGCCGATCTTTCGGGATTTAGTTCGCTCCTTATCCAGTGAATAATTGAGGCTTTTTTTAATAATATAAATAGTATGCAATTAAATACTTAATATAGATAAAATTAAGTAACAGAATTGTGTTCCAATTCCAACCGATCTTAATAATTAAATGAGATGAAAGTTTGTAGTTTATTTCTCTAGAAAATACTCTTCTATTGTCCCATCAGTATTTAAACAAACATAATAAAATTATTCATTCAATATTGAAAGTAACCGTATATCTAATATCTCTGATAAATTAAATCGATACAATCGAATAGATTTAGTTGTTAAAACGATTGTTCTCGATTCATGGGCCCATTGTCTTTGGTAAATAGCGATTGTGTTGTCTATGATGTAGGCGGTTAGATATAATTTAAATTCGAATGCTAACGGGCTACTTTTGTTTAATTTGTCCCACATTAAAATCGTTAATATTATTAATTAGAAAGTGTGTCTGTCTATAATCTGTCTTTTTAAGGTCCACGGTTTAACCGATTTTGACAAACTAATTAATTCAGGGAAGGATATACATATTAGTAGGTAGACTACTTTTTATCCCGGTTTTAACAGTTCCAAAGCAATTTTTAAAAACCGGCCAAGTGCGAGTCAGACTCGCGCACTAAGGGTTCCGTAATTCCGCAACCACAAATTCACGGTTTTCGGATTTATTCCTTCACTTGTACTATAAGACCTATACCTACCTGCCAAATTTCATGATTCTAGGTCAACGGGAAGTACTCTATAGGTTTTCTTGACAGACACGACGGACAGACAGGCAACGAAGTGATACTACAAGGGTTCCGTTTTTTCTTTTGAGGTACGGAACCCGAAAACGTAATAAGACGTACCTAAGTAGATAGGCCACTTTCTTTATCGTAAACGGGCCGGAAGCTCAACAAAGCGGCTACCTTTTTATTGAACGACGTTCTACTGTTTTTTATTGTAGTTTATATAAAGTGTGAAGTTGCTCAGTTGTGAAACAATTTGGAGGTTAGAATTGTTGTAGCGCGCGCATTCTATTTTAACGCCGTATTGGGGCCGTTGACCGCGAAGCTTTGATACGCCCGTTCCATTTCGCGGCGAAATTATTTCACTTTATAATCGGTGTGGGAAATTTGAAATTCGAACTTGGTTCGACCACAGACAAGTTTTTTTTTTTTAATAAAGAATATTAGCCATGCTAATCATGATCATCATCCTCTTCAATTAAGCGTAAAGCTTGTGCCAGGAGTGGGTACGACAATAGTGCAACGCGTGGGGTTTGAACCACCGACCTTTCAGAATTTAGTCCGCTCCTTAACCGTTGACCTATCGAGGCTCAGTTGTATTAGGTATTTAATTAAAAAAATTAAAAAAACTGGTCAAGTGCGAGTTGGACTCTCACTTGCAGGGTTCCGTACCATTGTTCAAGATGAGGGTTCCCTTTTTCCTTTTCAGGTACCCAACACCAATAATCACAACTACCCTGTCAAAAAACCGAAATAAAAAGTAAAAAATTTTCACTGGAAAATTGCGCCATACAGTCACCAACGCCATATTGAATTTTCTTCAAAAAAATTATAGCCAGTGTCACTCGGGGTGAAAACTAACCGTACGGTCAAATTATTACCTATGTTTCTTATTATTTCCGAAACAAAAAAAATGAAAAAAAAAAAACCATTTGTCATTCATTTATTTAATTAATTAAATTGGTTAAAAGTAAGTTTTTTTGTTTTCTTTCTCTTTTTTGTAGGTCCTGGTCAAACTAAAAAAAATAGATTCCGACGAATTTAGAACCTCCTCCTTTTTTGAAGTCGGTTAAAAAAGTTTTTTTTTATTGTGATAGAATATTATCAAAAATTCATGACGCTTTTAAAAATCTAGTGTAAAATACGCTAGTATTATTATGTACGTTTTGAGCTCACAATAAATCAGATTTTATGTAGGTCAAGTACAGGTCTTAGTAAAATAAACGAATTGTGGAGTTTTGGCACATGACCAGTTATATATCTACATCTATAAATGCGAAAGTGTTTCAGTCTGTCTGTCTGCTGTCTTTTCACTGCCCAGCTGGGCGATTTTGACATTTGGCACAGAGATATTTTGCATCCTGGGGATGGACATAGGTTACTTTTTAACCCCCGACCCAAAAAGACTGGTTATAAGTTTGACGTGTGTATCTGTGTATCTGTCTGTGGCATCGTAGGTCCTAAACTAATGAACCGATTTTAATTTAGTTTTTTTTTGTTTGAAAGGTGGCCTAAACGAGTGTTTTTAGCTATAATCCAAGAAATCCGGTTCAGCCGTTTGAAAGTTATCAGTTCTTTTCTAGTTACTGTAACCTTCACTTGTCGAGGGTGTTACAAATTTTTAATTTAGACTTGATGTGCCAAGAAATTGAAGTGTTCTCATGAGATTTTAAACAAACTTTTAGCGTAGACGATGCTGCGACATCATATCTCGGTACGAAAGATACCTGATATCCTGGAGACGGACATGGGCTTTTCGTCCTGGAAAGTCCAAGAGGTCCCACGGGATTTAAGACCTTAAGAAAATTCACGCGGACGAAGCCGTGGGCATCACCTTTACTACCGGCATAAACTGCAAACTGCATAAATCAATATTTAGGGCGGGCGGATGGAAAATAAACAAATTTTGGTATTCAGAGCTTATATTTACTTATCTAGTAGAAACCTACTCTTGTTAGACTAAACAAATTTTGATCCCACATGATCATCCCATTACCAGCTCACTACTGAGCACGGATTAATTGCGGATTGGCAGATATCACACACCTTGAGTAGGTTCATTATGGATAACGCGTGCAGGCCTTACCTCACTTCATGAAGCCCTCGGCAGCCTGGGTGGTCTACTCGGCTTCTGGAGCGAGCTTGGATGGCTGGAGTGAAGACTTCGGCGGGGAGGGGCAACGCACGCACAACAGACGGAAACGTTTAAATGCAGAAACCAGCCCAGAAGGAAGAAAGAAAGAAAAAAGGCATGCAAGCCAAGTTTCCTAACGATGTAGGTTCACCTTCACATTTAAAGCAATAGTGAACCTGTGAAGGAAAACATCGTGAGGAAAGCATGCCTGAGACTTCTCCATAATATTGTTAAACTAGCTGATGCCCGCAGCTTCGCCCGCGTGGATTGGTCAGATCCCCTGCAGCATCAGGATTGAGGAGTTGGACTCCAAATTTTTTATGAAACAATGTCGCAAAGTTCCTCTATCGATTAAAAAAGAAATGACGCAAATCGGTTCAGAAATCTCGGAGATTTCGGTGTACATAGGTAGAAAATCACAACTCCCTTTTTAAAAGTCGGTTAAAAAAGTAGCCTATTTTACGCCCTGGTCAATCCTCTACTTGCCTGTGAAAGTCCCGTCAAAATCGGTTCAGCCGTTCCAAAGATTAGCCTTTTCAAACAGACAGACAGACAGACAGACAGACAGACAGACAGACAGACAGACAGACAAAAATTTTAAAAACGTGTGATTCAGTTATGGTATCGTTCAAATAACCATATGAGCTTAATATGAGGTAGTTATTTCGAAATTACAGACAGACACTCCAATTTTATTTATTAGTATAGATGTTTGTAAAGAGGAACCGCCGAGTTTCTTGCTGGTTCTTCTCAGTAGGAAAGGCATTCCGAACCAGTGGTTGACGATTCAGAAGTGCTTATAAAAGTTCAATATTTCTATTCTATTATATAAGGGCTATTGTGGGTTGAAACTATCATTGATTCTGAAGGTTCATAAATCATAGCAATCAGACCACCACGGAAGTTTGGCCTTCCTAATAAAAAATACATCAGAATCGGAACTTCCATTTTTGATCTACCTACGTAAACAAACGTAAGAGAAACCGGTCAACCATACTCTTTTTAGGGTTCCGTAAAAATGGTAAAAATGAAACCGGGTTCAACTTTCCCCTTCTGTCCGTTTGTTTTTTTCCGCTATCCGCTGCTTATTTCGGTAAATAGCACTATTATTTTTATTCCATTACAAAATAGCCTTTAACTGCAATCTCACTTGGTGGTAAGTGATGATGCAGTTTTTTTAATTTATATTCGGGTACAAGTTAGCCCTTGACTGCAATCTCACCTGGTGGTACCTAAGTGATGATGATGGTGGTGGAGAGTTCAAGATGGAAGCGAGCTAACTTTGAAGAGGTATGGCTTTGAGTTTTATTAAACTATACCTAGGTTTTAAAGGTTTCTTTCTATACGGAATCTTACCGCAAGGCTAAATCGGGAGCACGTAGCTTTGCCCTTAGGGTCAAATAACTAATTATAATATTTGCTTCTGAGGTACGGAACCCTCGGTTCGGAGTATGATTCGCCCTTGGCCGGTTTATTTTATTTTTAACTTGATTCAAAGTTGGTTTTATTTCAATCAAACCCGTTCAACTCCACAGCTTTATAAGATGGCTTTACTTGACCTGATCTTGCGTCCTTTTCTGATAGGATTATCCCTAAGTGCGAAAGAGATGCAAGAAAATACGTGAGCTTGTAAACTGTCTACAGTGTTCATTCACTCTGGGACTTACTGCACCGCATTCTGTGATAGTGATGTGTTTTTAAATTATCGATAAGATATTTTTATCGATCAAAAGTGACCATCAACTATGACAATATTATGTACAAGAAACTGCATTATCTCTCGAGGTGGCGTAATAATAAGCGTTTTTCAATAATTATATTCAACTATTACTCTTGTAACTTTATGTCCAACTTTATACCTCTATAATTTGTAAGAAACTATACTTTACTTTATATAAGAAACCGTTTCTTAATGTAGTTAAAGATCAGACGCGCTGACTTGCACGTCTTGAGTAGGTACTTTTGGCAGTTGGACAGAATCATACTTTTTTGAATCATTATTATGATATTTCAGAACTTTAAAATAGTTCTTAATATTTTGAACAGCTGTGGCAAGATCTCATCAGAAATTCCAAATAGAAATACTCGAAAAAATGACTGAAAATCGAGCATGCAGTAAAAGAGTATAAAAACCAAAAACTCTATTTTCTTGTTAATTTTTGTTTATTTACACTATGAAAAGGTACATACAGTCTTACTAGAATAATATTGAAAAATATTTTGTTTAGATTGTTTTCCACTACGATTTTTATCGATACCATAAATCATTTTATCGATATTAGCCTCACCCCGTCTCTATCTAACCGGGATAGCCGACCGGTTACAGGATTGGCACAGGGCAGTTTTTGTCCCAAGTCTGGACTTCTTATGTAATTGTCCCTATGTATGGAGTTTCATTCACAAGTGAATTAGCACTGCGATACAGCCTTCTTTTACTAGAACTCCTAAAAAGGAGACGATTTGTGTAAATAAGGTATAAGAAAGGTGTAAACTCTTTTGAATGAAACTTATTTTGATAACAGGCTTGCGTATCACAACGATTTTATGTAATGCTGCTAGGTTATACTTTTTTAGAGTTCCGTACCCGAACGGTGCCAACAAGACGTCTGTCTGTCAATCAGCGGGCTGTATCTCATGAACCGTAATAAAGAGTTGAAACTTTTACAGCCACTAATACTTACAACAAATAATAAAAACTTTAAAATGATCGCTACGAAAATGAAAAAAAAATTAAACAATTTTTAAGTTTGGACAATCAAAAAAGTATACAATGGTACCCAATTTGAATTAATGGTTTAAAATTTTTTAATTTTATGTCGACTAAACTGAAATGTACTTAATTGAGTTTTTAAATTCATTATTATCGACAGGTGAGTAATTTTATTACAAAATCAATAATTTTTAACTACTTACTCCAAATGGATGAGAAATAAAAACCTGACCTTTATTTTTTTATCACGAATTCACGTATCGATATCAAACTTGTTTGATAGCAAGTTTATCGATACAGTAGGCATTTATCGAGTCATGTTATCTTTATTGAGCATTCGTAGATTTATCGAAATGTTAGTATTCTATTGGATTGGTTTATCGATGTTAGATTTAAGTATAGCACATCACTATCCAACCAGGATTGGCACAGGAAGTTTTTGTCCTTTGTTCTGGTGGTTCTTATGTAAGATCTAAGTATGGTGATCCATTCACAAGCAAATTAGCACTGATAGAAATCCTTAAAAGGAAATCATTTCTGTAAATATGGTAAAGAAGGACTTTTATGAATGAGACGCTCTATGTCTTGACTCTAGAAGATGCCTATTCACTCTTATTTTATAGATACGTGGATTGTAATTGTTAGGAAACACAGATCGCGAAAGAGTGTTTCAAACTTTAGTCAGGCGTATGAGGACTGAGGAGTGATGACGCAAAAAGTTTCGGCGTATGGATAAACGATAAAAACATAAAAACCGAATTCAGTGACCACAAACACTAAAACTTCAAAAATAATTGAATTTATTACCAAATATATTATGTATACAAGAGTTAGTGTGGTTCTTTACATTTTTTGGAGTCGGTTCCATTGAGGTGCCAATGTGGAGGCCCGAAACTAAATATGGTTCGTGTGGCTTGTATTAATTGGCACCGGCTCCAAAAAATATTGTTATAGAACTACATTAACTCTTGTATACATAATATATTCGGTAGTAAAAATAATTTTTGAATTTTTAGTGTTTATGATTATTGGAATCGGTCTTTTTTTGAAATTTTTTTACTATCTCAAAAAATTAAATAGTTACACACAGAATTTTTAAAACCTAAATTCACTGCTTAGTCCTATAATAAATTAATTTCAAATGAATGGGGCCATAGACTATAGCATACATATCCCGTAGAGCTGATGGCATCGAGGTCATGAAAACCATTAGAGCGGCCCTGACACAAAATATGACACTTTGTACATAAGGAGACAAACATCTTAAGTGGATATTCCAATACTTGGTGGGGGTTAGTCCGATCACTTAACCAGATTGAAAATATTCGCTAAAAGGAAAATGTAATTAAATATGGTTAATAAAATACATTTTTAATGTAAGTTAAAATGATTTTTTTAACGCATTCCTAGAAACATTTCGCCATTTCGCGTTCATAAAGTGACAAAGAAAAATCAAAATTAAACCGAGATTAATCATCAAAGCTGAACTGGTGGCTAGACTGTTGTACTGGTGGCTAGACTGTTGTACTGGTGGCTAGACTGTTGTACTGGTGGCTAGACTGTTGTACTGGTGGGTAGACAGGTTTAGTACAACAGTACTGGTGTCTAGACTGTTGTACTGGTGGCTAAACTTTGTACTGATGACTTGTTTGTTGTTTTGTTTGTCTCATACAACACTTGTTTGTATTGATGCCAGCTATTGATTAACACACGCGACAGGAAACCCCCCCCCATACCCCGATTACCATCCCAACCTGTCGCGGCCGAAACGAAACGAAACGAAATCGAATCTGGCACTTTTTGTTAATCTTACCGTTACGTTATAGTAATAAGGTTACTAATTACACAATAACATGTTTTGTAATAAGATACAATTAATGAAATCGCACACTGATACAAAAGTATTGTCTTACAAAAGTTACAAATCTCAAAAAAAAAGACAATCTCGAGAGATTTGCGACAAGCACGTATCGTTTTACAGCAGCTCTAGCACAATCAATAGGGTTAGTACGACTTTAAAACTCGGATTATTCCGTTTATCCACCCTGAAACAGCCACTCTAGAGTGTACACTCGAACAACATTTTTAACCCCCGACCCAAAAAGAGGGGTGTTATAAGTTTGACGTGTGTATCTGTGTATTTGTATATCTGTGTATCTGTCTGTGGCATTGAAGCTCCTAATAAACTAATGAACCGATTTTAATTTAGTTTTTTTTGTTTGAATGGTGGCTTGATAGAAAATGTTCTTAGCTATAATCCAAGAAAATCGGTTCAGCCGTTTGAAAGTTATCAGCTCTTTTCTAGTTTCTGTAACCTTCACTTGTCGGGGGTGTTATAAATTTTTAACTTACACTTGTCCACAATAAAGCCATTCCTTCTACATTGAACAAAACGGAAAACGATATAAAAAGCGTACACTCTACCCTTTTACCCGGTAGAGGGAAGTGGCTAGTGGATAGAACACCGGATATAGTGGCCCTCGTTAGGGAATGTGTATGGGATAAAAAGTAGCCCATGTCCATCTCCGGGATATAAGCTAACTCTATACCGAATTTCGTCAGAATCGGTTAAACTGTTGGGCCGTGAAAAAGTAGCAGACAGACAGACAGACACACTTTCGCATTTATAATATTAGTATGAATATGAATGGATTGTACGAGTTTCTCGAAAGAAAAAAGTTCAGAGAAGGATATGTCACTCTGGTTGTGCTTGGGCTGCAGCGAGGCTTAATTAGAACTGTCATGGCCGCCACGCTTAAGTGGTGCGACCGTTTTTTTGCCAATCCTCATTAATCTGTTCAGAATTAAACTCTCAGTGGTAACTTTAATACGGTCTGATTTTATACCATCGCGTCGTTTTTGCAAAACTTCCTCTTGACTTTCATATTATATGCCATATTAAAGCCCTTTCATATTATGATACCCCATTTGGTAAAGTTATCTTACTTTGAAAATTGAAAATCCATACTAATATTATAAATGCGAAAGTGTGTCTGTCTGTCTTCTATGTTTTCACGGCCTAACCGCTGAACCGATTTTAATGAAAGGTACAGACTTGGGATACATCCCGGGAAGGACAAAGGCTACTTTTTATCCCGGAAAATCAGAGTTCCTACGGGATTTAAAAAAGCGAAATCCAAGCGGGCGAATCCCCTAGTACTAATTAATTATTTGTTCATGTGCACATTTAATAAGTTTTTGTGATGTGACCACAAATTCACTGTTTCCTTTACTTGTGCAATGAAACCTACCTACCTGGCAAAATTCATGATTCTAAGACCTAGGTCAACGCGAAGTACCCTATAGGTTTTCTTGACAGACAGACATGATTCTAGGTCAACGCGAAGTACCCTATAGGTTTTCTTGACAGACAGACATGATTCTAGGTCAACGCGAAGTACCCTATAGGTTTTCTTGACAGATAGACAGACAGACAGACAACAAAGTGATCCTGTAAGGGTTCCTTTTTTCCTCTTGGGGTACGGAACCCTAAAAATTACAACTTGTTTCAAACTTTTGATTAAAATCAACATTATAATTTCCATTTTTAACCCCCGACCCAAAAAGAGGGGTGTTATAAGTTTGACGTGTGTATCTGTGTATCTGTGTGTCTGTGTATCTGTGTATCTGTGTATCTGTGTATCTGTGTGTCTGTGTATCTGTGTATCTGTGTATCTGTGTATCTGTGTGTCTGTGTATCTGTGTATCTGTGTATCTGTCTGTGGCATCGTAGCGCCTAAACGAATGAACCGATTTTAATTTACTTTTTTTTGTTTGAAAGGTGGCTTGATCGAGAGTGTTCTTAGCTATAATCCAAAAAAATTGGTTCAGCCGTTTAAAAGTTACCTATCAGCTATTTTCTAGTTTTCTTGTAGAAAAGAAGGTTAGATAACCCTTAGGTTCATAATATTCAAGTGTCAATTGACAAATGTCAAGCTGTCAAGATGGACGTTGCCTAGATATACATAATTATTTATTTGAAAATGATTTGTCGGGGGTGTTGAAAATTTTTAATTTACACTTGTATACGTATAGGTACATAGAGTCATCTCTTCCCAAAATAGGATATCAATTAACATTATGACACCACATCAGTGGTTGCAATCTAAACATTTACTTGTTAATTGCCAGTTATTTACAATTCTGATTGACGCGCTTCCTGTGTGCATAGCTAATCTATGACCTAGCAATCCTAGACTTCTAGGTCTTGATGGATATTTCCTTGGTACATACACTACCCTACCTATATTCTTAGAGATCTGTACCTGAAGGATGCCAACGGAACCTTAAGCCAAGCCTTGTATTACTTTAAGTTAGTGCAAGTTAACTATTTTAGTTTTTGAGATGGCCCTCGTCACAAAATGGTCTAAAACTGAAAACTTTGACGGCCCGTCATTCCGTTATTTTTTGAGATAAAAATAATACAAAAAAATATTCGTACTTACATAGTAGTTTCGCAATAAGCTCTTAACAATGATACCCCACATGATAAGGTAAGAAAAAAAAATTTTAGCTCTTTTTCATGTAGGGGACTCTCCTGAAAAATAATTTGATTGATTTTCAAATTCAATATCTATTTGGTTTTGGTAACGCAGGTTTGTAACACTAGTCTACGAGCTAGAGACCTGTGATAGACGGACAGACAGACAGCAGAGTGACATTAATAGGGCTCCGTTTTTACTCCTTGGGTACGGAACCCTAAAAACCAAGATGGCGAATTCCAAAATGGCCACCATGCAAAAAAAAGTACATTATAGTAGTAGTAGTTTTATCTTGTTCAATGGTACGGACTACGGAACCTTTCGTATCTATGAAAATTAGTATTTGAGCTTTCGGAGATGAAGAAGTAGTGTTTCAAGATTTTTGAAATTTCACCACCTTACTAATTTTCAAATATTCTACTGGAGTGGAACCAAGGCGGGTCTGCTAATAGTAAAGTATACCACATACATACATAGCACATGCCACAACAAAGGGCATACGTCATACCTTTAAATACCGACAAGGAAGATTCATCTCAAATAATATATTCTGAGACGTTAAGTATGACTGTGTGATGTAGGTATCTCATATCTGATGCACTTTTATTCAAACAAATTAACTTTAATACTGACGCGTGGCCGGGTGAGATGCATGTAGGGCGATCAAGTCATAAGCTGAAGCGATTATTGTAGAAATAGCTTGTTCCATATAAATAACACTCGATTTTATGAAATTACAGCAAAAACTGCACTGCAAGTGTTCCGTATTCTATTCTCTATCTTCTAGAAAGAAAATTGCAGTATTACCGTTTTTGTGGATTTGTTATAGAAAGTTCTTTCGATTCCCGTTCACCTTGCAACTAAGAAAAACTTTTTAAGACTATCGTCTAGTGACTAAACGCGACGCGAGTAATCAGGTATTTTCAAAAATGTTATCTGTTTCACGCCACTTTGCTGCTTTCTCCGTATCGTGCGATTAGAGAGAGTTGTAAGTCCAGTAGGCATTTGCCTACATTTTATCCTTGAAATATTGTTTCAGGTGATAGTCAAAGTCAAGTCAAAATCATTTATTCAAAGTAGGTAGTACAATTGTACTCCTTTTGATGGTCGAAATTGTTAAATTTGTACGATATAGTGATAATAATTAATTAAGCTACGAGGGTTCCAAACGCACCCTAGTCTGAGAAGAGCCCACAACAAACTCAGCCGGGTTACGTACCGGGATACCGGTATTACGGGATAACATTTGTATATTGCGATATTAGAATATAATACATGCTAGGATGGCTTGTTTAGGGTAGGTAAATAGAATTAAATAAGCCGTACAATTTCCACGGTGATTTTTTCTGTAACATATTATTATTGAGTTAAAGTCGCTCATGATATGGACCGTCTACATAATGACGACTCATGGTCGTAGCACCAGCTATTCAATTGAGCTTCATCACCACTTCACTTGTGGCTGACAGGATTATGTGGCAATCATTACGTATAAAGACTCCCTTATGATTTATTTGAAGGATACAGTGGACCCCTGGTAATCCGGCCCCTTTCTAATCCGGCACCCCCTGTAATCCGACAAGTCTATTTTATTATTGAACTAGCTGATGCCCGCGACTTCGTTCGCGTGAATGTAAGCTTTTTAAAAATCCCGTGGGAACACTTTTATTTTCCGGGATAAAAAGTAGCCTATGTGTTAATCCAGGATATTATCTATCTCCATTCTAAATTTCAGCCAAATCCGTTCAGTAGTTTTTGCGTGAAGGAGTAACAAACATACACACACACACAAACACACACACACACACACACACACACACACACACACACACACACACACATACATACAAACTTTCGCCTTTATAATATTAGTGTGATTGGAAGGATATACAAGAAACCCATGTCCAGCTGTGGACATCTTTCAATCAATCAATCATTTGCTAGTTGTAAATCGTTTGCTGTGTATCGATTGATGATGATAATGATGCATTTTAATCAGTCAATCAATCAGCCTGTTTGCGTCCACTGCTGGACATAGGCCTTCCTAAGAGCGCGCCACCATACACGATCCTCCGCCTTCCTCATCCACCCACTTCCCCCTACTTTCTTAGAGCTCGTTCACACAGGCTGCGCAAGCGTAGACGTAGCGCGTACCATTGCATTGTAATGTATGGAACTGTATGAGACATGGCATACCGCTTGCGTGGCGTGAACGTTCACGTAGACGTAATGCGTGCAGTTATGTCTACGCACGTGTCACGTGTACGTGCTGCATACGCAATTGGTGTGAATCTGCTATTAAGGTCGTCAGTCCAGTGGGTCGAAGGTCCCACACTGCGCTTGCTGATACGCGGTCTCCACTCCAGAACACGTCTGCCCCAGCGGCCATCAGTTCTGCGACAGACGTGGCCTGCCCACTGCCACTTCAGCTGGCTAATTCCTTGAGCTATGTCGGTCACTCTGATGAATTTATACAGTTCATATTAAGCATACAAAACTTATATCGCGTAAGTAGTTTGATAACCAAGGCACAAGGTGATGAATGTATTTTTTCTTGAAAATAACTGTCGTCTGCAAATACCTTTAGGGAGCCGTTTCTGAGTCATTTTATCTGACAGTTGCCACTTGTGTTGAGGATTATGAAGCAACTAGCCGATGCCCGCGACTTCGCCCGCGTGGATTTAGGTTTTTCAAAATCCCGTGGGATCTCTTCGATTTTCCGGGATAAAAAGTAGCCTATGTGCTAATCCAGGATATTATCTATCTCCATTCCAAATTTCAGCCAAATCTGTCAAGTAGTTTTTGCGTGAAGGAGTAACAAACATACACACACACACACACATACAAACTTTCGCCTTTATAATATTAGTGTGATGATAATCCGTAGAAAGATACCCTAGTATTTATTTCACACTTGGAGATTATCGCGAAAGCTCTACACAACCTATCTATCTAATGTTTCATGGCTGAGTTTGTTGTGGGCTCTTCTCAGACTTGGGCGCGTTTTGAACCCTCGTAGCTTTAGTTTTAAGTTTACGAAATTAACACGTAATTATCACCACTATATCGTACAAATATAACAATTCTGACCATCAAAAGAAGAACAATAGTACCTACTTTGAATAAATGATTTTGACTTTGATTTTGACTTCACAAAGAATTTCTTGGAACGAAGTCGCGTACAAATGCTAGTAATTCATAAAGCACTTTAAATTGCAATACTAGGTCAAGTGCTATATCCGAATACTATTTAACTATCTATCTTCAACGTCTTACATTAGTTTTATAGTTGGTACAAAAAATAATCGTAAACCATAATGGATCGCCATAGAAATTATATGGATTGGGTTTTATGATTCAATTTTTATAGGGCTTACTAAATATGGCTTAGATGACCAGCTACTTATTTTATACTTTTTAGGGTTCAGTATCTCAAAAGGAAAAACGGAACCCTTATAGGATCACTTTGTTGTCTGTCTGTCTGTCCGTCTGTCGTGTCTGTCAAGAAAATCTATAGGGTACTTTCCGTTGACCTAGAATCATGAAATTTGGCAGGTAGGTACCTACTAATAGCACAAATAAAGGAAAAATCCGGAAGCCGTGATTTTTTAATTTTTTTTTAATTCACTATAGGTAAGCGCTTGACCACAATCACACCTGATGGAAAGTGATGATGTGGTCTAAGATGGGACGCGTTTACCTAGAAGGTGCCTATATTCACTCTTGTTTTAAAGATACCCGGATTGTAATTGGTAGGAAACACAGATCGCGGAAGATGTGGTCACATCACAAAAAAAAATTAAAATGTGTTCATATGAACAAATAATAATTAGTATTTTCAATTTTAAAAGTAAGATAACTATACCAAGTAGGGTATCATATGAAAGGGAAATAACATTATAACTTTACGATGATAATATCAGAAGTTCGGATTATAATTTTATGTTTATGTTTATAGGAACACAAGTTCTTATAAACATAAACATATAAATTATACGCAGTAGTACATAAACCTAGGCAATAGGCATGAGAACAGGAATGCTAGAGCTGATAGCGCTTAGTCACGACGCATGACCTAGACTGCCGTGGCTAGAATACCTAATGTACCCACCTACCTTACTATCTACCTACTAGTTAGTACACTCTCATGTCTTGAGATATTTCCTAAGTACTCTTCTATAGTGACGACCTCCACAGCGAAGTTCTAAGTGCGGTCTTATTTTTAGCCCCTGACCCAAAAAGAGGGGTGTTATAAGTTTGACGTGTATATCTGTGTATCTGTCTGTGGCATCGTAGCTCCTTAAGTAATGAACCGATTTTAATTTAGTTTTTGTTTTGTTTGAAAGGTGGCTTGATCGAGAGTGTTCTTAGCTATAATCCAAGAAAATCGGTTCAGCCGTTTGAAAGTTATCAGCTCTTTTCTAGTTACTGTAACCTTCACTTGTCGGGGGTGTTATAAATTTTTAATTTACACTTTGTTACATTTAATAGATTAGCATATAACTGCTATCAGATCTAATGGCAGATGATGTAGTCTAAGATGGAGCGCGCTTGCCTAGATCCCTATTCACTCTTGACTTGAAGGTACCCATAAAAGTGGAGGTCAAAACTGATGCCGGAAGGGCGTTCCATATCCTATAGCGGTTCGAATTAGAAACGCTTCTATTCGACGTTTAAAGACGTTTCAAGTGAAAACACATGGTTGATGGTTGGCCCAGATAATACTATTTCGTGACCCAATTGACCAGTAAAGCGAGCGTGGGTAAATTTGTTCGGTCACAATTTACACCTAGACCCGAAAGAAACGAGCGCGCCCAATTTGTACCGCCAATATTTGTGTTGGGCGAGATTTGACCCAATTGGCTTCGTTTTATTGGGCCAGGTCTTGGCCAAATTAAAGAAGAATAACATAATCAACATTAAATATAATCCATACACCTCTACATAATATATAAAGACTTCTGACTGACTGACTGTTCTGTCAACGCAAAGCCTGAACCACTAATGAGGAAAAAGTTAAAGTTGAAATTTTGAAAGAAAGCAAACAGCCTAAATTAATGGAAATAGTTTAAATTCCTAATGGGTTTTACGTGACATACGGAGCGGTTTTGCTTGACGGTAAGATGGTAACAAGCCACGACCGAAGCCTTCCAGCAGGGTAAATACGTTGGATTCCAAAAAAGTGGTAACCGACGTATTACGTCATATTTTGTACGCCTGATTAGTCGATATGCCATTGCATTACTTTTTTATACTGTGAAAAAATTCATCTGTCACTCACTGTCAGTCATCTGTCACTCAAATGGCAGTGGAGTATAGTCTCACGCACGAAATCAGATTTTGATACTTTATACTGTTATATACTATACTATAAATAGCTCAAATTACAAGCGATATTTAACTAGCTGTGACCTAGCTGTGATCTGCAACTTCGTCTGCCTAAAGTTTGGTTTTCCATATTATTTTCTCGAGCTGTTCAAATCAGAAATGGGGATATCCGTAGGAGAACCTAACCGACATGCTCAACAGGGCTGCGAAGCTGAAGTGGTAATGGACAGAGCACATAATTCGAAACACAAGATAAACCAATCTTATTTCATAAGAAAGTTCATAAATAAATAATAATCAACGACTTCGTCCGTGTGGACTATATGGAGTTAGGTTTTCAATATCTTGAGGAAACTGTATAATTTACCGGGATACAAAAGGCTATCTAGGACTTTATCTATGCAAAAAAGCGCATCGTTAGTTACGTTGCTCCGTTGCGACGTGATTGAAGGACAAACCAAACAACCATTAAACAAACAAACAAGCACGCTTTTGCATTTATAATATGAGTAGTGATGATGAAAGATTATAAAATGTAATTTGATTACGTCATATAAAAACGAATTTCGTAATAAAATCTATATTTATCTACTAACAAGGGCTAGGTAATAAAATACGAAAGGGCCATGTGTTAGAGCCCAGATAAGCGATGACCGTGATCGGAGAATTAATAGGGGGCCGTAAAATCAAATTCTCTCCCAAATATTTTTTGCTAGATCAAAAGCACACACCGAAATAGCTTCTAGAGTGAGAGCCAGCGCGTGCCAGACCTTCTTTATTTTATAAAAGCTGAAAGTTTCTCTGCGTATTGTCCCCAGCATAGGAAGGAATGATCAGCGACTATAAAGTTATATCATGGTGGATTTGGTAGATAACAGGTAATAAAGGTGTAAAAAATTTACGTCAAAATATAAAGTCTAATGGTTTTTATATTTTCTTCGAAATAGTATTACCTAACAAGTGTAAATTAAAAATTTATAACACCCCCGACAAGACGTGAAGGTTACAGTAACTAGAAAAGAGCTAATAACTCTCAAACGGCTGAACCGATTTTCTTGGATTATAGTTAAGAACACTCTCGATCAAGCCACCTTTTAAACAAAAAAAACTAAATTAAAATCGGTTCATTAGTTTAGGAGCTACGATGCTACAGATAGATACACATCTCAAACTTATAACACCCCTCTTTTTGGATCGGGGGTTAAAAATCACGTGCATTGCCAGACAGTTAGTGTCGTGGCAACCCCCTGCCAGACGTCCTTAAAGTTTTTCAAGTTTAAAAACCTTCAGTACCCTAGGTACCAAGTAACCTAGGTACTGAGCCCTAAATATCGGTGGAGATGCAAATAATTTCATCTCACAAGATTAATGACTTCATAACGCAATAAGATTATTATTCATACTCATCTCTGAGTCATAATCTGAACAATAAAGTACGAAGCCTTGACATTGAAGAGTAAATAAAATAAATAATGACGAGATCTGACCTCCATACATTAGAATATAAACATCTTATAGAGTACCGTAGTGGAATATAATCTAGGCCATTTCTAGGATTCCGTATGCCAACGGGACCTAATTAAATAAATTAATAATTAAATACAAGTGTAAATTAAAAATTTATAACACCCCCGACAAGTGAAGGTTACAGTAACTAGAAAAATGCTGATAACTTTCAAACGGCTGAACCGATTTTCTTGGATTATAGCTAAGAACGATCTCAATCTTAGCTATAATCCAAACTAAATTAAAATCGGTTCATTAGTTTAGGAGCTACGATGCCACAGACAGATACACAGATACACACGTAAACTTATAACACCCCTCTTTTTGGGTCGGGGGTTAAAAATAACGAAGGTCTGGCACGCGCTGGCTTTTAGTCCAATAGAAATAATAGTCGTCATACGTTTACATAGAAAAGCGCTGAATTCTTACCTAGATAATCAGATTTATTAGATTTTCATACTAATTGGGTCAGAAGTGGGAATGGGAGTGCCACAATAAAATTATGCCGCTCACCGGGGAGCAAATGGACGTTTATGGGGATGGGGGATTTATGGGCTGGCAAGTGGCAATACTGTAATGTGATGCTTTTCATTTCCCACTCTTTGACGTCATAGTTCAGGATGACGCTATTTTAAATAGTGTATTCATTACACTAAGAACCAAGCTTATATGTATATCTATAGGACAAATAAACGGACGGACTCCGTATGTATGATGTATATTATGTTAACATATAGAGAGACAGTGAGAGCCAGCGCGTGCCAGACCTTCGTTTTATATCGTTCGAGACAACAGGTAAAGGTTAAGATTTTTTACACCTTTACCTGTTATCTGAAACAAAAGTGTGAAAGTATCAAGTCTAAGGGTGTCTAAACAATTTATATTTTATCCTCCTTATTTCTTAGCATCCTCAGGAGATTGATGCTCCGGTGTCGGGGCGAAACGTGCGTCGAGAGTAGTGGAAAAGTCTTGTGTGGTGGTGCATGTGAGTGGTGGTGGCAGTGCTTGCTTGGGAACTTGGCTTTATTGCTTGGTTGGGGAGGTAAGCGGTGCTTAGCTTGTAACTGCATGTTTGACCATACAGATTTTTTCTGTTGGCGGATTATAGCAAAATAATTTTTAACTGTTTCTTGCTAAACATGAACTTCCGCAAAGTAACGCCTGATTCTATCCAATAAATTTATATTTTCTTTGGAAGTATTAGAAATCACGTCGTACATTAACTCTCATTCGGAAAGTAGTGTCTACTGAGTAGAGCCTCGTCTTGGAATTAAATACCTTTGGTTATAGTTAAACTAAATTGCGTCAATGTACAGTACAGGAACGTATAAAAAGCTCGTAAACTTGCGTTAGAATTGGGGAAACGACCTGCTTTTATTTAGGTTATGCAGGAATGGTTCAGTTATTGTTAGTAGGTACGTTCAATTTACAAAACAGGCTATGAGTAGGTTGGGTTATATTCCCGGGAGGGGTTCGAAATTTTATAATTTCTAAATTTCTGGTCTGGTCCGGTGAGAGGCTTCGGCCGTGGCTAGTTACCATCCTACCGGCAAAGCCGTGCCGCCAAGCGATTTAGCGTTCCGATACGATGCCGTGTAGAAACCAAAGGAATATGGGTTTAATGAAAACTGCCATACGCCTTCCAGGTTACCCCGCTTTTATCTTAGACTGCATCATCACTTACCACCAGGTGAGATTGCAGTCAAGGGCTAACTTAAACATCTGAATAAACTACAGGACTATAAGACCCTGAACTAATCCCACGAGGAAATTCCGCGAAAGTCGTCAATGCATGAGTCATCTCCAAATAAAATAAACTCCGCATCCGTTCCCCATGGTGTGATGATGTCATACGTAAACTTATGGTTGTTATTAGTTAATTGCTTTTCGGTTGGTAGGTACGCTTTTAACTTTGGTGGCAGTTCATCTTATTTCACACTAGTTGATGCCCGCGACCTCGTCCGCGTGGGTTTGTTTATTTAAAATCCAGTGGGAACTCTTTGATTTTTCGGGATGAAAAGTAACCTATGTGTTAATCCAGGGTATAAACTATTTCCGTTTCCAGCCAAATCCATCCAGTAGCTTTTGCGTGAAAGAGTAACAAACACACACATAAACCCAAACTTTCGCCTTTATAATATAAATGTGACTAGTGATGCGCCCTGGCTTCGCACGAGAGCAATGTAGATGCTAATGTGGTGTCAGTGTGGTTATTACCCGACTACGGCAAGGCCAAAATGAAGAGTTATGATTGTAGCAGTCTATTACATACATAGACTGCTACAATCATAACCCTTCATTTTGGCTTTGTGTTTATGTGTGTTCCACCTTAGGGCCTAAACTACTGGGCCGATTTTGATGGATGAGGTGTCAATCGATACGTTATTACAGTCCAGGTGACATAGGCTACATTTTATACGAAAATAATCGACTAATCGCTAAAAATAATTGAAACTATTCTTTCTACAACAGATGACTTTCACAGCTCTTTCTGTTACCATAGTTGTTGTTGTTAGGTATCATTTCTGTTACCTAACAACAACATAATATTGTAATAACAAATATATGCATTTTCTTTCTTTTCTTTCTTTCTAACCTTTAGCGGTCCCCTGAGGTGACGAGCGGTTGGATAAAAACTTAACTAAACTTAGGATATTTTTTTTTAAATGATTTTAATTTTTAGAGGTTTTTGTGTCGGGAGTTTTTAATTTAATTTTTACACTATGTAAACTGTAGAGATTAGTCTGGTGGGTAAAAGCTTCGGCCGTGGCCAGTTACCTAAGTAAAGATAGCAATAAGGGCTCTAAGGACATGCAATCCAGTAATTAGCAGCAAGGGCATATGAGACGATTAATGTGCGAGATGTTATCTAGGCATGAGGAAGTTATTGTAGTAATTAACAGTAACTGCTGACAGCAAAAGATTGTATCTCAACAATAAATAGGAGTGCAATGCATATGTCGGCGTCAATCCCAGAATATAAAGCCATTATTGTAATTCATAGATCATAACAAACATTAATTCAAGTTACAATGATAATTATTTACACTCTAGCCTTTAAAATCACATTAATAAAATTAAGTATTCAGAAACATGTCTACTCTTCCACTTTTCTTTCAAAAATTAGCTTTTCCCGCCGAGACACGCCCTCTGGCGTGGCCAACGTGATTTGTCGAAAATGGAGTCAATTAACATTTTCTATATTTCTTAATTAAATAATTATCTAGTTAAATAACATATTAAATATCTTAAGAATAATAAGATATTTAATTAATATCAAAACAAACAACAGAAGGTCATAGTTATCAACTTATAAATTCTATTAGGACAATAATTCTATAGTATTGGCGCCAATTCAGTATGAAATAGAGATCTTCAGGAAACTCACTAGGCGGCGCTAGGATCGTGGAGGTTTTTAAACAAGGAGGTTCTATATATGAATAAATCTTAGACCGAAAGAGGTTATTATTAAAGAAGATTCTATATAATAATTTTATAAAGCAAACACGCCCACACATACCTACTGCATAATTATCAGGAACTAGAAGATGCCCGCGGCTTCGCCCGCGTGGATTTCGGTTTTTTAAATCCCGTAGGAACTCTTTGTTTTTCCGGGGAAAAAGTAGCCTATGTCCTTCCCCGGGATGTTTCCCATGTCTGTACCAAATTTCATTAAAACCGGTTCAGCGGTTAGGCCGTGAAAACGTAGCAGACAGACAGACAGACACACTTTCGCATTTATAATATTATAGTATGGATTGCATAGTGACTTCATCCGCGTGGACAACGCCAATTTCAAACCCCTATTTTACTACCCCCTTAGGGGATAAATTTTGGGAAATCCTTTCTTAGCGGATGTCTGTCATAATAGCTATCTGCATGCTAAGTTTCATCCCGACCCGGCGACCCGTCCAGTAGTTTGAGCTGTGCGTTGATAGATCACTCAGGCTGAAATCTATAAAGCGAACTTTGACTTTGCTCTGACTTAAGATTGAGTTAAAACGAGACAGATTTATGTGAGAGATATAGCTCTGTCTCGTTTTAACTCTGTCTTAAGTCTAAGCAAAGGCAGAGCGCGCTCTATAGATCTCACCCTCAGTCAGTCAGTCAGCTTTTCCTTTTGTAGGTATATCACACTTCATATCTGTGCTTCATACTATCATACTAATATTATAAAGAAGAAAGTTTGTGTGGATGTGTGTATGTTTGTTACTCTTTCACGCAAAAACTACTTAATGGATTTGGCTGAAAAAAATTGAGATAGATTATACCCTGGATTAACGAATAGACTACTTTTTAACACGGAAAATTATAAAGGTCCTTCGGGATTTTTAAAAAACCTATATCCACGCGAACGAAGTCGCGGGCATCAGCTAGTCTTTAGGTAATAGGGGTCAAGACTCTCAGCGATGGGCATCACGACAAAGAGAAGTATCAGGTGACTTCACTCACCTCACGTTCGAACTTCCCACGGGTTATCGATAGTCGATGATACTCTATCTATCTATCAGCGAAATTTATTTGTGTAAACATTTTGAGATTTATTGTATTGAAGAGGATCCGTTGAAATAATATTTCAACTAGGTACTTGAAATACCTACAACTTTGTAAGTATAGGTAGGTACTTCTCTCATCACAAAAATCCAAACTGTTCCAAACTAAACAAGTGTAAACACCCCCGACAAGTGAAGGTTACAAGTAATAATTAGAAAAGAGCTGATAACTTTCAAACGGCTGAACCGATTTTCTTGGATTATAGCTAAGAACACTCACTTCTTTCAAACAAAAAAAACCAAATTAAAATCGGTTCATTAGTTTAGGAGCTACGATGCCACAGACAGATAAGACAGATACACAGATACACAGACACACAGATACACACGTCAAACTCATAACACCCCTCTTTTTGGGTCGGGGGTTAAAAACATTACGGTGCTTTGATTTTGTACTCAGTAGTGGACCGACAACGAGTTATAATGATGATGATGATATCATGATTATTGATAGTTCTTATCTTTTCTTTATGAACTGTGTCCTTTCTTGTCCGATACTTACTTACTTCTCGAATTTTTGACGACCTCCCTGGCACAGTGGTTATCGCTGTGGTCTTATTAGTGGAAGGTCCCGGGTTCAATTCCTGGCAGGGATTTGGAATTTTATTATATCTAAACTGGTCTGGTCTGGTGGGAGGCTTCGGCCGTGGCTAGTTGCCCATGCCGCCAAGCGATTTAGCGTTCCGGTGTGCCTTTGGTTTCTACACACGGCATCGTTTCGGCACGGCATGGCAAAGAGGACGGTTTAATGAAAAACTACCACACCCCTTCCATCTTAGGCTGCATAATCACTTACCACCAGATGAGGTTACAGTCAAGAGCTAACTGTATATGAATTAAAAAAACTACAATAAATGTAGTAGATCAAGAATAAATAAATCTAACGCAGTATTAGCGTTTCGTAATCACATAAACCTACCGGAAAGTATCTATGTCAAGAACACTGTGAACATAGTAATAATAATATGATGGTTTGACTACAAACCGAGCCACTACAACAGAGTCCACCTGTTAGATTTTCTTAGATATGGTCCAAATTAGGAAATCGAGCGTTTTAAAAACAGTTAAACAGCACTAGAATCCGACTACTAGCCGCGAACTGCCGATAGATAGCGATAGATTAGTCCAAAATTGCTTGTCTGTCGCTCGGTATATTATAACTAATACTAATATATTATATTAGGAACTCTGAAGTATTATCATCATAATGAACCAAAATTTTTCCACGTCTGATGTTTTTATTTTATTTTATTAATTTTATTTTGTTTCATTTTATTTTATTTTTTTGGCACAATACACAATATACAAAACTTTGACTATAATATTATTATTTTAATTACTTCAATTATTTTAATTTTACATTATTTTATTTTATTTTAATTTTAATTTACGTAATTTAATTTAATTTGTATAAAATTATGGACAATTTATACTGTCTGAAATAAAATATTTTTATTTATTTATTTATTTATAACATTGTACTATATTTATATTATTATGAAATTGACTGAAAAATTTTTTGGAAACCCCCACTTTTTTTGGATGTAACATCCTTCAGCTCGATTTTTTTCGTATAAAATGTAGCCTATGTCACCCGGACCAAAATAACGAATCGATTGACATCTCATTCATTCAAATCGGCTGCAATCGGCTTGCAAAAAAACACATAAATACAAACCTACATACATACATACATAGACTGCTAAAATCATAACCCTTCCTTTTGGCTTTGCCGTAGTCGGGTAAAAATAAATACATTATACTGAACAGTTGTCATTATTTCAACCCGTTGCCAGTCCACTACTGAGCAAAATAACCTAACCCCTTCTCACTCTCTCAGAATGAGAAGGGGTTAGGCCATGTAGGTAGGTTATAATTACCACACTGGTCATGTGCGTGGAGAACTCTCAGGCATGCAGGTTTCCTCACGATGTTTTCCTTCACCGTTAAAGCAAGTGATATTTAATTGCTTAAAACGCACGTAACTGAAAAGTTAGAGGTGCGTGCCCGGGATCGAACCCCCGACTGCTGATTAGGAGCCGGACGTGCTAACCACTAGGCTATCACAGCTTGTAACTTGTGAAGTTCTTATAACTTGTACCACACATATCGCTAGCAAGATAAATATTTGAAACTATTGAACGTTATCATAACGCCGCGCAGTAAAGGCGCGTTCACAAATAAACCCAACAACTAAGTTATAAACCGTGCTGCTTAGCGTGTTTTGTGTAAACTAGGCCTTTTGTATTCCTTATAGGTAAGTTTCAGTAAGTACAATATTTATACTCCTTACTTAATATTATAAATGTGAAAGTGTGTCTGTCTGTCTGCGACAGTGAGAGACAATCTGTCTGTCAACAGTGAGAGACAGTCTGTGTGTCTGCTAGCTTTTCACGGCCCAACAGATTGACCAATATTGATGGAATTTGTAGTGCTGTAATCTTTCGAAGTTCCGGAGTTACGCCAAAACCGGAATTCCGGAGTTTAAGCCCTACACCACGCTGGTCAAGTGTAGATCGTCAAACTTCTCTCAGACATGCAGGTTTCCTCACGATGTCTTTCTTTAACTTTATTAAAACAAGTGATATATACTGCGGATGAAGTCGCGGGCAACTGCAAGTGTCTATAAAAGTAGAAACTGACTAACTGGCATGTCGTCGGACAACAAAAGCCCCCATAAACACATTAATACACGTCACTACAATGAATATAACATAAACTATCCCATAAAAAACCCGCCAAAATACCCTGACCCCTCCATCTTCATTTATTAAAGTCAAATACAGTGGTTTCATCTTAAAAACGGCTCATCTTACACTGGTGGGCGGAGGCGGCATTTCTTTTGTACATTTGATATTGTAATACGTGGTGTGAATGGGATTATGAGTTATGAATAAAGGTCGGGTCAAACAGAAAGCGTGACGCAGCAAGGGCATTTCGAACCACTGCCAATGGTAGAGTAAATATTTTTTTATAAAACAACCATGAACACAACGTATTATTTCTCGTTCAAAGAGCTGCATTGAAATATGGGTCTTTAAAAAGTAGGTGCGCCAGGAAGGTCGTCGAAAAAGCTTAGCTTTTTGTACCTTGAACTGCAATTAAAATTGGTATTCAAATCCTAATCCATACTAATATAATAAATGCGGAAGAGTGTCTGTCTGTTCGTCTGTTGCTAAGTTTTCACGGTCCATTTGTTCAACCGATTTTAATATAATTTGGTAATGAGTTAGCTTACATCCCGAGTATGAATACAGGTTACTTTTTATCCCGGAAATTCAAACGGGATTTTTAAATATAACCACGCGGTAGTATTCGCTTTCATTATCTCACTGAAATAAAACACTGAGGGAGAGGCTTAAAGAATATGTGCCACGTAAGGGCGCTTAGCCTTTATGCTAAAGTAAATAAACGTGAGTTTGAGTTGTTATCAAGAAGAACGCCGCGCCTCGTCTACACTCCACTCTACCGTTGTGTGTTGTGCCCACGTATTATAAACCCATCGCTTACACCCTCGCTAAAAGAACCGTATCTTGTCGCTGCCGTCACGCGTTTTGTTGGACTAGGCCTTAATTTAGAAGGCATTATTTCCCAAACTGATTCAAGTGGGAATCTGACCTCGTTCGGAAGTTTGAAACTCAAACCAAATATAGCTTACTTACATCGAATCATATAAATATAGTAGGTACTTTACATGCACTTAAAATACAATAACCTTTGCTTCAAGGGTTATAATCCGTTAACTGTACCTATCAATAATTTTTGCATCTTTAGCTCTTATGTTAAAGTTGTAAAGTTCAAAATAATTAAATTTTTGTTAGAAGAGGTTACCCTTTCAGGATTTATTTATATTTTACATTTCAATGAGTCAGAGTATGCAGCTGGTCAAATATTTCTTATTACATTGGTATTTATGGAACTGACAGTAACTAACTAATGATAGCAACGTAGGGTCTGAAACTCGAGATTTTGTACGCTGGCCAAATATGGATTGTATATGACAACATTATGAAGAATTCTCAGGCGTGCAAGTTCTTTTTCATGTATAGAAGCCCCCCTGAAAAATAAGTTAGTTGAATTTCTAATTCAATATTCCGTTTTTAAGCCTCAATAGCTCAACGGTTATAGGAGTGGACTGAATTCCGAAAGGTCGGCGGTTCAAACCCCAGCCGTTGCGCTATTGTCGTACCCACTCCTAGCACAAGCTTTACGCTTAGTTGGAGGGGAAAGGGCAATGTTAGTCATGATTAAAATGGCTAGTATTCTTTAAAAAAAAAAAAAATAGGTTTTGGGTCAACATTCTACACCAAATACCAAAATTTCAGGTTTGTAACTCATTTCGTCTACGAGCTACAGACCTGTGACACGCGGACAGACGACAGACATTAATTAGGGTTCCGTTTTTACCCTTTGGGCAGGGAACCCTAAAAATTATACTATGTTCGTAAGTTTTGAAAGGGGGCGGCGTATTATTCCAGCATTTAGTCACAAAGCGTCGCATACAAGGAAGTAGAGCTGATCATGGTAGAACCGGGTCGCTTCAATTAGCTCTAATTAACAGACACACAGCTATATCGTGATGACTAGTTCGCTTAGTGGATTAAATGTTTGTCTCCAACTAATATATCAAGGTTTTAACGAGTGCCTTTTCTATTTAACCTTCAAATATCTGGTGGGAGGGGCTTGCTATAATCCGCTGAAAAATGCAAATCTATATGGTACAACATGCAGCATGCGACATGCACCGCCCGCCCTCCCACTGCTAAGCATGCAGGAAAAGCCAGCCACCAAGCCCCACGAGATCACTTCTTGTAGAATTACTTGCATGTGAAATTCATTCCCTTAGAATTTCTAAAAATCATGAAGCACTTGTACTAACTTTAATTTCCTTCAATCCACAACACAGCCAGTATTTTTGTTCGGGTTTGTCCTTCAAGCACGTCGCAACGAGATTTTTTGCATGGTTAAAGCTAAAGATCTTTTTATCCCGGAAAATCAAAGACTAACGCGGGATTTTTACAACCTCAAACGGAATTTATACTACGAAATTAGTGCCACGAAATTAGTTTCACGACATTAATTTCATTATCAATTGAAATTAGACGTTTACACGGGCAATTGATAATGAAATTAATGTCGTGAAACTAATTTCGTGCAACTAATTTCGTAATGTAAATTCCGCTTTAATCCACACGAACGAAGAGCGCGGGCATGTAATTTAAAACAAACAAAAAATGAAGAACGCACAATTCCGCGTATCTGTCCGTGGCCTAATTAAGCATGGCCGCCGGCAAATAGGTCATTTGGTCATCGCTAATGTGCATTATGCTTATTAGAAGCTGAAATATGTCCGCCAGTCACGGCATACTATGCTTTATGGGAACTTTGATGAACCTAGGTATAGTACGCGACAGGGTGAGATGGCAATTGGGGTGGGAACGCCCGTGCTATAGCGGGGTAGCGCGGGTGACGTGCGGGTGTGCGGGGCGTCCCCCCGCCTCATACCCCGATTGCCATCTCGAGCTATATACATATAGATACCTAAGCAACCCTTATAGGGTCATTTTGTTATCTGTCTGTCAACCTAATACCTATAGGGTACTTCCCGTTGACCTAGAATCATCAGACAGGTAAGTAGTTCTTTGGCACAAGTAAAGAGAATAATTCGAAAACCGTGAATTTGTGTTTACATCACTAAGAAAAATAGAAAATTGTTATTTTTTTGTGCAATGGGACGGAACTCTTCGTGTGTAACTCCAAATCGCACTTGACCGGGTTTTAGTAGTGGGAGGGCGGGCGGTGCATATTTGCAAGCTGCACGTTGCACCATACAGAATTGTTTGTTTTGACGGATAATAGCAAACTACTAGCGACCCGCCCCGGCTTGCCACGGGTGGCTCATTACAATTTATTTTCCTAGGGATCTCTAAATTTTTTGAAAATTAAATATATTTAGTCTATCTTACTCAGGAATAATGTAGATTTCTACAGGTGAAAGAATTTTCAAAGTCTGTTCAGTTGTTTCAGAGATTACCGCCTACATACAAACTTACAAAGTTTACCTCTTTATATAATAGTATTGAAATAGTGTAGATTAGTGAAGTTCTTTATGTAGGTACTAGGTACCATGGAATTCCGCAGAGTAACGCCTGATTCTATCCAATAAGTATAAATGTGCTTAGTTTTACTGGGGAACCCTAAAAAGCAAACTGAACCATACTTCAGAAATCTGTAATTATTTACCAAGCCAACTTCCAATTAATTGACTTATTGGCCAGCGAGTCACGGTTGGCCGTAATTTTTACATAACTACCAGTAATAAAATGCGATACCGCAATTACAGAGTGGTTACAGGCGATGGTAGACGTCGTAATTTACTGTAATTATCACCATGAGACATGTTTTCATTTTCTAATCAATACATATAAAATCCGGAACGAGGAAATTAGCCGAAGAATAAAAGATAAAAGGATTAGCAAGCTGAAGTGGCAATGGGCAGGTCATGTCTGTCGCAGAACCGACGGTTGATGGGGCAGAGGTATTCTGGAGTGGACCCCGCGTACGGGTAAGCGCAGTGTGGGACGACCTCCAGCCCGCTGGACCGATGACCTGAAGAAGGTGGCGGGGAGCGGGTGGATGAGGAAGGCGAAGGACCGTGTTTGGTGGCGCGCTCTTCAAAAGACTTATATCCAGCAATGGACGCATATAGACTGATGAGATTGGGTTGGATTACCAAAGTTTGTGATAGATTTTTCAAGTATGTCACCTCTATGATGGCTCCGCTAAGTACCAAATAGCGGCTCTCTAAGCCTCTCTCTAAGACTAAGGTTTGGCACTCTTACGCGATCCGTGTTTCCTACCAATTACAATCCGGGTATCTTTAAAACAAGAGTGAGTAGGCATCTTCTAGGTAAACACGTTCTTAGGCCACATCATCACTTTTCATCAGGTGTGATTGTGATCAAACGCTTGCCTTCTATACTATACCTACTAATAAATAAAATTGGAGTGTCTGTCTGTAATTTCGAAATAACTACCGCATATTAAGGTCATATGGTTATTTGAACGATACTATAACTGAATCACACGTTTTTAAAATTTTTGTCTGTCTGTGTGTCTGTCTGTTTGAAAAGGCTAATCTTGGGAACGGCTGAACCGATTTTGACGGGATTTTCACAGACAAGTGGAGAATTGACCAGGGAGTAACATAGGCTACTTTTTTAACCGACTTTCAAAAAGGGAGTTGTGTTTTTCTACCTATGTACACCGAAATCTCCGAGATTTTTGAACCGATTTGCGTCATTTCTTTTTTAATCGATAGAGAAACTTTGCGACATTGTTTCATAAAAAATTTGGAGTCCAATTCCTCAATCCTGATGCTGCAGGGGATTTGACCAATCCACGCGGGCGAAGCTGCGGGCATCAGCTAGTATTGAATAAAAAAAGTCTTTTAAACCAAGAAGTGCTTTCAAACAGTCAAAAGGCTTTTAAACCAATCAGTATTCCTATCATGACAGCATGGTCGACACGCCGTCTTTCCTCGTTTTATAATACGCCATCATTTGCATGCAAAGCGACCCTCTCATGAATATTACACTAGTCACTTCACCCGACTGTTATCATATTGCTACTATGAATCGATTGATATGATGTGTTGAATAATTTAATGTTACTTTGCAGTGTTATTCATTGTAGGGTAATGGTTATTTTATGTAAATCCATAAGCTTGTGTATCTACCGTAGTTTGAAAGCAGTCATAGTCTAGTCACTGGGGCCTAGTGGCTATTCGGGAGGTCGTTGGTTCAATTCTGGGCACGGACCTCTAACTTTTGAAATTGAATTTAACTAGGTATTATATTTTTTTCGGAGTTATGTGCGTTTTTAACCCCCGACCTTAAAAGAGTGGTGTTTATTTATTTTATTTATTTATTTTTATTTTACATCTAATTGAACGGCAGAGCCACTTACACGAACTAGATGATACAAATACAAAAAGAAAAATAAAATAAAAGGTAAAGATAGAACAAAATATGATACAAGTGGTGTTATAAGTTTGACTTGTGTATCTGTGTATATGTGTATCTGTCTGTGGCAACATAGCTCCTAAACTAATGAACCGATTTTAATTTAGTTTTTCTTTTGAAAGGTGGCTTGATCGAGAGTGTTCTTAGCTATAATCCAAGAAAATCGGTTCAGCCGTTTGAAAGTTACCAGCTCTTTTCTAGTTATTACTGTAACCTTCACTTGTCGGGGGTGTTATAAATTTTTAATTTACACTTGTGAGCAATTAAATATCACTTGCTTTGACAGTGAAGGAATACATTGTGAGGAGACATCTGGATGCCTGAGAGTTCTTCATAATGTTCTCAAAGGTGTGTGAAGTCTGCCAATCCACACTGGACTAGCGTGGTGGAGCCTAAACCTTTCTCATTCTGAGTGGAGACCTGTGATCAGTAGTGGGCCGGTGATGGGTTGAATATGGTGATGATAATGCGGTGGTTGCCCAGATCTGTGTCCATATCTACGGTGTATCACACTAATATTATAAAGGTGAAAGTTTGTATGTATGTTTGTTACTCCTTCACGCAAAAACTACTGGACGTATTTGGCTGAAATTTGGAATGGAGATAGATAATATCCTGGATTAGCACATAGGCTACTTTTTATCCCGGAAAATCAAAGAGTTCCCACGGGATTTCAATAAACCTAAATCCACTCGGGCGAAGTTGCGGGCATCGGCTAGTCATTCAAATATTTTCTCAAAATGATACATGAAACCAAATATTTGCCTGTACCCCATACAACAGAGCGTCAGGTATTCAATGCTTGCCTATAAAAGGTAAAACTAAACATATTGTATCAACAAGCGATCCAGAAACTATTTTAGAGTTATTACCGCTTGAAAAGACATACCGACATGCCACGAGTGGTGTGTGGTACACGTCACAAGAGATAGCGGGAAAGCGATACTTGTTTCCACTAGCGATCGCCCGCGCTTGACTTCCGTGGAAACAATGAATTCGGTCTTATTTCTTGTCTATATTTCGCTGGAATAACATAAAAATATTCGCCAAAATAAATGCAAAAATCGGTATTAAATTGAAAATCGCAAAAAAAAAAAAAAAAACATGGCGTCGCACATTCGCGGAATTATAGAAAACGCCAACCAGAGAAAAGTTGTCATCAAAAGGAATCTTAAGCTAGAGATTGACTTATAACATTTAAGTTTAACTTAAACCGGAGACTGACTTGTAACATTAGTTTATTCGAGGTGAAATACTTGTATGTAGTTCTAAGGAACAAATTAGTATAAAATTGTATCATTTTGTCCGATGAAGTCGATTTGAGAAAAAATACATTAACCATGCCTATGACATTAAGTTTGTAAATTGCACCATACTGCGGCAGTGTGAGGTATTCGCCCAAGCAATGCGAGTCCCATAGAATACCCATCGCATCGCGCCGCTTATGGAAGCATGCTTTATGTTAATTCCTTCATCGGGACAAGTATGCATTCTTGCCTCTTTGGGATTTAAGGAGATGTAAATCAAAATAACTTGTATTCACTGCTTATTATGTAAATACGTTGAAGCTCATTTTTAACCCCCGACTTAAATGATGGATGAATTAATGATGAATTAAAAAACAATTCATTCATTTATTTTACTTGCTTTCATGTACATTGAGTAATTGAAGCTTAAATCTAAATACACATTCAATGTAATAAATTACTAAGTAATAACATTTATCTAATATTTACCTTTTGCTTCTTTTGTTACAGAAGCCAGACACTCGCTGGTTCGTCGTGGCGCCGACGAAGTCAATTACGACGAGCTGCAGAACGACGAAGGGGCTGACGACGAAGCGCAGAACGATGCAGAAGGTACTGTTCTAACTTATAAATCAAGTTTGCACCTCGCTGGAATGCGGTGCCTCTCCCACTTCCCCGCTCACCTCCCCGCGGTCGTCTTGTCGCGTCAGTACGGTTCGCATACCGTACCTAAACGTCAGTGTGACGTCATCGACGCGAGGTGCAAACTTAGCTTGACCGAGTAGGTAGTTATAACAGCTGGATAAAGGTCCTCGAACAATGCGTATTGCTGGCAATGACATATGGATCCGAGACATGGTTGCTATGGACTTCATATTTATGCTAAATTGCTTGGTTGCACGGCTTTGCCGGTAGGGTGGTAACTAGCCACGGCCGAAGTCTCCCACCAGACAAGACAAGACAAGGCTTCAGTTAGAAGAGGATGCGATTACTCTAAAATTTAGTTGTGCTCAGAATCAGAGCCATTGATTCTTTTTAACCCCCGACCCAAAAAGAGGGATGTTATAAGTTTGACGTGTGTATCTGTGTATCTGTCTGTTGCATCGTAGCTCTTAAACTAATGAACCGATTTTAATTTAGTTTTTTTGTTTGAAAGGTGGCTTGATCGAGTGTTCTTAGCTATAATCCAAGGAAATCGGTTCAACCGTTTGAAAGTTATCAGCTCTTTTCTAGTTATTACTGTAACCTTCACTTGTCGGGGGTGTTATAAATTTTAAATTTATTGTATCTTCTTTTGCAGGCAATGACGAAGAAGACACAGCGGTGGTCGCCAAAATAGTGACGCAATCCGCATTGTACAACGTCACCATCGGGCGGACTGTGCGGCTGGAGTGTCTGGTGTCACCTGCCAGTAAGTAGACTTTACATCTAAATCACAAGATGAAGCACAGCACTGAAATCCGACTGCTATTTATGCTTCTAGGTCAACTGGAAGTACCCTATAGGTTTTCTTGACAGACACGTCAATCGGACAGACAGACAGACAAACAGACATCATCATAAAGGTTCGGTTTTTCCTGGTTTGTCATGGAACCCTAATAATGACGTAAGTATTTCAATTGGACAAGCCGTTCGTCACCTCATAACGACATGTCACCGTACTACCGTTAACCGGAAACGTCAGTTTTGGCGTCACCGGAAGAACGGGCATATTGTGACGTAATTTTTACTATTATAACTTAAGTGTAAAGCAATCATTCTGTTTTTATGACCGTTTTATTCAAGTTTAGGGCTAAAGGAAACTTATAAATTTTGTCTACATTGATGTTAGCATAATATTGAGTGACTTAAAATGTTCTTATTTTAATTTCTAAGGTTCCGTACCTGAAGAGTGCCAACGGAACCCTATCCTCCCCTAAGCCTCCCCTATGAGTCCATTTGTTTGTCAGCTAGCGGACTGTAGTCTGTCTCTCATGAACCATAATATATAGTTTTTTTTACAGTCTAAGTTTTTTTAAAATTTCACTTTTTAATATTTTCATGGTGGCCATTTTGAAATTTTCATTATTTTTCTGTGAAAATTTCAACTCTCTACCTATAACGGTTCACGAGATACAGCTCACTAACAGACAGACGGACGGACGGACTAGCTGTGGAGTCAAAGTCAAAGTCTATTCAAATTGTACACTTTCTGATTGGCAAACAATGATGTAGATAATGATAATTAATTACGTTAACTTAAAACTAAAGCTACGCGGGTTCCAAACGCGCCCAAGTCTGAGAAGAGCCCACAACAAACAGCCGGGTATTTTTTTATCACCACTTTACAAAACCACTTACTTATACTTATTGGAACTGTCAAAGCTGTTTAAGGAGTGTTAGACTTTTAGTAAGAGTGTCCCGTAGGCACCAAGTATTCTTTTTTTTAAAACACCACTTTTCAAAATCACTTACAATACTTATTAGAACTATCAAAGCTGTTAGAGGGACTTCGTCTGTGTTGGTATTAGCTGGCGGGCGTGCTCTGCCTTTTTGGAGTGTTTGTTTTTGTTAAAACTGACTGGAAAGCGCTCTAAGGGGGTGCCGTGTGTGTGTCGGCGAGCACCGGCACAGACGGGGTCCATACTTGTATAGTTTAACTAACTTGTTGCAAATAACTACAAACTTGACATTGGCTAATCTTTGTAAAGCCAGACGAGAGAGAAAAAAAAAGCTGTTAGAGTCTATAGGGTCCCATAGAAACGGAACCCTAAAAATTTAACCTTTTACAGCTGCTAGCGTGGTGGTGCAATGGACGCGGAATAACACCAAATACTTCATCGGGACTCAAAAAGATTATGAACAGGATCTGGCTTCGTACAGTGTTGGCGACAGATTTTCTATGTAAGTACTCATCATCATGTACTCATCATCATGTACTCATCATCATGTACTCATCATCATGTACTCATCATCATGTACTCATCATCATGTACTCATCATCATGTACTCATCATCATGTACTCATCATCATGTACTCATCATCATGTATGTACAGTGTACACATCATCATTGTCAACTGCCCACTGCTGGACATAGGTTCTTGTAGAGACTTTGGCTAGGGTTGCCAGATGCCCCGTATTTTACGGATCACCCCGTATTATAAGGTATAATAATACAGAAACCCGTAATTGCGAAAATAAAATACGGGGTAAATCAAGCTCCCGTATTTTTTGCAAATTCAGCGTCCTAGCCGGAACCGACTCAATATTGATACAGTGAATGCGGAATTACAAGTTAAATATAATTTTTTAATAAGATTTTTATACATTTTTTTCTCACAATGAAAAACTTATGATTATGATGATATGATGATTAAGATGTTTCTTCAAACAATAAGTATTGCAAAAAAATGTAACACAATGTCTCCCGTAAAAATCTACAAGTGTAAATTAAATAACACCCCCGACAAGCGAAGGTTGCAGTAACTAGAAAAGAGCTGATAACTTTCAAACGGCTGAACTGATTTTCTTGGATTATAGCTAAGAACACTCTCGATCAAGCCACCTTTCAAACAAAAAAACTATATTAAAATCGATTTATTAGTTTAGGAGCTACGATGCCACAGACAGATACACAGATACACACGTCAAACTTATAACACCCCTTTTTTGGATCGGGGGTTAGAAACCCATATTTTTGATCCCCCTGCCATTTCTTGATTTACGAACCCGTAAAAACCTAAGGTTCCCACACGCTATGGTTGTTCAACCCCCATCGTTAAGATACTTTTCACTCTCACGCCCGCCTACAAAATAAATATAACATAAAAGCCGAAAGGAAATATAATAGACTTATGTGTATAAAAATGAATAAACTTACACATACGTTACATAAATACATAATAGCATGTAATGTTTGGCACAATTAAAGAAATAACTATTTTTCTAATTAATTATTATCATTACTTCGTTTACAGTGCCGCAAACTCCACAGACCTGTTGATAAGAGAGGTGAGGCCATCTGATAGTGGTATCTACACCTGCGGAATTCTCCAGTTCAAGCCGGTCCACATACAGCATCACTTGGTGGTCGTGGAGTCACCTAGGATCCTCAGTAAGTACCTTTTCTATTTTTCAGATACAAGTTAGCCGTTGACTGCAATCTCACCTGGTGGTAAGTGATGATGCAGTCTAAGATGGAAGCGGTTTAACCTGGAAGGGATATGGCAGTTTTTTTTAATAAACCCATACCCCTTTGGTATTCTACATAGCATCGTACCAGAAGGCTAAATCGACAGTGTGGTGCGACAATAGTGGATGAGGAAGGCGGAGGATCGTGTGTGGTGGCGCGCTCTCGGAAAGGCCTATGTCCAGCAGTGGACGCAAACAGGCTGATTGATTGAATATTTAACATAGGGATGCTTTTCTCAATTTGCAGTGTTCACGGCAACGAACAACGGGCAACTCGTCGAGGGATCTGATCTGGTCTTGACCTGCAAAGTGTCAGGGTCTCCACCTCCCAAGATCGTTTGGTCCAGAGGTGAAGGCAATGTTGTGAGTGTTTAATGTTCTAACTCTCGGTTTGATCCTGAATCGACAATTAGATATGGCAAATATAAGGCTATGGTGACGTGAAATCAAAGAAAAACCGGCCAAGTGCGAGTCAGACTCGCGCACTGAGGGTTCCGTACTCGCGTATTTTTCCAACATTTTGCACGATAAATCAAAAACTTTATATATACATAAAAATAAATAAAAATTTGTTTTAGAATGTAGAGATATAAAGCCCTTCCATATGATACCCCACTTGATATAGTTATCTTACTTTGAAAATTGAAACACGTTTTAATTTTTTTTTAATGATGTAACCACAAATTCGCGGTTTTCAGATTTATTCCTGTATTTGTGCTATAAGACCTAAGTACGTACCTGTCAAAAGGCCTGTATCAGTTGGCCTGTTTCTCCTGTGAGTTTTACTCACGTAAGTAGGTTTCATGATTAACTTTCGACACTGAAGTAAACACTCTTTTACCTTAGGAAAGCTGTCAATAAACGTAAGCTACTTACGTAAGTAAAACTTACTGGGGTAATCGCCGACTAATACAACATAGGGCTAAAACATTAAAAAGTTGAAAACTAAAACCCGACTGCGATCGTCTTAATAAACGCTGAAATATTAGAGTAAAATAGTTTTTCTGTCGCTTGGTATATTTTAATGTTGTTGTACATTTATATTCATGAGCTCAGAATTTTCTCCTCTTTCATTTGACATCCCACTCGATACAATAGCAACAAAAATTTTTGGAGACCTCCACTTTTTCTGATGTAACATACGTTAGGTCAATTTTTTTCGTATAAAATATAGCCTTTGTCACCCGAACCTTTACAACGCATCAATTGACACCTCATTTATCAAAATCGGCCCAATAGTTTTGCGCTACGGTGGAACACACAGAATCTGGATACAAACATACATACATACATAGTCTGCTAAAATCATAACCCTTCCTTTTGTCTTTGCCACAGTCGGACAAAGTACGAAAAGCTCTACCTATAATGTCATAATTCGAAAAGCCCTATAATACTTCATACTAATATTATAAAGGCGAAAGTTTGTGTGTATGTATGTGTGTGTATGTTTGTTACACCTTCACGCAAACACTACTGGACGGATTTGGCTGGGAATGGAAATAGATTATACCCTGGATTAGCACATAGGCTACTTATTATCCCGGAAAATTGAAGAGTTCCTACGGGACTTTTAAAAAACCTCTGTCCACGCGAATGAAGTCGCGAGCATCAGCTAGTCAATAGTACCACATAGTAAGAACTAGGGAGGTCCTCAAAACCAATTGATAAAACAACAACATACCTAATTGATTGATTTCATTCATTTCGCGATATAAAATGCTTTTCCCTTGTAAACTGTTGAAGCCGTCAAGTTCAATTTCGAGTTCACTAGATAAAAGGGCACGAACACACATACATCAACTTCTCGCCTATCTGACGGGTGCAGATACTGTCAATCTAACCTAATTCACGAACGAGGAAGCTAAGATACTAGTATATCTAGACTAGCTTTTGAACCTTTATTTCCTTGTTTTGTTATCCTTCCTTGAGACCTCCATTTATTTACACCACAAAATTAGTACAGAACAAGTGTAAATTAAAAATTTATAACACCCCCGACAAGTGAAGGTTACAGTAACTAGAAAAGAGCTGATAACTTTCAAACGGCTGAACCGATTTTCTTGAATTATAGCTAAGAACACTGTCGATCAAGCCACCTTTCAAACAAAAAAAAACTAAATTAAAATCGGTTCATTAGTTTAGGAGCTACGATGCTACAAAATATAGGCAGGTAGGTACAATTTGATGATGATGATGGTGATGAAGCTATTTTTTTTTACAGAACAAGCGCCTGCAAGAAAATGATGCAACATACCTTGGCAACACGTTAACCATCAAGAACGTTAGGCGATCTCATTCAGGAAGTTACTATTGCTATGCTTTCAACGGAGTGGGCACCAACCAGTCAGAGGTCCATGTGGTTGTTAGAGGTAAGTTAACATTAAGTTGTATATTAATCTAACTTACCTTAGCTATACCACAATGTTAGACTATCTCACTGTGGAAGACACTATTGCTATGCTTTCAACGGAGTGGGCACCAACCAGTCAGAGGTCCATGTGGTTTTTAGAGGTAAGTTATCATTAAGTTGTATATTATCAAACTTACCTCAGCTATAACACAATGTTAGACTATCTCACTGTGATACTACTGTGAAGATACTATTGCTATGCTTTTAAGGGAATGGGCACCAACCAGGCAGTGGTCAACTTCGTTGTTAGAGGTAAGTTACCTTTAGTTACCTGTTAATCAAACTTACCTTAGCTATGCTTGAGGACCTGGAAGAAAATCAGGCTACATTCCTTAGCAACACAGTATCCAGCAAGATTGTTAGGCGATCGCACTCTGGAAGATAATTACTATGCTTTCAACGGAGTAGGCGCCAACCATATAGAGGTCAACTTCGTTGTTAGAGGTAAGTTACCTGATAACCAAATTACCTTAGCTAAACCACAATGTCAGACTCTCTTAATCTGGAAGATACTATTCGACAGTCTATGTTGTTGTTAGGTACGTTATCATTTATTTGTGTTATCAAGTATTTTACTGAAAGTTAACTGTGGATTTCGTAGTGTGAATCTTACTTAAATTAGACCTTATTGAATTACTATTGACCAGTTCAGGCATCTTGATTTTGCTTCTTTATATCAATTATTATTAAGTAATTTTATACTCATTTTGAAAAATATTGCGTCCTTTTTTTCAGGTAAACCCCGTGTGCACGTCGAAAGGACAGTGGTCAACTCCGCGATCGGTGTGGAAGCCATCTTGGAATGCGCTGTACATGATGATGCTGCGTAAGTTTTTTTTTCCTTATCATAAAGCTCCATTATATAATGGTAGCTTTATTGGTACTACGATCTAGCCTATGGGCTGATAAGTAATTTTATTCTAGCTTAAACTTCTACTTATGAATAATTTCTAAATCTAATTTCAGTCCAATAACTGTTCATTCTAATATGCTTACAGTCCACTATGTTATTGTGACTTAAATAAAATAAAGTAGCACAAACACTATTACACAATCACCGCATTTATGCACTTTTTGACACTAGTTCGAACGGCTTGGTTCTTTTGAGTGAGTTTCTTTTTATGTCCAAGTTATCTAGAAGCTTCACAGCTTCGAAATTAACGTGATGGTGAAGTAAGTGCGTAAGTGAATTTTTTAATTTGGTTGAGAAATTATTTTTCATAGTTTCAAAAACTGTATGTACTTACGAAAATCCGAAACTACTTACGAATTACGAAAATCGACCTGTAATATTTTTGTAAACTAACTAGCTTCAAAAAGAAAGAGGTTTTAAAGTTTTACATGTCGCTAAAATAATAAGTTGCTTTATACTAACATGTAGTATCTAGGTTCTAGTAATTTTGGCAATACTACGCCATATTTTTAGCTAATCCCTATTTTAATTTTATACTTATACTTCGCAAACATTTCCATAAAATATTTCTCACAAAGTAAAGTGACACCTTATATATTATATTAGGTCATAATTATTATTAGGTCATATTATGTTCTGGCATCTGGTAACCTCATAGAGACAATACGCACTGCATATCCTCAGTAAAACTACTTTAAGTAATTCTTATCTTAATACACTGTACGTATTTCCAGTTCTTACATCCGCTGGTACAAGGACGGTCAGCGTATCGAGGATTCATCTCGCGCGTATTCCATCAGTTCTGACGGTCAGCGTTCCAACCTGTCCGTCATCCCGCGACATGACGACGACTTCGGCACTTTCACTTGTGAGGTAAGTCAAATTTACCTTGGAACTTTCACTAAGGTAACTTTCATTAACCTTAGAACTACAGGTAAGTTCGATTAAAGAGGTTTCAAAAAAAATCAAAATTCAGTACAGACTCTTACAGTACTTTTAATTAGTCAAAATCATCTACCACTGGTTTGGATTGCCTTTCCTACCCAGAAGAACCAGCAAGAAACTCGGTGGTTGCTCTTTTCAAGGATTTGATATATAACATTAGGCCACCACCACCACAACAACACCACCCACCTAGCCACCAGTAAAACAAAGAAGTTTTTCTGGTGGCTAGCCACTAGACTAGACTCTTCTAGACTGTTGTACTGATGACTCTTATATGAATATGATGAATATTATACCTCATACAATACTTGTTTGTATTGATGCCAGCTATTGATTAATACAGCTATTATGCTTGGCCGCTATTTTGGAAAAAAAAAATGGCGGACTACTAGGGCGGCGAAAATCTTCAAAACCCTTTAAGCACTTAGGAAACCTGCATGCCTGAGAGTTCTCCATAATGCTCTCAAAAGTGTGTGAAGTCTGCCAATCCGCACTTGGCCAAGTGAACCATGGCTAAACCCTTCTTATTCTGAAAGGAGACCAGTGCTCTGTAGTGTTCCGGCGGTGGGTTAGTCATGATGTTGCAATCAGTTTTAAAAAAAAAACATGAAAAGTGTTTTTAACTCCCAACCCAAAAAGAGAGGTGTTATAAGTTTGACGCGTGTATCTGTGTATCTGTCTGTGGCATCGTAGCTCCTAAACTAATGAACCGATTTTAATTTAGTTTTTTTTTTGTTTGAAAGGTGGCTTGATCGAGAGTGTTCTTAGTTATAATCCAAGAAAATCGGTTCAGCCGTTTGAAAGTTATCAGCTCTTTTCTAGTTACTGTCATCTTCACTTGTCGGGGGTGTTATAAATTTTTAATTACACTTGTTTAACCTTATTTCCAGGCGGAAAACGAGCAGGGCAGTCACAACAGATCAATCGACCTGGTGCAAAGCCCAGTGCTGGAAGACCTGCAAGTAGATGGGCCCAAGATATCCCTTACGATTCACTCGCATCAGCCCGTCGAAGTTATTGAGTTGCAACTGAAGGAGCTCGATGGGGTAAGGAAATTCATTAAACTCTTTTCAGACTACGCTATACCATTGTGATAATGCGTAGTATAAGCAAATAAGGACCTAATGCTATATTGTGATATAGCATGGCGTTCACATACAATCACTTTTATATGTCGCGTCGACAAAATTCGTTAGCGCAGAAAAGTGCAACCTAAAAGCTCATAAGTTGCCATATGGCAACCCTAAGCTCCCGTAAATCAATCAATTTACGAGTTACCAGCATCAAAAATACGGGGTTTAGATTTTTCAAGGGACAACTATTCGGGACGCAACTATTTACAAGTAGTTGACGTCATCAACCATTCGGCCAATCACAGTCGTTTGCGATCACGTGATTTTACGTATTTTTTTTAACTAACTAAATAGTTGGTTCCCAAAATTCATATTCAATACGGACACCATCATAGATCCTATGAATATCCTATTGACCCTCAAAATTACGTTTCCAGGATGCGGAATGGAAGACCCTCAACGTGCCAGTACCTCAAAGCAGGAACACCCACGAGTACCAAGTGGACTACTCCCTGGAGGACCACCTCAGCAATGGCGGCAAGTACGAGGTCACCGTCAAAGTCAAGAACGACAAGAGTTGGAGCGCGCATACCAACCCTGCTGTCATTGAATACGGTAAATTCATCATCATCATTTCTTGATAGCCTTTTTTTTTGCTAACGGGGGGAGGGGGGGGATGTTTCCCTTAAAGCAAGGGATACTTTCGTGGGTGTTGCAGATAATATACTTACATTTAGACATATTTTCGCAATTACGGGGCTCTGTATTATCATTCTTTGAAATACGGGGTAACCCGTAAAATACGGGTCATCTGGCAACCCTATCACTAACTATGGGCATCATAAGAAAGTTCAGAATTCTCTGAAGAGAAAAGAGTCTCACTACATCCCCTCATTACTGATCAAATCAGAAATGAGGGGATACTTTTCTACTAATTCGTCTTAATTTCATTAAAATAATATTTCATTTTTTTTTTAATTTAACGAAACTTAATCGTTTGTTTTATTTTGTTTTCATTAATTATGCATGGTTTTAATTTTACTTCTTTATTTATTTTTTAGAATTACGTCCACAGCCCATCCAGCACGCTTCAGGTATTCCTTATTTTATTTTATTTTTTCATTTAATTTTTTTTTAAACAAATTATTTATTAATATGGTTTAAAAATTTAAACTTTCTTAATATTGTTTGTTTGTTTGTTTTAAATCACTACCCGTGTTGGTTTTTGGTTTCTCTTTCAATCACGCCGCAAGGGAGCAATCAATGGATCGGTGTGATTCTTTGCATGGATATAGAAGACCTTGAGAATGACATAGGTTCTTATTATCGCGGAAAATCAAAGAGTTCCCACGGGATTTTAAAAATCTAAATCTACGCGGATGAAGTGTGGGCATCGGCTAGTCACACTATAAAATATAAAGGCGAAAGTTTGTATGTGTGTGTGTGTATGTTTGTTACTCCTTCACGCAAAAACTACTGGACGGATTGGGCTGAAATTTAGAATGGAGATAGATTATACCCTGGATTAGCACATAGGCTACTTTTTATCCCGAGAAATCAAAGATTTCCCGCGGGATTTTTAAAGAACCTACATCCACGCGAACGAAGTCGCGGGCATCAGCTAGTTTAATATAATTTACTACCTATTCATTTTATTAGGTAGGTACCTAATTGATAAGTTTTTTTATTAGTTACTTTAGCAGTTTTTTTAATTTTGAGTTAACTTTAGTTAATATTTTACAGAATTTTGTTTTTGGAGATTTTTTATACCTATTTTATATACACGATATCTTTTTATTTTACTTTCTCCCAGTCATCTGAAATCATCATCAGAGTCAGACAAGTCATCGGTGTTTAACCAAAAACTTGTTTTTTCAGTATTGCCGGGAGGTAGCGCTCATTCGTTGGAATCAACGCCCATCTTCCTTGCAACGGCGTTAATGTACCTTCTCGTGCGAATGTAAAACGGCAAAAGTAGGTTAATTATTTATTTTTAGTATCAAGTATTGGTATAAGACGAGTATCTACATTCTAGACCAAGAACCGGTGGATAATTTTTTCATAGTGTTTATAACAGATTCATGAATTTTGACTAGGTACAATGCAAATTCCCGAATTATATGCACGGTCGTTCTCAGAATTTGAGTAGCAATTCCGCAAAACTATTGCATCAAAAACGTCTTGCACTTATGACCTTTTTCTATAAACACGCCTCACACACCTAACGCATGTGCGTAACCGTGCCACGCGAATATGATCATTAAGATGCTAAATGACTTACGGCCTTTGACCATACAAAATGTCTTTTTCTATTAAAAAGTTAAACTGGATTTACATGATAATGTAGATAACGAGTAAATACCACGATTAATTTAATTATTTGGATTAGTTGTATTTACATTGTGTCAAATACTGACTCGAAAGTCGAAACGAGTGATTCACTAACTTGGTGTTGATAGCCACCGACCTCATTTGACATTGGTTGGCTCTACATTGCTGCTTCACTGATTGATATTAATTTTTTTTTAATAGGAAACCTTCAATGGATTAAAAATAAATGTCAAATGAGCTCAGTGGCTATCATTCAGTGTTAGACACTAAGTGAGCGAATCAGTAGGCTGAACAGTGAATCATCTGAATGAATATTAACTCTGTATACTTTAATTCATCAAGCTCGGAATACCTAACTTATCTCTGAAGAAATCTTATTCTGTGCTACTCGGTTTTACTCAGGTATTTAATATGTATTCACTTTCACTAAATCGTTCACCAGTTCTTGGAACATTCGCTGTTTTTTTTTTTGTAATTTTTATCCTGTCGATGTTGGAACACCGCTTATCGATGTAAAAAGTTGGTAATTAAAAAAAAATAGTAAAAAATAAAGAATTTAAAATTTTTATGCTATATAGGTATCCAGTGATTCTTCTATTTCTTATTCAATGTCCATATTATCGATATTTAAGTTAAGTGCATCTTTAAAAAAACAAAAAAGTGCAAAGATCTGAGAAGTTATAAAATTTTGTATCTTTCATAAGCAAAGAAAAGTTGCGCTTGAATTAAATTTGGTTTTAATTAATATTTACCCAATCTTAGAGGCTTACTGTCTGTGTTTTTTTATTCGTGATATTTATGCAAAACTACGCTAAAAAAGTACAAAGATTTGATTATGTTTTTACTCTTTTTTCGGTTCATCTAAGTAACAAAAGACCCTTAATAAGTCTTATAAATGCCAAGTTACTTAAATTTTATCCGGCATCCTTTAGTAATTTTATAAATAAAATATGGTAACTATTAAATTAATATTAAATATAATACTAACCATTTTATGTAATTAATATTATAATAATATTACTTTAATGAATTGTATTTAATTATTTTTATTTTATTGTAAATACTATACAACTATGATTTAATGGATACGTGAAATAAATTAATAATTAATTAAATTAATAAATGATTTTGTTCATTTATTAATTTTAATTTGTATTTCCTTTTACATATTTTATGTAAGCTTTCTCACAATAGTTTTAGTTAATTGTATTAAAAATGTAGGTAATTATTACCAAAGTGTAATTAAGTTTAATTAATCACATTAAGTGTTATCGAAGTTTATTTTGAATTATGAATTAATGCTTATGAAAATTTTAATATTCATGCGGTTGATTACGGAAACTGATTTTTAAAAAGCAAATAAATAAAAAATAAAACATTAAATTGGTTACAGCAAATTAATATAATAGATTAATGTAATACCAGTTATAATAAATAGTGTTAATACAAACGTGCCTATATTAATACCATAGTTCCAAGAGGTGCTTGACCTTTTTTCTAATATAATCGTAATCTTCCAGTAATGTATTTTAATAGTGAAAAAGGCGTTGCGCTTTCAAAAAATTGAATTTTTTAACACTTCTCATTTTATATTTTTTTTTTTAATCAAAACAATGCATTTTTCAAATTTGAGAATCACTATCAAGTAGTTAAAATTTGTTTTACAATTTAATTTTGAAATTAAATTGTAAATGATTTTTTTGAATAAACACAGATAGTTTAAATTGTCCTTGCATATTAAATAGTATTATTTATAATTAATAATATTGCTATTGTAAAAAAATAATGTAAAAAACAGGACAATTGTTGTTTTACAAAGAGTTTTGAAAGATCAACGCCTTACAATTACCAGCTAGTCTTTAATATTAAAATCGCTTTTAAATATTAAGTGACCATTGTTTTTTAAGGATACCCAGTAATGCATTGCTTTTACAAACTTAGGTTTTAACATTGATAATAGAGACCTTATGTGAAGGAGATAGTGACTAGAATGGCATAAAAGTACAATTAACTATGTAGAAAAAATAAAAATAATGTAGGCTACTGGTAAAATTAAAATAAAACAATAATTTTAAAACGCAATGCATCGTATTTCTTCACATTTATACCATACTATAGGTTCAGAAGAAAGAAGTGTGGTATCCATTTTCATTAAACATATTTTTTTTGTAATTTACAAACAATATTTTTTTTTAAATTTTATTCCTACATTTACCATAGGCCTATGATTATTTTTAGAGTATTAAAATGTTGTTAAAACTATAATTAAATATTTTAAAACGGCTATCTATCATTTAACGTGTTACATAAAACTTTTTTAAATCCATTAAAAAAGTTCTACGAAAATTACAAATTCCAGTTTTTTTTCTAAATAATAAATGTTAGTTATTTTGATTCTATTTCAATTTATACGGAAACACATTTTTATTCATCACTTAACATTGAATTTATATAAAAAAAGCAGTAAAATGTTTAGGAAAATACTTGTAAAATTAAAACTCATAACAAAATAATTGTAAAAACAAACCTAAAGCGTTTTACAATTAAAGCGTTTAAAGCAGTTACAAATCTAAACCTCGAATATTTTTTCTTATTAATTGTGTTCCGTTTTAATTGTAATAGAGTTTATTCTGTAATTAATTTAGTTATTACAGTTATAATCACATGTACAAAATATGTGCTATAATGTCTGATATTACGCTTGTAATTATGTGTAATTCTGTAATATCTGTAATTTATTACAATTACAATCATATTGTTGTACAACTAGATGTTTGTGCCTTCATATAAATGAATTGGAAGGTGATATTTTTGGTCTTAAATAAACGATTAATGTTTGTAAATAATTATACACGAAATAAGATTTTGTTTTATTCCATTACCCTTATCTTATAATCCATACTAATATTATAAATGTGCAAGTGTGTCTGTCTGCTTGCTTTTCACGGCTCAACGGTTTAACCGATTTTGACGAAATTTGCTACAGAGTAAGCCTACATCCCAGGGGCGGAATACTATTTATCCCGGAAAATCGAAGAGTTCCTACGGGATTCCTATTCCTCATTCCTAGACGAATCGGGCTGTTTGGCATGCAGATAGTGCCTGTTATGATGTAGGTATTAGAAAATTCAACCCCTAAGAGGATAAAATAAGCATTTGAAAGTGTAGTAGTGTAGTGTAGAAAACTTAGAATATGACCAGCGCTTTGTCACCAATGAGGAACTTTCCAGCGAACGTTCCATAAAATTATCATAGATGTCTCTGAATGCATAGCTCGCCGCGATAGGCAGAAAAATACTGTCTGTGCCCTTTAGATTGTTTTGTTTAGGTCATATCAATAGGTCTAACCATCGGTATCCAGGTGTCTAACCAGATCTTCATAATATATGCAAGGGTATTCGAAATCCAAAGTAGTGTAGTTCGATGTAGAAAAAAATAAAAATGAAAACGAAAAACTGGCGAATGGCTGACGTAGGAATATTGGACATATTCCTACGATAGACTAGCATTTACTATCCATGTTTACTATGCATTTACTCGTCATATTGATATCATTGATTGACATGATCTAAAACAAGTGTAAATTAAAAATTTTCAACACCCCCGACAAATCATTTTCAAATAAATAATTATGTATATCTAGGCAACGTCCATCTTGACAGCTTGACATTTGTCAATTGACATAATATTATGAACCTAACGGTTATGTAACCTTCTTTTCTACAAGAAAACTAGAAAAGAGCTGATAACTCTTAAACGGCTGAACCAATTTTTTTGGATTATAGCTAAGAACACTCTCGATCAAGCCACCTTTCAAACAAAAAAAACTAAATTAAAATCGGTTCATTCGTTTAGGCGCTACGATGCCACAGACAGATACACAGATACACAGATACACAGACACACAGATACACACGTCAAACTTATAACACCCCTCTTTTTGGGTCGGGGGTTAAAAAACAATCTAAAGGGCACAAGACAGTATGTTTCTGCCTTTCGCGGCGAGCTATGCATTCAGAGACATCTATGATAATTTTATGGAACGTTCGCTGGAAAGCTCCATACTGAATATTCTAGCGTGACGGTCCATATTTTGTTCCAATCGGGGTGGCTCTTTCAAAATCAATGGTTCCAAGTTCCAATGCATTTTTTTTTATACACAGGAAATGCCTAACGCATCAAGTTAAGCTGGTTTGGCAGAAAGAAGGTTTCATCAATTTTCTTTTAAATTCTTAATGGTTTTCTGTCATAATTATTTTTGTCATTTTACCAAATTCTAAAAGAGTAAATATTTTAGTAATTCATCGTAACATTTTAAGTATATTTCTTTTAAATATTTTTTTCGTATTTAATTCGATAATTCTGAATTTTCTGAACCGTTTGTTATGAAAATTCAAAATGGATGAAGCTTCTGTAAGAATCAATTAATATTTTTTTCAGTAACTACTATTTCGTCTTATTTGACGACGGTCCCGGGTACGATGCCGTGTAGAAGGGGTTTGGGTTTATTAAAAACTACCATATCCCTTCCAGGTTAGCCTGCTTCCATCATCACTTACCACCAGGTGAGATTGCAGTCAAGGCCACTTGTATCGAAAGAAAAGACTAGCTGACCTTTCCTCACGATGTTTTCCTTCACCGTTATTCAAATGATTTGATTAAAGCAAATTGCATAAATTGCACGTAACTCCAAAAAATTAGAGGAACCGAATCCTCCCGAATAGGACGTAAACGTCTTAACCACTATTCTATAGGCTATAGGCATTTTTACCCGACTGTGGCGAAGCCCAAAATGAGGGTTATATGTTTGAACTGTATGTATGCATGTCGGCTCCCATGTCCGCTCGTAATTATTCAACGGTTCAACCGATTTTGACGATGAATAGGTACGTCATTAGATTCATCTTGATGGCGCAAGTGTTTTGTCGTAAATTGATTGATTTATTAAATGGTGGATTGTAGACGCTTTAATATGAAAAAGATGCAATGCAAACCGCAGTCGGGGGTTTTTTGAAAACTTTTAAATTACTTGATCCTTTATAATATTCATTCTGTGAGCCATCATCTTTATTATTTATCTTGAATGAAGAGCGATGAACAAATTCAAGCAAGTCCAGTCATTCATCCAGTGAGACACAGAGGTCACCACAAGTATGAGCTCAAAGCGACAGGCGAAGCGGCCAAGAACTATGACTTCCTCGCTGCTAGACCCCCGGGGAAAAGAACTACGTGAGTCTTAACATTCCCATACGGAACCAGGCCATGAAGTTCTCGGCCACACACTCTCCAAAATATACTTATATATGTTTTTTATTTACCTATTTACTAATAGTACCGCCCACAGAGTTACACATTTAGATTAAATACATGTTGTTCCTTAAATTCTAGGGCTCTTATGCAACTCCACTTACGGGCAGTCACAGCATGCATTAACATAAACATAAGTCGTACAGTAAAATATAAGATATAATATGATAGCTAACCTAAGGACTATGAAAAAATACCTAAGTTATAAATTTTATTCGTAAGCTTGCCGGCTTATCGGTGTTTTATAGGATATATTTCGGAAAGTGTGCACAGGAACTTTTCGATCTTGTCCCCCCTTCACCATTTTACCACGGAACTGCAATGACGTCGGCCGAGTTTCTATCCTTATGTCGTCGACATTCCATCTACACGCACGAAACATTTTGCGTCTTCATTCCTCATACGCATGGCTAAGGTTTAGAATACTCTTCCGCGATCTGTGTTTCCTACCAACTACAATCCTATCATTAAAACAAGAGTGAATAGGCATCTTCTGGGTAACCGTATCTTATCTTAGGCCACACCATCATTTCCCATCAGGTGTGATTGTGGTCAAGCGCTTGCCCATAATGATTTAAAAAAAAATCTGAAACAAGTTACCCCTTGACTGCAATCTCACCTGGTGGTAAGTGATGATGCAGTCTGGAGGCAGGCTAACCTAGAAGGGGTATGGCAGTTTTCAATAAATCCATACATCCTTTGGTTTCTACACGGCATCGTACTGGGACGCTAAATCGCTTGGCGGCACGGTTTTGCCGTTAGGCTGGTAACTAGCCACGGCAGAAGCCTCCCACCAGACCAGACCATAGACAATTTAGAAAATAGGCCCAAACTGCCCCTGCTGAAAATCGAACCCAGGAACTCCGTCTTAGATCATCACCACTGCGCCAGAATCGTCACAAGTTCGCTTCGTTCTTCTTTCCAGGGTGGTGGAGTCGATCGGCCACCTGATCAAGAGCTGCCTGGGAGGCGGTGTGGTGGCGATACATGAGTCGTACAAGCAGTGCGGGCTGTGGACTGCTGTAGTGCTCACTGTGGTGCTGGGGTTGTGTGTCAGCTACTGTATGTATGTGCGTATGAGTTGCATACCTCCATATTAATTTTATAAATGCGAAAGCGTGTCTGTCTGTCTGTTATCTTTTCACGGCGCATCCGTCCAACTTTATTAGTAACTTTAGAACTTTCATTAGGGTTCCAAGGGGTAAAAACCAGCCAAGTGCGAGTCAGACTCGCGCACTGAGGGTTCTGTACTCGTGTACGGGACGGACGGACGGACGGACAGACAGACAGACAGACAGACAACAAAGTGATCCTATAAGGGTTCCATTTTTCCTTTTGAGGTACGGAACCCTAAAAATGGAACCCTATCAATGTCACTCTGCTGTTTGTCTGTTCGCCTGTCTGTTCGCGTGTCACATGTCTCAAGCTTGTACACGAAATGAGTAACAAACCTGAAATTTTGGTATTTGATATAGAACCCAAAACTAAATATTGAATTAGAAATTCAAAATTATTTTTCATTCCATATATTAAGAAGAAGGAACCGGATTTTTTTTCTTACGCTCGCATGTGGGGTAGGTACCCTATTGTTTAGAGCTTATTGAGTAGAGTACGAAGATATATTTTTAACCCCTGACCCAAAAAGAAGGGTGTTATAAGTTTGACGTGTGTATCTGTGTATCTGTCTGTGGCATCGTAGCTCCTAAACTAATGAACCGATTTTAATCTAGTTTGTTTTGTTTGAAAGGTGGTGATCGAGAGTGTTCTTAGGTATAATCCAAGAAAATCGGTTCAGCCGTTTGAAAGTTATCAGATCTTTTCTAGTTACTGTTACCTTCACTTGTCGGGGGTGTTATAATTTTTTAATTTACACTTGTTTTAATGCGGTGGGCTCCCAAACCTTAATTTTATTACTATTTCTACTAATTACTAATTAAAGACCATGACAGAAAGTTATGGTTTTTTGTATCCATGCTTACCTGATTCAATATTTCCTCTAAATTGCGTCATTGCATTAAAACAAATAATTTGCGTACGCCGCATATCAATTTAGACGTACAAAAAATACTTAAAATGCTTTATTAATAGAAATATGATCTGTATTACATACCTGTTTACTTACAAATATTTTGTTGACGATGTAGAGTCAACAATAAAATAATCCATACTAATATCATAAATGCGAAAGTGTGTCTGTCTGTCTGTCTGCTACGTTTTCAAGGCCCAACCGCTGAACCGATTTTAATGAAATTTGGTACAGACTTGGGATACATCCCGGGGAAAGGACATAGGCTACTTTTATCCCGGAAAATCAAAGAGTTCCTACGGGATTTAAAAAATCGAAATCCACGCGAGCGAAGCCGCGGGCATCCCCTAGTAATTAATATTTTGTTTTGTTTGATCGTAAGAATTCTTTAGGTATCTATGTCTAGATTATTTCAGGCAAAGTTCAAAAGTTGTCCTACATAACTAAAATATATTTCATGTTATCATCATTATCAATTGAAAGACGTCCACTGCTGGACATAGGTATTTTTGAATAGTAGACATTTTGAATATCCGGCTGAGTTTGTTGTGGGCTCTTCTTAGACTTGGGCGCGTTTGGAACCCTCGTAGCTTTAGTTTTAAGTTACGTAATTAATTATCACCACTATATCGTACAAATTTAACAATTTAAATATTTAAATTTAAATTCGGATACAAGTTAGCCCTTGAATGCAATCTCACCTCGTGGTAAGTGATGATGCAGTCTAAGATGGAAGCGGGCTCACCTGGAAGGGGTATGGCAGTTTTCATTAAACCCATACTCTTTTGGTTTCTAGTTTCTACCGCTTAAATCGCTTGGCGGCACGGTTTTGCCGGTAGGGTGGTAACTAGCCACGGCCGAAGCCTCCCACCAGACCAGACTAGTGCCATACCCATTGCCCCTTGAGTTTTGCAACCCGTTTATTCTGTCGGTTACTCATAGTTCTCCTCATTTCTGATTAAATTTTTCCCCGTCAACAAAATAAGGTACTGATTGGAGTTGTTCCACAGATCTTGGCCAGGTCAGCTCAGAAGATCTACGGGCGGGTCCAGGTGCCGTCCATGTCATATCCTGACTTGGCAGAGGCGTCGCTTGCCATCGGGCCCTTTGAGTCCTTGAAAAAGTACAGCAAATGCTTTAGGTACATAAATCCTCAACATAAATAGAATTTTTATTGAAGTATAGGTAGGTAGAGGGACGTGTGGTCTCAAAAACTCATGTCAATCGATTGCAATTGTTAAGTAACGTTGAATAAAGTCTGTAACTGGATGGGGGACCGACTTTGGAAGTCCGGCCTTTTCGTTTCCTTCGTGTCTCGGAGAGCGCGTTAAACCGTCGTCGCTCCCGGTTGTTATCACTAATCACTAATATCTGATAATAACTGTACAACCTAAGAATCGAACTCTCGAACAGCTTTGCCACCCGTTGAGCTATGTTGATATGCTCTGGTTCTCCAACGGATCTTCTCATTTCTGATTTGATCACGTAGACATATGGGTAAAATTAAAAAAAAGTCATGTGTGATTACTCAGGTACGCGGTGGATTTGACAATATGCGTGGACCTGTTCGGATCGTGCTGCGTGTACCAGATAATGATCGCCCGTACCATCAAACAACTGATCGAGGGCACAGACGAGGTCACTACCGGCGGTACCCCATCTTTGAGGCACCTGGTCGCGGCGCTGCTTATCCCTTGCATTCTTCTTTGTATGATCACCACGTTGAAGTACCTCGCTCCGTTTTCGATTGCCGCTGATGTTATTATATGTTAGTTTTTCTGTTTATATGATAAATAGCTGTTACTACGACCTCGTCCGCGTAGCTTTAGGTTTTCAAAGTATATAATTAATTAAATAGCGAGCAAACGTGCTCATTTGCTTGCTATTTTGACGGGTCACCTGATGTTAAGTGATTACCGCCGCCCAGGAACATTTGCTGCACCAGAGGAACCGCCGATGCGTTGTCGGACTTTCAGGAATATGTATAACCCCACGCTGTAATCTAAGGTTTTAAAAATTCCATATGAATGTTTGATTGTCTGGGATAAAAATCTGCCTCTCTCTGTTTTTACTATACCTATCCAATATCCATGCAAGAAATCACGTCGATCCGTTGCTATATTGCAACGTGATTGAAGAAAAAACCAATAATCAAACACACTTCCTCATCAATACTTACTAATAAATAAAATTGGAGTGTCTGTCTGTAATTTCGAAATAACTACCGCATATTAAGGTCATATATGGTTATTTGAACGATACTATAACTGAATCACACGTTTTTAAAATTTTTGTCTGTCTGTCTGTCTGTCTGTCTGTCTGTTTGAAAAGGCTAATCTTGGGAACGGCTGAACCGATTTTGACGGGATTTTCACAGACAAGTAGAGAATTGACCAGGGAGTAACATTGGCTACTTTTTAACCGACTTTCAAAAAGGGAGTTGTGTTTTTCTACCTATGTACACCGAAATCTCCAAGATTTTTGAACCGATTAGCGTCATTTCTTTTTTAATCGATAGAGGAACTTTGCGACATTGTTTCATAAAAAAGGAGTCCAAGTCCTCAATCCTGATGCTGCAGGGGATCTGACCAATTCACGCGGGCGAAGCTGCGGGCATCAGCTAGTTTATAATATGAATATGTATGTAGATAGGAAAGGCAATCCGAACTAGTGGTAGATGCTTTTGACGATTCAAAAGTACTTACGAGTATAAAAGTTTATTTGAATAATCTTCGGTACCTCTGGCGTTCATGGATCGCGGTAATCACTTAACACCAGATTAACAGGACCCGCCTGCTCGCTTGATCGCTATTTTTTATTTAAAAAAAAAAAATTGATTTTCTTTTGTATGAATTTTCAGTGGTCGTAGCGGGATCAACGGTATACTACGCAGTGAAACAACAAACCATGAGCCCCTTGGAGTTCCCCGTTTTCAAAACTGTGCCGGGTCTTTTTGAGTTCATGGGGGTGTGCGTGTTTAGTATGGAGGGAGTCGGAGTTACGCTTGCCATTGAGAACTCTATGGAAGAACCGAAAAAGATCGCACTTGTTTTGGTTGGAGGTTTGCTGAATCCTACATATGAATCAGGGATGTTACGGAATTGATTATATATTATCTGAACCGAATTCGGAACCGGAGTTATTAATTCGGTTTGTCGGAACCGGAATCGGAGGCGGATGTAAAAGAGAGATGGGTTAAAGGCAGGTCTGAGGAAATAAAATACACGTATCAGTTATATTCTTATTATCAGTTTAAAAATATTACAGATGATAGGTAGATGGAGGACCTGGGTGTTGAAAATAAAAATATGTATATTTGAAAATCGAATTAAAATCTTAAACACTAAGCTAGTAGTGAACATAAGCAGCGTCAGCGTATTCGATCTCCGATATAGCTTCCGATTAAAATATATCGGAACCGAAATCGGAATCGAATGTGCAAAATTAATCGGAAGTTCCATACTTTCGGTATCGGAATCGAACCTCCGTAACGTCTCTATTATGAACACCAGAAATACAAATTCATTTCTACTTATCTGACAAGTGGTACCTATAGTACGTGACAGGTCGACATGGCAATCCGGGTAACCGCGCTCACCCGCGTTAACCCGGTGCGGGACAGCGCGGGTGACGTGCGGGTGTGTGGGGCGTCTCCCCGCCTCATACCGCGATTACCATCTTGACCTATGGCATACTATACATGCTTAAGAGTTCTCCATAATGTTCTTAAAGATTTAAGCCTCAATAGCTCAACGGTTATAGGAGCGGACTGAAATCCGAAAGGTGCGCGGTTCAAACCCCACACGTTGCACTATTGTCGTACCCACTCCTAGCACAAGCTTAACGCTTAGTTGGAGGGGAAAGGGGAATGTTAGTCATGATTAAAAATGGTTAATATTCTTTTTTTTTAAAAAAAAGATGTGTGAAGTCTGCCAATCCGCACTTAGCGTGGTAGACTGGCCGAAAACTTGTCTCATTCTGAAAGGAGATCCGTGCTCTGTAGTGAGCCGGCGATGGGTTGATGGTGAAGATATTCTGTTCCAGGTATGTCAGTAGTGATCGGTATAGTGATGTGCGTCGGCTTCTTCGGTTACTGGGGCTTTGGAGAGAAGTCCAAATCGCCTGTGACGCTGAACTTCCCTTTGGAACCGTGAGTTACTTCTTTTGAGGGTTCCGTTCCGTACCCGTTCCGTTCCGTATCCGTTCGAAAGGTCCAGGCAAAACGCAAACGCAACCTGACCGGCCAGCCCCTTTCTTAAATTTGCGCATTGCTGTACCTGGAAGAAAAAGGATGGAAGCCATGAGATAGTCGTAAGCCACCAAGAGAACCACACTAGAGTAAGACAATAATTGGCAATTTTTTTAAATAATAAAATTGCAAGCAAACGAGCAGGCGGGTCACCTAATGTTAAGTGATCACCGCCATCCATAAAAATTTTTTGGCCTTTCAGGAATTTGTTGGTCCTCCTCTTGAATAACCCCACGTTGTAATCTAACTGCCGTTCAATCCAGAGCATTTCTTCGTACCCAAAAAAAGTGTACTAAAGAGGCACTATTACTAAGCCTCTGATGTCCGACCCGTCCGTTTGTCTGTCTGTCAGTGGGCTATATCTCGTTGAAGCGTATAGGTAAAGTTGAAGTTTTCGCAGAATGTGTATATTTCCATTGCCGATATAACAACAAAATCTTAAAATATGAAACAAAAGCTGACTGACTCACTGACTGACTGACAGTACAGCGCAAACTACTGGGCTAAAACTTGGCATGCAGATAGCATAAAACATTTTTGAAAGTTCAACCCCCAGGGAGAGAAATAGGAGTTTGAGATTTATGTAGTCCACGCGGGTATCAGCTAGTAATATTATAAGTATGGATTTTCCAGCTTCCCAATAGCACTCAAAGTGTGCATGGCTATGATGATATACGTCACCTTCGCCCTAAACTTCTGGGTGCCATTCGAGCTGGTCTGGCACTACATCAAGAGGCGCTACCAGGAGTCCAAGTACTGGCTGTGGGAGAGAGTGTGGAGGGCAGGCATTGTCCTCATCATCACCATCATAGCTGTCATCTTCCCCGCGGTCACCAAGTTCATTGGACTGGCAAGTTACTTCATCTTCTTTTTAACCCCCGACCCAAAAAGAGGGGTGTTATAAGTTTGACGTGTGTATCTGTGTATCTGTGTATCTGTGTATCTGTGTATCTGTGTATCTGTGTATCTGTGTATCTGTGTATCTGTCTGTGGCCTCGTAGCGCCTAAACGAATGAACCGATTTTAATTTAGTTTTTTTTGTTTGAAAGGTGGCTTGATCGAGAGTGTTCTTAGCTATAATCCAAAAAAATTGGTTCAGCCGTTTGGAAGTTATCAGCTCTTTTCTGGTTTTCTTATTACTTTTATCCCAGGACCACCAGAGGTTACGTATTTTCTGACACAGGAAATATGTACGATTGAGTAGTGTTAGTAAGTACTAAGAAAGCATGCCTAGCCTACGTGCTAGCTTGCTTAGACGGCCAATTTTCAGGTATCTGATAATCAAGGTACATAAAAACATTACTTACCTCACGTAAATTCTCCAAACTGATTTTTACGTATATTTTAGGCAATATCCTTTAAAATGTGTCGCCAATACTTCCAGACACTTCCCGCGTCGGCCGTATTGCTTTGCAGACGCCTTAAAGCTCCCAAAATAAGTAATTACTTAACTGCACGTAAATTCTGATGCTCCATTTTTATATATGTCTACCAGACAACTATTTTAAAAACTTTTACAAGGAGACAGACCGATCCAGAGGGCCAATCATCCCCTAAATTAAATTTTAATGCCTCTGTGGGTTTGAGCGCGAGGGCATCATTATCTACGCGCATGAGACTGAGTAAGACATGTATTAGGATATATTGACTTCTCTCTCACTCTCTTATAGTTTACTTATGTCAATTAACTATTAATATTAAAAAAAATCAGCTAAAAATTAAAAAAATTGGAGAATTTACGCGAGGTAAGTAATGTTTTTATGTACCTTGATTACCTGATACCTGAAAATTGGCCGTCTAAGCAAGCTAGCAGGTCTGTAGGCATGCGTTCTTAGTACATACTAACACTACTCAATCGTCCACATTTCATTCGTCAGAAAATACGTGACGGCTGGTGGCCCTGGGATCTTTCACTATTGTAACAGAGGTTCATAATATTATGTCAATTGGCAAATGTCAAGCTGTCAAGATGGACGTTGCCTAGATACATAATTATTTATTTGAAAATAATGTTTTGGAAAACTCCGATACTTTGGATCGTAGGCGCGGAGTTTCTTATTTATAAAATATTATAATCACAGTTAAACGAGAAAACATCAATTCAATTATAATATCCAACAGTCAACCAAAGGCCACGAACAATCAACCCAAACCCAAACCATAGTCAAACTATTTTTAGGGTTCAGTAGGTATCTGTAGAAAAAAAAACATGTAGCCTCGACTGTTGTAGACGCGTAGGTGTGCATAGCACCATTAAATATCGTAGGAGGCGATGACCCTCCGCGCGGCTGAGGTTCCCGCATCGTAGTCGCTTTGTCGCGCAGGTTTGGATGATTGGCGCACCTTCTTTTTATTTTATCTGCTTGAACTCAGCTTATTTACTTTGACAAAATACGTTTAAAATTCATCATCATCAGGATCAACCCATCGCCGGCTCACTACTGAGCACAAGTCTCCTCTCAGAAGGAGCAGCTACCACACTGGCCAAGCACGTATTGGCACACCTCACGCACCTTTGAGGGAGCATTATGGCCAACTCTCAAGCATGCAGGTTTCCTGACGGTGTTTTCCTTCACCACTTCGTTGTCTGTCTGTATGTCATCTTTCAAGAGAATCAAAACTTATAAATTAGGTACTTCTCGTTTACGTAGAATCATGAAAGGCAGGTAGCAATATCTTATAGCCCAAGCACTCTACTCCTGTGGCCCAAGTAAAGAGAAAAATCCGACAACTGAATTGTCATTACATAAAAAAAAACTTGTACGGAACTCTTCATGTGTGAGGCAGACTCGCACTTGACCGGTTTTTGAAAGTTATGTCAAATTAAAATTTGACATGCAATAACAAACAAAATGAAATACAAGCCACTTTATTCCTTATTTCATCGGATGAAAGTCGATTTCAATTTAATCGTAGGTATATCTTGAAAAGCGAACTATTATACGACTACGTAAAATGGGTACATTTTTAAAGCAACGACATGTTAGAAACAGATATTTCATGGTTGGTCATGTTAAACTATGTGAGTCATTCAGATAATTCTTGATTTAGTGATGTTCCGTCAAAAATATTTCATGGAACATATAATTAACATAACATTGATGTTACTTTTGAAGAGATATTAGCTGCCTTATTGGATTTATATTATTATAGAAATTGGGTTTTAGAATGGCACAAATAAACGGTAATTTATGAATAAAAGTTTAAAAAGCGTGAAATAAAAATTAAATTAAAAATTTAAAAAACCCCCGACACATAAACCTCTAAAAAGTAAAAAAATAATAGGTAAGTATGTATGGGCCCTTTAAGAATAGTATAAATAGTAAAGTTTTTATCCAAGCGTTCGTTGCGTCGGGGGACCGCTAAAGACTATTCTTTCTAGACATGCGCAAAACAGTACTTTAAAAAGTGATGTCATATGGCATTACATTTCGTACTAAGTAATATTACATTTTACCATCACTCCGAACATCACCCGAGCTGGCGCGCTAGTGACGGCCACCTGGCACCTATCAAATAGTGCGCTATGTAATGAAATGAAAATATGTTCGGATGTATTATTACATTACATGAGATATCGAGTGATGGGATGCCCCGCCGCCATACGTACTACGTTCGATGTACGCACTACCGCACCTAGTTACATTATACCGCTAGCCAATATTCCGTTCGGTCACTTTAGTTAATAAATAAAGTTGGTTTCCCTTCATACTTTAGACCAGGCTTAGGACTGGCAATATACATGGATTACCTACGAATTACGATTATACGTGATACGACCATGGATATTGGCGTATTTATAAATCAACTTTATATGTACCTACAATGATTGTTATTTTTTTTCTTATTTTTATTCTAATTATTTTGATTTTTTTTTAGTTTTTTTTTTAGTAGCTTTGTCAAATACTAATAATTACTAATAAATATAAACAAAGAATTCATTGTTAAACAATCATATCGTACGAATTTTTGAAGAGCTAAGTTAAGTACCTTGGCGGAGCCAAATAAACGTAAACCTTATTGCATCAGTTACAGACTACAGTATATAAAATCGGGCTGGCCGCGCAACCGATATGAAGCACGAGTATCTCTCTCTCACTCTCTCTCACTAGCACAATTTACGATTCTCAAACCACGCACCGAGATATGCCGATTGCCGAATGACATGACCGAACAGTCAGTAGGCAGCGAGCGCGAAACGCTGTCCGCGTCATGTTTTAGTGTGATGTGTAATGCTTGATTTTGTCGTGTAATATGTAATGCTACAGTACGCGGTCGGGTAATATTACGCGTAATGCATCAATCGCATTACTTACACATGTCTAATTCTTTCTACAACAGATGACTTTCATAGTTTATGATAGGTAGCGGTCCCCTGGCGCAACGAACGCTTGGATAAAAACTTTACTATTTATACTATTCTTAAAGGGCCCATACATACTTACCTATTATTTTTTTACTTTTTAGAGGTTTATGTGTCGGGGGTTTTTTAAATTTTTAATTTAATTTTTATTATTTATTCATATACAACCTGGCCTGGTGGGAGGCTTTGGCCGTGGCCAGTTACCACCCTACCGGCAAAGCTGTGCCACCAAGCAATTTAGCTTTCCGGTACGATGTCATGTAGAACCCAATGAAATATTATAGTAAAAAATTGTTTTTCTGTCGCTGGGTATATTCCATTTTAATGATTCTGAATTCATTAATCTGAGAAAATTCTGAGTTCATAAATATAAATGTACTACCGTTTATATTTATGAACTCAGAATTTTCTCTTCTTTCATTTGACATCCCACTCAAACAATAACAAAAAAAAGCATACAGTAGCAAAACAAAAAAAATTTTGGAGATGTCCACTTTTTTAGATCTAACATCCGTTAGGTCAATTTTTGTTGTATAAAATGTTGCCTATGTCACCCGGACCTTTACGACGAATCAATTGACACCTCATTCATCAAAATCAGCCCAGTAGTTTAGGCGCTACGGTGGAACACAGAATCTGGATACAAATATACATTACATACATATATACATACATAGACTGCTAAAATAATAACCCTTCGTTTTAGCTTTGCCGCAGTCGGGTAAAAATGTTACAAAGAAACAGTATCTGAATTTAAAAAAATATTTACAGATTGGATCCTTCTGCCTGTCAAGTATGGGTTTCATATTTCCAGCGTTCATCGAGCTGTGCCTGGACTGGGAGGACCCAGGGCTTGGCATCTTGAGGTGGAGGTTGTGGAAGTGTGTCATTGTGTGCACGTTCGGCGCCATTTTGTGTGTGGTCGGCACGTATATCAACGCTAAGGAGCTGGTCAAGGAGGTTTTCTAAGAATTAGGCTCAGAATATTTCTTGATGACTGATGCTACTCCATTTGGTATAGTTATCTTGCTTTGAAAATTGAAAATACTAATTATCGCAAACACATTTTAAAATTTTTGTTGTAATGTAACAAGTTCACGGTTTTCAAATTTTTTTCCATAACTTCTGCTATAGGACCTTAGGAGTAAAGGAAAAAATCATGATTTTAGGTCAACGGGAACTATCCTATAGGTTTCTTGACAGACACGACAGAGGGACAGACGGACAAACCGACAACAAGGGTTTCGTTTTTCCTTTTGAGGCACGGAATCCTAAAAAATTTCAGTCATGTTGTGTTTCTGTGCGAGTAAAATTTTTATTGACGATTGAATTTTTGTAATTGTTTTCGATATTTGTGAATGTTTGGTTATGTATGTGATTTATATCTATGTATTTAATTATATGTATATGTTTTGTTTGATTTATTAAACTATGATTTTTCTTGACTGCATTTTTTTTGTTCACGTTCCTTTTGCTTTACCAAATTAATTGAAATTTTGTTGTGTACACAAAAATAGTTTTTGGCCTTGCACACCTTTACTGACTTTGCCACATTTAGATTAAATCACAATTGGTAACATTAGGGCCGGCGCACATATGGTGGAGCGCAGCGCAGAGCATGCCCGCGAAGTTTTCTAATCGCGTGACACATTACGCGAATTTCTACCAGAGAATGCGCAAGCACGCGCGGGACTGCGCAAGTATCCGCACGGATGCACAATTGATTTTAAATATTATTTCAATGAGGACAATGTCGATAATATTTTGACTGTGAAAAATGCTCTGCGCTGCGCTTCGCCATATGTGCGCCGAGTGCCGACCCTTAATGTCAAAAATTACACCGACTAACACGGTCTTGAGCATAGATCTTGAGCCAGTTAAAACTTAAAGCTAGCCTTATCTAATTACTATACAAATCATGGCCGCGTGGAATGGTGCCAAGAATACTGGCTGCATTTCCGCGCTGGACAGCCAGGCTGATCCGTTGCGAAAAAAATGAGCCAGCCCTTCTGTCACCCGATGAGGCTATTAAACGCGGTGTCTATATTATGGTGTCTATTATTTATTAGCCAGTTTATTATAGTTTGGTTCGCGCGAGGTTCAAGCAAATGCGAAAGTTATAATTCTGTACATAAAGTGCATATTATGATGATTTATAATGTAAAGTGTGTAAAAGTAATTTCATAGATAGGTATATTATTTTTTTTAAAAATCAGCGTTCTAAGATTTGACCGTCATCGGTCCAAGATTTGACTGTCATCTGGCATAGATGAGGGATCTAAAGAATGCGCTAAAGAAACTCAAAAATAAGAACAAAACATAGAAATTATTTGTCACTAATTTCATTGTCACAACTTGTAAACAATTTTTTTACTGATTCACACGGTCCGTTTCTTAATAATTAAGTATTAAATTCAGCGATCTTTGATTAAATAAAATAAATAACGAGCAATCTATACTTATTTAATAATATTTTAACAAGAATTAACATACCTAATTCAAAAAGATGGACGACTCGGTAAGTTCTAGATACTATCTTTCATAGATATGTACTATCTTTCTAATAAATAATTTAAATTAAATGATTTGTTTTTAAAGCGGAATTTACATTATGAAATTAGTGGCACGAAATTAGTTTCACGATATTAATTTCATTATCAATTGCACGTGTAAACGTTTAATTTCGGAATGCATAATTTACGAATAAAAATGGTTGAAAAGAATAGAATAGAATATGATTTTTATTCAAATAAACTTTTACAAGTGCTTTTGAATCGTCAAATAATTTACCAATGGTTCGGAATGCCGTTCCTACTGAGAAGAACCAGCAAGAAACTCGGCGGTTGCTCTTTTCAATTGTTAAATTGAATCTGTAAAATATCTGACCAGAGTCCAGATACAGCTGCAAGCAATACAGCGCCTCCCAGACATCGAGGGCACCATAAGTTTGAGATCAAAGCAACGGGAGACGCAGCGAAGAACTATGACTTTACTTCTGCAAGACCTCCTAAAAAGAGAACTACGTAAGTGAAGCCTATTACATCGCCGCGAATACATTAGCAGCGAAACCGCTTTTAACCGCAATTGAAATTTAAGAGGATCGTCTTGTTAAAAATGTTCAAAAGCAATAACGTTTTTCTTCCCGTAAATATAGTCCAATTTTCATAATTATCAGAAATGTTGTAGTTATAACAAAGAACTATGCTCGTACGTACTAGTTTTAAAGAAATAATGCTTATGTTAAACTAGCGGCTATCCATATTTTTGACCTAAAAACTTTTTAGAAAAAACTAGAACTAAAAACAGCAATCTATATCGTCTTGCAATTGTGCATTGTAAGGTCTACATCTTTTGGGGATGCTCGGGAGCGAAACGTGCGTCAAGTGTGTTCTGGTGGATTTGTGAGGTGTTGTGTGGTGGTACTTGGGGCTTGCTTGGTGGCTGGCTTTTCCTGCATACTTACCAGTGGAAGGGCGGGCGGTGCATGTCGCATACTGCATCTTGTACCATACAGATTTGCCTTTTTCATTGAAATATAACAAATTAAGGTTTTCATTGCTTGGATACTTCTGAGCATCGTCAGATTGGTTTTGGTCCACAGAGTGGTGGAAACCATCGGCCACATAGCCAAGACTTGCCTTGGCGGTGGAGTGGTGGCCATTCACGAGAGCTACAAGATGTGCGGGCTATGGTCGTCTTTCTGCCTCACTATCGTCTTCGGTTTTTGCATCAGCTATGCTATGTATGTAAGTACTGCCTTGTGGTCAAGAAGCTATAGCTTGTTTAGTAAAGTTATGTTTGTGAGCTCTCAGATCACAGTATAGTTTATTGATCTGCGCATTTTTAAGGGATTATTACGGTCCCAAAAATAGTTATGGGGCGTTTCTGCTAAGAAATTCTTAAAGGTGATCCGCGCCTCGGAGAGTTCGCAAAGCCTAATCTCTTTCTAGAGGCTATAGTCTTTTAATTATTTATTGACACGAGCTTGGCTACAATCAGACCTGCTGGCAAGTGATGATGCAGTCAGGCTGGAGCGCGCTTGTCTAGATGGTGACTATTCACTCATGACTTGAACTTGACTACCCATATTAACTAATATTCACCGGATTGTCTAAATTTGATTGGTTTCCGTGGCTGTAATTCGGCCAGGAGAATTTTTATTACAATAGGCCTCTATTATGTAGGTTCATTTTCAGAGTTCCGTACCTTAAAAGGAATAAGGAACCCTTCGCTTCACTTCGTTGGTTTTAACGTATTATCAATTCTTCAGATGATAGCCCATTCAGCTCAAAGAATGTACGGCAGAGTCCAAGTCCCGGCAATGAGTTACCCCGACTTGGCGGAGGCGACGTTGGACGTGGGCCCTTTTACCAGTATGAAGAAATACAGTAGGACTTTCAGGTAATCATATAAACCGTACAACTGCCAGGTATTGAGTGGCTACTGAGCAGTGATGAAATTTTGCTCGTGATTTGTCATCTACCTATCAATTCTACAGGGTGTAACCAGAACGCTAGCAAAAACTTAGCGTTAAAAACTGCCTTAACACAATCCAATGCGAATAACCATTTGCCTTATGTTGTAGTTTTAGTGATTTAGTATTTTCAAACCCGCATTGTATAGCGTGCGAAACTTGGGTCAATGCCCCACCTACGACACGACATTGGTTTCGAGTGACCTATTTATAGAACGTTCGTTGACCTCTAGCGTCAGTCAGATGTTTTATTTGCTATGAATTGTGAACTTTTGAATAATAGAGGATTTAAAAAAAAATTAAGTTTTTATATGTTATCAGCAATCATCAGTACTATTAGGTACCTATCTTCGTTTTTGCTAGCTTTTTTGTTACACCCTGTATGTTAGGAGTTTAGGACTGGATAATATCCGACTCGGAAAGATCCGTACGAGAACTAAGGTCACTGACATAGGCCATAGCCCAAACTACTTATTAGCAAGCTGTAGTGGCAGTGCTTGTAGTAGGAGAAATAGCCGTTAGAACCTAAAAGTCCTAGAGTGCAGGAGACCGTGAATGAGGACCAGTGATTGAAGGACAAACCAACCAACAAACACACTTTAACAGCGGTAGTTTTGGTATTTTATCTTGCTTCATTAATTCCTCAGGTACCTAGTGGACTTTACAATATGCTTCAACCTCTTCGGCTCCTGCTGCGTCTATCAGATCATGATTGCGCGATCCATCAAGCAGCTGGTAGAAGGCACCAATGAAGTTACCCTAGAAGGGAATCCTCCTTTGAGGGTTTACATTCTGTTACTGGTCATCCCTTGTATTGCCATCGGGATGATAACAAGTTTGAAGTATCTGGCACCGTTCTCTATTGTGGCTGACTTTATTATATGTAAGTTCTTCTCTTCTCTTCTCCGCGAGACTTTTGGCAAAGCGGTCGTGGTTGTCATGAAGTGTTATTTGGGATAGATATGATTCACTTTATGAGCAGTTGCCATGTTTCTCTGTGGTACACTCATGCAAGGGACTAATAGTCAAGTTTTTTACAGTTACCGTCGCCTGCGCAACGGTATACTACTGCATCAGATCATCCCCACCAAGTCCTTTGGACATGCCAGCGTTCAAGACAGTCACTGGATTGTTTGAGTTCATGGGTGTCTGCATATTTAGTATGGAAGGCTTAGGAGCTGTGATGGCGATCGAAAACAATATGGAGGAACCGAAGAAGATGGGCCTAGCTCTCCTTGGAGGTTAGCTTATATTTTTTATTTCTTTCCAATTTCCAATTAACCTATCAGTCTATACATTGCTAAACATAAACCTTTCTGGGGTCATGTCATCATAAATGATCGTTTGCCTTCCTCATTCACTTACTTTCCGACACTTTTTAAAAGTCGTTGGTCCAGCGAAATGGATGTTATCCCATGCTGGTTGCTATGCTTGGTGGTATGCGGTTATCAAGAACACTTCTCTACTAGCGGCCATAGTTTCTGCGACAAATATCTGTAAAGAATATCTGTTGAAAACCCTAAGTGACCGAGATTATCATGATCATCATCGTCAACCGATGATCCACAGCTTATCTTCTAGGGACATATCTTCTAGGGACTTCCACACATCACGGTCTTACGGCTCCCTGAATCGTGGTTTTCGTCAATTGATGTAGTCGTCCACCTAGTGGGGTGCCTGCCAATGCTCCGCCCTCCACTAAAAAAAAAACTATATTTAAAAAAAGGTTATAACAGTGTCGTTTGCTAGTGGTCTCCACACTAGGTAACCACCTGTATCGTGACGACAATGTACGACTTCCTAGAATGTTTTACAGAGGACTAGGAGAGTTCCTTTTGCGATCAGAATTATTTATTCTTATGTTATCATAGTTAATTACACCCTCACACCATATTCTTCATACTGACCGACATGAAACAGATCTTAGCATCTTGAAGTGGCAGTGGGCAGGTGAATTCGATCTCAGAACCAATCTTCCTAACATGGATTGACAAATCTTTTCTATTCCAGGCATGTCGATAGTCGTTAGTATCGTGGTAACTATTGGTTTCTTCGGTTACTGGGGGTTTGGTGAGGAAAGTAGATCGCCTGTTACCATCAACTTTCCTTTAGAACCGTAAGTATTTTTGATTTTTTCACGGTTGTCATTATTCTCATTCCATACCTCATTCCACCCTTTTTTTCTACGGGCATCAGCTAGTTCTGTTATAATTCTTAAGTTTATAATTTTTTAGGTTCCCTATTGCCCTCAAATGTCTCTTCGCAGTAATGATCTACGTGACATATGCCTTGAACTTCTGGTTCCCCTTCGACCTGATGTGGTTCTACATTAGGAAGCGCTACGACCCTCAGAAGTTCTGGCTTTGGGAGCGGGTGTACAGGGCCATCTTCATATGTGGCATCACCACCATTGCCACCATCTTCCCGAATGTGTCCAAGTTTCTTGGAGTGGTAAGTTGTTGTTTTTCTTTTATCGGGCTTTGGCCAACGTCCCTTTTTGATGACCCTCCTGGTGCAATGGTGAGCGCTGTGCTCTTATAAGTGAGAGGTCCCAGGTTCGATTCCTGGCAGCGGCAATTTGGGAATGTATATTTTTTAAACTGTCTCTGGTGTGATCTGGTGGGAAGCTGCGGCCGTGGCTAGTTACCACCCTACCGGCAAAGCCGTACCGTCAAGCGATTTAGCGTTCCGGTACGATGCCGTGTAGAAACCAATTAATGGGAATGGGTAAGGGTATGGCTGGATAGGTATGAGTAGGATTACTTTGTTGTCTGCCTGTCTGTCGTATCTGCCAATTCGGGGAATCAACGCTCTCGTTGACCTAGAACCATTAAATTTGGCAGGTACTAAATGACCTCAAGATGGTGCTGTCCGTCATTAATTTGCCAATTTTTACTATATTGGTTTGATATTTCTTGTACGAAGGCGCGGAACCCTTCGTATGCGAGTCTGACTCTCACTTGACCGGTTTTTCTTGTTACAGCTCGGCTCGTTCTGCATATCAAACATGGGTTTCGTGTACCCTGCCTTCATCGAGCTGTGCCTGGACTGGAGTGACCCTGGCCTGGGGCCTGGCAAGTGGCGGCTGTGGAGATTCCTAGTCATCATCACCTTTGGCTTGACACTTTTCATCGTGGGCTCCTATACTAACCTTAAGGGTCTCATTGCCGAATCGTTTTAAAATTGATATTATATAATAATAATAAATGTTTAATAAATAATAGTAATAATGTTTTTTATTATATATTTATTTTGTACACGGGCGTGAGAGTGAAAAGTATATATACTTAATAACAATAAATATCTTTTATTCAGCCAATAGTAAATACAAATAAAATAAAATGGTTCCCGGGGAGACGAGAGAGGAATTTGGTGACAAATGTTCGACACTTTTCGTAATGCATATATTACGAAATCAGACGTTTACACATGCAATTGATAATGAAATTACATATCGTGAAACTAATTTCGTGCCACTAATTCGTAATGTATATTCCGCTTTATAACTTGTCCGGAGTGCGCATTTCCCGGTGCACTAAGGACTTGTAAGACGTGTAAATGTCGCAGCAGAATGGCATCAGCCTGGAGTCATCCAACTCCCTTAGGGATATGGCTAATGCCCGGGATATGTTAAAACGACTGTGGCCGGGCACGTGAATGTTTATGTTCTAATCTAACCTAACCTAACTTTAGATTTTGCTAGTCAAATTTCGTTCTGAACCACATTCGATGTAATCGTAAAATCTCCGGAGGAAAAAGTAGGGCACCAAAACCTATTTTTTTCATTTGATTTTCATTTCATTCAAAATAAACAAAATCTGCGTCTTCTTATGCAAATATGGTGCCAATGACTTAGACAGGGGAGCCAACATAACGCCATAGGTACTATTCGATGAAACGCACTATACTATGAAGAAAATTTTAAAAAAAAAAACCGCTCCGTAATCCACTATATGCGGTGCGCCGTCATTCAGGATGCGCACTAAGTAGGCAATATCTTTAGCTTAGCCTTTTCAAAGGAGGTTCTGTCGCCCGGGCTAGCATTGTTCCCGGAAAACCAACTGATCCTATAATTTCAAACAGGATAAAGAGATACATAGTACATAATATAATACGCGATAAGTCGAAATGGCAATCGGGGTAAGTCAAAGTCAAAGTCAAAATCATTTATTCTTAACCTAATCACACTAATATAAAGGCGAAAGTTTGTATGTGTGTGTGTGTGTATGTTTGTTACTCCTTCACGCAAAAACTACTGGACGGATTTGGCTGAAATTCAGAATGGAGATAGATAATATCCTGGATTAGCACATAGGCTACTTTTTATCCCGGAAAATCAAAGAGTTCCCACGGGATTTCAAAAACCCTAAATTCACGCGGGCGAAGTCGCGAGCATCGGCTAGTAATTACCTAAACTTAAAACTAAACTAACAAGAGTGAATAGGCAACTTCTAGGCAAGCGCGCTCCATCTTAGGCTGCATCCTCACTTGCTAGCAGGTCTGATTGCAGCCAAGCGTTAGTCTATAAATTAAACAAGTAAGTGTAAATTAAAAATTTATAACACCCCCGACGATCCAAAGTATTTGAGTTTTCCAAAACATCATTTTCAAATAAATAATTATGTATTTAGGCAACGTCCATCTTGACAGCTTGACATTTGTCAATTGACAATATTATGAACCTAACGGTTATCTAACCTTCTTTTCTACAAGAAAACTAGAAAAGAGCTGATAACTCTTAAACGGCTGAACCAATTTTTTTAGATTATAGCTAAGAACACTCTCGATCAAGCCACCTTTCAAACAAAAAAAACTAAATTAAAATCGGTTCATTCGTTTAGGCGCTACGATGCCACAGACAGATACACAGATACACAGATACACAGATACACAGATACACAGATACACAGATACACAGATACACAGACACACAGATACACAGATACACACGTCAAACTTATAACACCCCTCTTTTTGGGTCGGGGGTTAAAAAAAGGTGCATATTCACTCTTGCTTTAAAGATACCCGGATTGTAATTGTTAGGAAACACAGATCGCGGTCGAGTATCAGCAGTATTGCATTAGTTGCAATGATCAGCTATGAATGAGTAGCGGTTTTGCGGTCAAAATCCACTGTGATTTCACACCCTTTCAAGCCACGAGATACACTGATCATTCTTCAGGTTAACCACAGCATCATATTCCATTGTGATTGAGTAAGGTGAAAGGCATATACACACAAAGGGCGATTTAAGCATGCAGTGTGAGTTGCTTCATATTAAAACCCGCGAATATGGACTATGTATGAGGACAAGACATAGTTGAACACAATGTTTGAAAAGAGCAACCGCCGAGTTTCTTACTGGTTCTTCTCGGTAGGAAAAGACATTCCGAATGCATTAGACGATTCAAAAGTAAGTAGGTACCTACTTGTTGAAGTTTAATTGAATAAAAATATTTTGAATTTTTAAATTTGTAACAAGTTTATCATTTGAGGAATATGAGGAACAAAAACTATATATTTATTGCAAAAAAAGCATTAGAGACGAGCGCTTTTTTTTTCATTCAGATACAAGTTAGCCCTTGACTGCAATCTCACCTGGTGATAAGTGATAAATGATGATGCAGTCTAAGATGGAAGAGGGCTAACCCGGAAGTGGTATGGCAGTTTTTCTACACGGCACCTAAATCGCTTGGCTTTGTTGGTAGGGTGGTTACTGGTAACTAGCCACGGCCGAAGCATCGGACCAGACCAGACCAGAGAATATTTAGAAATTATAAAATTCCGAGTTTCCCCTGCCGGAAATAGAACCCGGGACCTCCACATAAGACTACAGCGCTCTCTATCCGAATGGACAGAGAGCTCGTTAAAATAAATATTTATCATTTACTAGCTGAAGCCCGCAACTTCATTCGCACGGATGTAGGTTTTTTTTTTAAATCCCGTGGGATAAAAACTAACCTATGTGCTAATCCAGGGTATAATCTATCACCATTCCAAATTTCAGCCAAATCCGTCCAGTGGTTTTTGCGTGAAGGAGTAACAAACATACACACAAACTTTCGCCTTTATAATATTAAGTGTGATCATTAAAAGAGTATATTTACATTAGTATTATCAAACCATTACTCAAAACGTATCTAACCATATAATATATTAGATACATTATCAAACACATAAAATTATTCGCCTAATGGCAATTTGATAGCGCCTGGTGGGGTCAAAAAGTTATTTTAATAGACCAATTAAAGTATTGACACATATTTTAAATTATTGTGTAATTATTATCGGTCCACTGGAAAAGACCTCCATGTTTTTTAGGGTATCTCTAGAGAAAAAAGAAACCCTTGAAGGATCCCTTCATTGTCTGTCTGTCTGTCTGTCTGTCTGCTAAGACTCGTCAACGGAATCAAATCTTATACGGTATTTCCCGTTGACCTAGAATCGTGAAAGGCAACGATGTCTTATAGCACAAGTTTTGGGAAAAATCAAAGCATGAATTTGTATTTTGTGGTTACATTACAAAAAAATTAACAAGTGTAAATTAAAAATTTATAACACCCCCGACAAGTGAAGGTTACAGTAACTAGAAAAGAGCTGATAACTTTGAAACGGCTGAACCGATTTTCTTGTATTATAGCTAAGAACACTCTCGATCAAGCCACCTATCAAATAAAAAACTAAATTAAAATCGGTTCATTAGTTTAGGAGCTAAGATGTCACAGACAGATACACAGATACACACGTCAAACTTATAACACCCCTCTTTTTGGGTCGGGGTTAAAAATTCAGGTACGATGTGGATGGTATGGAAGCCTTCATGTGCGACTCCGACTAGCACTTGACCGATTTTTAGGGTTCCGTATCCAAAGGATAAAAACGGAGCCCTATTAATGTCACTCTGCTGTCTGTCTGTCCGTCCGTCCGCGTGTCACAGGTCTCATAGCTCGTAGAAGAAATGAGTTATAAAACCTGACTAATATATGAAATTTTGGTATTTGGTGTAAAACGTTGGCCCAAATCCAATTGAACTAAAAATTCAGTTGAATTCTTTTTCAGGGGGTTATACTTACACGAAAAAGAAGCCCGAATTTTTTTTTCTTACTCTAGCATGTGGGGTATCGTTGTTTAGAGCTCATAACACGAATATATTTTTTAATTTTATTTTATTTAAAAAAAAACAAGGAAATAGAGGGCCGCTTAAAGTTGTCAGTTTTAGACCTTAAGTAGTTAAAAATATGAAATTTCGGTATATTATGTACCATATACTGTATTTAGACAACAAATACTAAAAACAACGGTTTGTAAAATAGTTTGTAAGCTGTGACCAAAACAAACGAACATTATTTGGGTTTTTCTTTCATGTTCGATCTCGGAAAAGAAATATTACATAGTACATACATACACCGAAAATAATATGATGTTCATAATAATATACGGAACCGTAAAAGAGCGAGGCCCGACTCGCACTTGACCGGTTTTTTATTTGATAACAAGCCTTGACTACAATCTCACACGGTGGTAAGTGACGATGTAATCTAAGTTGGAAGCGGGCTAACTTGGAAGGGGTCAGTCTTATCTTTACGCTCTTTTATTTATTTATTCAAATATTTTGTAATTAATATTTAGTAAAACATAATAATACGGGTCTCATAAGAAAACTCAGGCTTAAATCTATAGAACGCACTTTGACTTTGCTCACATTTAAGACACTGTTAAAACGAGACAGCGTTATACTGCTGGCATAAATGTGTCTCGTTTTAACTGAAACTTTAAGTTTAAGAAAAGTCAAAGTTCGCTCGATAGATTTTTACTTCAGAGTCATTTTTTTAAAGAATATTAGCCATGCTAATCGTGACTAATACTCCCCTATACCCTCCAATTAAGCGTAAAGCTTGTGCCAGGAGTGGGTACGACAATAGTGCAACGGATGGGGTTTGAACCGCCGACCTTTCGGAATACAGTTTGCTCCTCAACCGATGAGCTATCGATGCTCTAATTCAGCGGGCGATGGAGAGAGCTATGCTTGGAGTTTCTCTACGTGATCAAATTAGAAATGAGGAGATCCAAAGTACCAGAGTAACCGACAATGGACAGAGCTAGTTCTCTTATACTATAAGGCCTTCCACACCGAATCCTGCGGCTCCCTGCAAATCGTTTGATGTCATTTGTCCACCTTGAATTGGGAGGTTTTCCAACGCTGCGTTTTCCGCTATGAGGTCGCCATTCTGGCACCTTGTGACCCTAGCGTCTATTGGTTTTTAGGATTCCGTGCCTCAAAAGGACAAACGGAACCCTTATAGGATCACTTTATTGTCCGTCTGTCCGTCCGTCGTATCTGTCAAGAAAACCTATAGGGTACTACCCGTTGACCTAAAATCACGGTGGGTCTTACAGCACAAGTAAAGAAATAAATCCGAAAACAAAGAATTTGTGGTTACATCACAAAAAAAAAAAATTAAATTGCGTGCTTAAATTCAAAGTAAGAAAACTATACCAAGTGGGGTATCATATGAAAGGTCTTTTACTTGTACATTCTAAAACAGATTTTTATTTAGTTTTATGCGTATCTTATGATATGCCTAGCTTATCTTATCTTTTTGATTTATCGTGCAAAATGTTGGAAAAATACCCAAGTACGAAACCTTTGGTGCGCGAGTCTCACTCGCACTTGGCCGGTTTTTGCGTGCAAAACGTACACGAATGGTAACAAAATTTTGGTACTCAAGGTCTTGATAGAAACCAAGATACCGTGACAAATCATGATCAATCCAGCACCGGCCCATTACTGAGCACGGGTCTCCTTCACAAGATGAATAAAACAAACGCTGGCTGAACCCTACGAGATAGATCAAAATAACATACTGCAGTATTGTACATCTTAAAAGGGTCTACCAAAAATCCGCGATGGTATATGTCTATGTCTTAGGGGTAACCCGCAATAACCATTTTTTATTCTTTACTTTTTAAGAGAAATAATCAATCTCATTTACGAAGCAATTTTATGCAATTAAGTACCTTAAACACAATGTGCATATAACATAGATCAATATGGCCCTTTACAGCATGTAATTTAAATGAATATTTTCGAAGATAATAGAGATTTAAAACGCAGGGGCATAGCGGTTGCGGCAGGATCTCAACGTTTTGCAGGCTTAGATTTGAGCGTTGAGTGTTTTTCACATGGCCAATTATTATGCCAAGTAAATGTAAACGCATTCGCCAGCGATAGAAAATAAAAAAAACCGGCCCAGTGCGAGTCAGACTCGCGCAGCAAGGGTTCTGTACTCGGGGATTTTTTCCGACTTTTGCACGATAAATCAAAAACTATTATGCATAAAAATAAATAAAAATCGGTTTTAGAATGTACAAGTAAAGCCCTTTCATATGATACCCCACTTGGTATAGTTATCTTGCTTTGAAAATTAAAACAAATTATTTTTTTCTGTGATGTAACCACAAATTCACGGTTTTTGGATTTATTCCTGTACTTGTGCTAGGCACGGAACCCTAAAAAAAACCTGCTGGGCCGATTTTGATGAATAAGGTGTCAATCGATTCGTCGTGAAGGTCCGGATGACAGGCTACATTTTATACGAAAAAATGTTACATGAAAAAAAAGTGGGGGTCTCCAAGTCTCTCTATTGTATCGAGTAGGGTGTCAAATGAAAGAGGAGAAAATTCTGAGTTCATAAATAAAAATGTACTACAACATTAAAATATACCAAGCGACAGAAAAACAATTTTACTCTAATATTTCAGCGTTTATTAAGACGATCGTAGTCGGGTTTTAGTTTTCAACTTTATCTTGTAGAATGAGTAGGGTTTAGACCATAGTCTGCTACTCTAGCCCAGTGGGATCGGCGGCCTCTTAAACACTTCTATAATTTTTTAGAATTCTGTGGCTGTGACATAGACCTCAATATTACCCATTCAACAAATCATTGGCTGACTCGGTGCCTTACAACTACTTTGTTCCTTTCATGATGGATTGAGAAATAAGGTTCAAAACACACATGCGACCGCGTTACTTTGTTAAAGCTCTCAGATAATCACACTAATATTATAAAGGCGAAAGTTTGTGTGTGTATGTACGTGTGTGTGTGTGTGTATGTTTGTTACTTCTTCACGCAAAAACCATTGGACGGATTTGGCTGAAATTCAGAATGGAGATAGATAATATCCTGAGCACATAGGCTACTTTTTATCGCGGAAAATCAAAGAGTTCCCACGAGATTTCGAAGAACCTAAATCCACGCGAACGAAGTCGCGGGCGTCAGCTAGTATAAATCCTAGTTTCCCATTATTAGGAATTATATTTTACGAAACTACGAAACCCTCGTAGCTTTAGTTTTAAGTTTACGTAATTAATTATGACCACTATATCATCTTACAACAATTCTGACCATCAGAAGAAGTACCTTACAATAGTAGGTAGCTACTTTGAATAAATGATTTGAAGCACTCATTTCATTCAAGACAAAATTAATGTCGTTCGTGTGCTTAAGCGAATGTTTCAAATCGCGTTTTTCCTTCAGATTATTATTTTTGCTAATAAAACGGATTCCAAGAATGGCTGTAATAAGCGGTTATTTAAATAGCGCGGTTTTTTCCGACGACAATACCTGAGCAAGCGGGCATTGCTGTGGTAGCTGCTTACTAGGTATTAATACAGGGTGTGACTAGAACACTAGCAAAAACGATGATAGGTGATAATACCGCTGATTACTGATAAGATTTTTTTTTATTCACTATAGGTAAGCGCTTGACCACAATAACACCAGTTGGAAAGTGATGATGTGGTCTAAGATGGGACGCGTTTACCTAGAAGGTGCCTATTCACTCTTGTTTTTAAAGATACCCGGATTGTAATTGGTACCACAAAAAACCTACGTTTTTTTAAAATCCTGTATTTAAAAAAACTGGCCAAGTGCGAGTCAGACTCGCACGCTGAGGGTTCCGTACTCGGTTATTTTTTCCAATATTTTGCACGATAACTCAAAAACTATACATAAAAATAAATAAAAATCTGTTTTAGAATGTACAGATGAAACCCTTTCATATGATACCCCACTTGGTATAGTTATCTTACTTTGAAAATTGAAACACATTTTAAATTTTTTCTGTGATGTAACCACAAATTCACGGTTTTCGGATTTATTCCTGTACTTATGCTATAAGACCTACCTACCTGCCAAATTTCATAATTCTAGGTGAACGGGAAGTACCCTATAGGTTTCTTGACAGACACGACGGACAGACAACAACAAAGTGATCCTATAAGGGTTCCGTTTTCCCTTTGAGGTACGGAACTCTAAAAACTCACAATAAATTGCATTAAACATCTGATTGACGCTAGAGGTCAACGAATGTTCCGTAAATAGGTCACTCGAAGTCAGTGCCGCGTCGTAGGTAGAGCATTGATTCAAGTTTTGCACGCTATACAATGCGGGTTTGAAGAGTACTAAATCACTAAAATTACAAGATAAGGCAAATGGTTATTGGCATTGGATTGTGTTAAGGTTGTCATTCATTCATTCATCTATACATATAATAAAATTGTAGAAAAGTGGTGTCTGTACAATGGAAATATATAAAAAAAAAGTAGCAGGGGTTGTTATTATATCGATGCCGAACCCGAAATTGTAATTATTTTTTTTTGTCTGTTTGTCTGTGTGTTTATGCACGCTAATATCAGAAACGGCTTATTCGATTTAGATACGGTTTTCACTAATATATTGTAGTAAGCTTCACTTAAAATTTAGTGTTTATTTCATGTCAATCGGTTCATAAATAAAAAAGTTATGTCAATTTAAAGAATGCTGCCCGAAAAGTCACTATTCCACGCGAACGAAGTCGCGGGCACAGCTAGTTCATAATAGTAACGCAAAGTTTTAGCTAGCGTTATAGTTACAGCCTGTAGATGTAAGTCTAGGTAGGCTATGTCTAGACTCAATTAATTTTAGTTTCTATTTTTTTATCCGAAAGAGTTTGACGTCAAGGGTAGAGTGGATGTTGGGATTTTCCAATCACATTTTCGAATTTGTTTAAAATGGTTTTAGGTCTATTTTATTAATATTATAAAAATATTTCACGCCAAAACTACTGGATGGATTTGGCTGAAAGGAGTAGAGATAAATTATACCCTGGATTAACATATAGGCTACTTTTTATTCCGGAAAATAAAAGAGTTCCCACGGGATATCGAAAACCTTAAATCCACGCGGGCGAAGTCGCGGGCATCGGCTAGTTAATAATATTTTTCTGACTTAATGAGCAGTTTAGAACTTTGTGAAACAGTCAAGATTAAATGGTATGATCTAATTAATTACATAATTAAAATAGGTAAGTAAATTAACAGATAAGAAGTAGGTATAATAATAAAAACAAACAGCACGTATCAAAATCAAAATACATAGTAGGTATACGACAGGTCGAGATGGCAATCGGGGTGGAGACACCCCGCACACCCGCACATCCCCCGTGCTAACCCGGTGCGGGTAACGTGCGGGTATGGGGCGTGTCCTAGCCTCATACCCCAATGCCAACTCGACCTGTCGCATACTATACTGAGGTATAATTAATTATATTATTATTAGAGTAGATATACAAAATGAAATGAGGTGTTAGAGTTTATCAACTGGTCTGTTATCGTAATAATTTAGTCGTAGTTTCATAATTTGTGAAAGAATTTTTTTAACGTTTAAAACTCTAATGTGACAACCCTGCAAACAGCTGATCGCGGAAAAGAACTCGTAATAACTCAAAATTTAAAAAACCCCCGATAAAATCCTCTACAAGAAAACTAGAAAAGAGAAAAACTTTCAAACGACTGAATCGATTTTCTTCGATTATAGCTAAGAAAACTCGATCAAGCCACCTTTCAAACAAAAAAAAAATGATTAGTTGAGGAGCTACGATGCCACAGATAGATACACAGATACACACGTCAAACTTGTAACACCCCTCTTTTTGGTTCGGGGGTTAAAAAGGTTTTTAGAACGATATGTCCTGCCCGTTGCCACTTCAGGTTCGCAACCCGTTGAGCTATGTCGGTTTTTCTGGTTTGATTACGTAGAGAAACTTCAAGCATAGCTCTCTTCATCGCCCGCTGAGTGGCTCGAGCTTCCTATGAGGTCCACAATTAGCGACCTCCATAGATTTACGTAGGTACTTCAGCATAAAAGTATTATTTACATAAATAACGCAAAATATACTTTAAATATGTGAAATAAAACGGTTTGATAACCCCTAGACGAGATAAACTAATCTAATACTTTGTCGTAAATATTTGTTACTCTATACTTGTTAGATAATATTAAATATTAAATGATTTTGTTGTTACGGTAGGTCTTTTGTATATACCTAACTCTGTAGGAGATCCGCAGAAGAACCTTACGTCACTGACATAGGCCAAACTATCAGCAAGCTAGTGAACCACCGAAACCGAAACCGAAAACCGAAATAACCGGGAATGGAAACCGAAAAGGACATTATTGTAATTTTGAACTCATTTTAATTTGGTGAAATAATTACTTTTCTTTAAATATATTGATTTCACATGCTATTTTTACCCGACTGCGGCAAAGCTAAAAGAAAGGGTTATGATTTTATTCACGGAAAGTGTTTTCTCAATGTTCGCACCCACAATCGTTTGCTACATTAATTTAACTAGGAATTATAATCAAGAATCACACTTCACACTAATATTATAAAGGTGAAAGTTTGTGTGTAAGTACGTGTGTGCGTGTGAGTGTGTGTGTGTGTGTGTGTGTGTGTGTGTGTGTGTGTGTGTGTGTGTGTGTGTGTGTGTGTATGTTTGTTACTCCTTCACGCAAAAACTACGGAACGTATTGGGCTGAAATTTGAAATGGAGATAGATAATATCCTGGATTAGCACATAGGCTACTTTTTATCCCGGAAAATAAAAGAGTTCCCACGGGATATCGAAAACCCTAAATCCACGCGGGTCAAGTCGCGGGCATCGGCTAGTCTCTGATATTTCACAGGTGGCTTAGTTATAATAATCGTAATCATACTTAATCATATCTATTTTCCCAAATTGCGGGTAAATAACAGGTACAATAGTTAGACCCGAACAGAATCTACTGCCGCTGACAGTGTGTAAAAATATAATCAATTTAAATTACAAAAATTACATTGAAGAGAACTTTTTACGGAAAGTGAATTTTCGCATTTTTGATTGTGAATGCGTAAATTCGCTTTCCAAACGATTGTTTGCTACATTAATTATAACTAGGTAGGTACGTTTTCTAACAAGACGCGATGCGAGAGTACTCGTGTGTCTGTCAGTCTGTCTGTCTGTCCGTCTGTCGTGTCTGTTGTCAAGAAAACCTATGGGGTACTTCCCGTTGACCTAGAATCATGAAATTTGGCAGGTAGGTAGCTCCTATAGCACACTGGAAAAAAAATCCAAAAACCTTGAATTTGTGGTTACATCACAAAAAAAACTAAAATGTGTTCACGAAAAATTTGATTTACTAAATCACATTTCGATGGCGCAGTCCGTTATTAACTTGCATTGCTCTACATAAGTCTTAGGTATAACTTCTGTGATGGTACTGAACCCTTCGTATGTGAGTCCGAATCGCACTTGACCAGCATATTTCATACTTGAAAAGAGCAACCGCCGAGTTTCTTGCTGGTTCTTCTCGGTAGGAACGGCATTCCGAACCAGTGGTAGATTATTTTGACGATTCAAAAGCACTTGTAAAAGTTTAATTGAATAAAAATATTTTGAATTTTGAATTTTTGAATTTTGAATATCTTGGGAACTTTTAGATTTTCCGTTAAAAGTAGTTTATATTCATTCTGAGATGCAAGCTGTCTCTATCTAACAAAATGTTGCTTGGGAATTTTTCGTTGTGAATTCAGATTATTTCAAATCCAGTGGGAACACTTTAAATTTTCCATTTCCAAATATCACTAAAGTCAGATTAAAAACAAAGTTAAAAAAATAGAATTCTTTTTAGCAGTCGTATTCAAAAACTAGTAAGTATAATAATATTATCTATCGAATAATAATTTTCCTATGCCCAACTGTTACCTAATCACTTCAATAATTAAGTACTTTATCATATAAATTATTCGACATTTATTATGTATTGTGTTCCTATGTGTATCTACCTATTACACAATATTTAAAAAGCCAATAACTTTATATAGAGAAGAAAAAATAGAGTACATAGCATTTTGACTCGCGCCATCGTCCCAGACGCTACAACTTTTGTTTTTGTTTTTTTTTTTTTAAATTTTTTCAGCCGAAGGCATAATCGCTTGATTCCATTCTATATTTTTTTACAATTATAATATCAATCGCAGATTACCTTGGCCGTAACTTCGTTGGAAAACACGTTCCCCGCTCCAATAACTACCTCCATTGCCACCAAGTAGAGTCTTATTCCGTGCTCTGTCAAAGTGACGTTGAAAAGCGCGCGAAACGGGCAGAATCCGCGCGTTCTAAATTCGAAAATTAAAAAAGTGACGATGAAGGAGCTCGTGTCGACCAGCCAGTGCTTGGAGAATGGAAACGGATCCATCATCATTGCGAAGAATGGGAAGAAAAATGGCGACAGTAAGTGATTTCTTTTTAATTTTTTAGACGCAAAGGAAATTTTTTTTTCAGCTTAGATCGAGGTATATGAAACATGGACAAGCAATTATGGTGTTTAAAATATTACTTAAAATTATTACGGCTGCTAAATTTCACTTTTTGATGATATTTTTGGATTGTAAGATAATGGTGTAATGGTGATAATTAATTACGTAAACTTAAAACTAAAGCTACGATTTATGCAAGATAATATCTTTATTAAAGTGTTTTGTCTACACTTGAAGAAAATATATAAATTTTTTATATACAGGTATATCAAAACTTGCGTAGAAGACAGGAATTAAACCTGCATCCATTAGTCTATCGTGCGTTTAGTGCGTTTAGACCACGGTGCCTTTTGAAAATTGCAAAAATCTTTCAAGATAACAAAGCAAATTGTATAAAGAAAAAAAATTTATTTACTTATCTAAATATAACTCTTGGTACTTATATTAAGTAGGTACGTTCAGAAAAAAAACTTCTTACACGGATTTGAACCAGTTCCTGCTTTACATACGAGGCTGTAATCACTTACGGCCGAAATCCATATTTATATTAAAATGCGAAAGTGTGTCTGTCTGTCTGTTGGATTTTCAAGCCCATCCATCCAATATTTGATGAAATTCGGTACAAAGATAGCTTACATTCTGGAAAAGGACATAGGTTTACCCGGGCTTTATCTCGGAAAATCAAAGAGTTTCCACGGGGTTTTTAAGAACCTAAATCCACGCTGACGAAGTTGCAGACATCATAATCGTAATTTTTAATTTAACCATCATCTCGACCTACCGCCGCACCGGCTCATTACTGAGTACGAGTCACCTCCAGGAGAATCCTCCAGGAGAGGAAGGGCCTAAGGCCTTAGTGCCCCACGCTGGCTGAGTTCGGATTGGCAGACTTCACAAACCTTTTATAACATTAGATAATGGAGAACTCTCAGGTATAGGTTTTCTCACGATGTTTTCCATCACCGTGAAAGCAAGTGAGATTTAATTGCTCCAATGTATAGGTAAAGCCCTATCATATGATACCCTACTTGGTATAGTTATCCCTTTCATATGATTTTTATAATTACCTATTACTTCATGAAAACATTTTTTTTTTGTGATGTAACCACAGATTTACACTTTTCGGATTTTTTCCTTTACTTGTGCTATATATGTATAAGACCTATTTACCTGCCAAATTCATGATTCTAGGTCAACGGGAAGTACCCTGTAGGTTTTTTGAAAGACACGACAGACGGACAGACGGACAGACAGACAGACAACAAAGTGATCCTGTAAGCGTTGCATTTTTCCTTTTGAGTTACATTCCGTACCTTAAAAGCAAAATATTCAGTTCATGAAATGAATGAATCTTATTTTATGAAATATTTAATTTTTGTCGCCCATTCATAGTAGTTTTTGTTAGAAATTTGTTTATTTTGCACTATTAGATAATAGTAGATTTTCTGTACTAATTCTGTACAAAAAATTAATCAAAAACATTGAATTTAATAAAATTTATAGTATTGACAGTGGACAGCTTTACCAACCAGTTTAACAGTTTTTTTTTTTATTAAAAGACTTTAGTTACTTTTATTATGATTTGGGTACAACAGAATTGCAACATGTTTTCTTCAATCAACTGCCTTTTTCATATTATTAGGTACTTCTTAATTTTCTTAACAGCAATCCACTACTAATCTTCTTATCTTTTGAATTATTTCTGTTTTTTTGTAAAAAAAACAAAATTAAAACCATTAAAAACACATTACAAGCTTGATTGTATGTAAAGAATAATCATAAGTCAATTTAGTAATCACAGGAAAACTATGGTTTTGTGACTATGGTGTCTATGGTGATTACGCTGACTATTATAACTCAAGGTACTGTATACATTAATCTCGTGGTAGGGCATTCCTAAACAATGGAGGTATCTCTTAGATTTTCTTGTTTCTAAGTACCTAGTTATAAATAATTGATTAGGTATATCGTACAAGGTCGTGGAATCTAGTTTATGCAATGATTCAGGTAACGTTGAAAAACTGAGAAAGGGAAGAAAATTTTACTGGCGCAGAAACTATAATACCTATTACTAGAGGATGCCCGCGTTTTCGTCCTCGTGGATCTAGGTTGTTAAAGATCCCGTGCGAACTGTTTGATTTTCCGGGATAAAAAGTTGCCTATGTCAATAACAGGGACGCAAGCTACCTCGGTGCCAAATTTCAAACAAATCGATCAAGCGGATGAGTATTTAGGAATCCCGCGGGAACTGTTTGTTTTTCCGGGACAAAAAGTAGCCTATATCCGTCCCCGGGATATAAGCTAACCCTGTACCAAATTTCGTCAGAATCGGTTAAACTGTTGGGCCGTGAAAAGGTAGCAGACAGACATATAGACAGACACACTTTCAGACACAGTATGGAAGTATGGATAAACACGAAAGTTTGTAAGTATGATTGTATGGATGGATGTTTGTTACTCTTTCACGCAAAAACTACTGAACGGATTTGGCTTAAATTTGGAATGGAGATAGATCCTACCCTGGATTAACATATAGGCTACTTTTATCCCAGAAAATCAATGAGTTGCCACGGGTTTTTTTAAAAACCTTAAATCCACGAGGATGGTGTCGTGAACGTCATAAAACACTCAAACACTTTCTGGCCAACAGAGGCTTCGGCCGTGGCTAGTTACCACCCTGCCGGCAAAGCCGTGCTGCCAAGGGATTTAGCGTTCCGGTACGATGCCGTGTAGAAACCAAAGGAGTATGGGTTTAATGAAAATTCCCAACCCCTTCCAGGTTCCATTCCATTCGCTTCCATTCGCTTCCATTTTAGACTGCATCATCACTTACCACCAGGTGGGATTGCAGTCAAACGCTTATTTGTATCTGAATAAAAAAAGGAACTTCCATAATAAACACAAATAATATTATCTCGAAACCTTGGTCTTGAACTTTTATTTCTTACTTTGGTCGGGTTTTTATTTTGTTGTTAGCCAACACAGAATACAGAACAGGTATTTACAGAAGTGGTAAATAAATGAGCGTATGAGTTTGTTGCCAAGCAGATGACTAGTGAAAAATCTGTGCACGTTATTGTAAAAGCAGATGTATTTGCATAGCATTACAGTTTAGTTTATGTTGTTGTTGGATGTAGGTAAGTGTAAGAAACTCGGCGGTTGCTCTTTTCAAATGTTCAATTTACATCTATACATATAATAAAATTGTAGAAAAGTGGTGTCTGTACAATGGAAATATATAAAAAAAAAGTAGCAGGGGTTGTTATTATATCGATGCCGAACCCGAAATTGTAATTAATTTTTTTTTTGTCTGTTTGTCTGTTTGTCTGTTTGTCTGATTGTCTGTGTGTTTGTGCACGCTAATCTCAGAAACGGCTTATTCGATTTAGATACGGTTTTCACTAATATATTGTAGTAAGCTTCACTTAGGATTTAGTGTTTATTTCATGTCAATCGGTTCATAAATAAAAAAGTTATGTCAATTTAAAGAATCACGGCGCTTCGCGCCTGAGCGTCCGTGGCTATATAAAGCGCGAAAAGTCACTATTCCACGCGAACGAAGTCGCGGGCACAGCTAGTATTTGAATATGTATAAATTATTATATACATGTATTCGAAATTTTCATAGTAACTGCTATGATTTGATATCAAACTCGATCCATCTATTTCAAGTTTATTTTTTCTCGATATACATTTCTTTTTCATGTCATGTGTAGGTAAACCAATTTCAATATACTTTTTGGGTTTTGTAGGTTATATCTCTTACATTCGTTTTGATTATGATAAGTTCTTTTATGACATATCGGAAAATTTTATGACATATGACAATATAGCCTCTAACACACGGAATGGTAAAGCGAAGCGAAAGAGAGATCTCATTTATCAAAATTTAATGTGCAGTTTGGCAGTAATAAGTGAATCGATGAGCCAATAAACAAACAAATACGCAACACAACACGTGACAGGTTGTGATGGCAATCAGGGTGAGGATGCCCCGCACACCCACACAATCCCTGGGCTAATCCGGTGCGGGATAGCGCGGGTGACGTGCGGGTGTGCAGAACGTCCCCCGCCTCATACCTCGATTGCCATCTCGACCTGTCACGTACTATGCATAGCTCCCGAAAACTCAGTCCTCTCTTAGTTGGATAAAGTATTGTTTTATCCATACTATATATATATATCACACTAATATTATAACGGAGAAAGTTTGTATGTATGTGTGTGTGTGTGTATGTTTGTTACTCCTTCACGCAAAAACTACTGGACAGATTGGGGTGAAATTTAGAATGCAGATAGATTATACCATGGATTCGCACACAGGCTACTTTTCATCCCGGAAAATCAAAAAATTCCCACGGGAATTTTAAAAAACCTACATCCACGTGAACGAAGTCGCGGGTATCAGCTAGTTATTAATATGCCATATTGTATAAGTAGTTGAAGTCTAGTGTATTGGTGGAGCGAATCCAATTCGCGCTTTTTTATCAATAAAATAATCTACGTTTTTTTATTATGCATTAATCACACTAATATTATAAAGGAGAAAGTTTGTATGTGTGTGTGTGTGTGTGTGTGTGTGTATGTTTGTTACTCCTTCACGCAAAAACTACTGGACGGATTGGGCTGAAATTTAAAATGGAGATAGATTATACCATGGATTAGCACATAGGCTACTTTTTATCCCGGAAAATCAAAGAGTTCCCACGGGATTTCGAAAAACCTAAATCCACGCGGGCGAAGTCGCGGGCATCAGCTAGTAGCGTATATAGTCTGATGGGACGACAATCCGACACGACCGGCGACTGAGTCTTTTGTTGTAATTGTATTGGAAATCACTCACGATAGTTTAAACGCTAAAATAGCCTTAGTTAAAAATAGGCAAACTAGAACAACACACATTTCTATAACCTTGAATTCTGTGGTAAGAATTCAGGTATAGATAAAATCTTATTTTCATGCCCTAGTATTAGAGGTCATTTTTAGTGTCATTTCCATAGAAAAAGAGCGGGGTTTTCAAACCCGGATATAAATACCGGATATGCTACAATTTATTAGATTGTCACATGTAGAAAAACCCACCGGTAACTTAAACAAGGATATGGATTAACAAGTAAGGTTTAATTACAACTACCTTTTGTTCTTATTGACTTTTGTTTATTTTTAACTACTTGTTGTGTAGTATATTATTATTACATACAATATTTTGCCCCTGAAAGCTCCTTGAAGCTTTTGTCTTGAATATGAATTCTAAATTAATTTAATTAATTAGTTAATTTCTTTTTTTTATTAGTATTTGGGGTTTCGGTTGAAAATGAATAAGTGTTTCATAATTCCTCACGGATTTTCAAAAATTCCTCTCGAGCGAAGCCGGGATATGTCAACTAGTTAAAAATATATTGAACTAGATGCCCGCGCCGTCCGTGTAGATTAAGATTTAAAATACCCATGGAAACTCGATTTTTCGGGATAAAAGTAATCTAATTCATTCATTCATTCCTATATCCTGTCCTTACTCTGTGTTACAGCTGTGTCTGGGATGCAAGCTTTCTATGATGCCCGCGACTTAGTCCATCTGTTAGGTTTTTAAAAATTCCATGGAAAAATTTGCATTTTCCGGGACCAAGAGTAGCCATCCCCGAGATGCAAATGATCTCCGTATCAAAATCAAAATCGGTTAAATGGAAGAGTCGTAAAAAGTTAGCAGATAGATAGACAAACAGACAGACCGAACAGAACACACACATTTTTAATGGATTAAAAATTAAAATATATTTTCATTTTCCAGCTAAAACGCCAAAATATGGCGAAAACTCATTCCTGTTCTAATTTGAAATTATCACACTTTCCCACTAATTCACACCAAATATTATAAATGTGAAAGTTTGTGTGTATGTGTGTATGTTTGTTACTCTTCCACGCAAAAACTACCAGATGGATTTGGCTGAAATTTGGAATGGAGATAGATTATACCTTGGATAAACACATAGGCTACTTTTTTTCCCGGAAAATCAATGAGTTTCCACGGGATTTTAAAAAGCTATATCCACGCGAACGAAGTCGCGGGCATCAGCTAGTGTAGACCTAATAATTATGATGACTTGTTAATCATTGTGAGCAATAAGCATAAAATAATAGAGAGGTTATGATTCGTAGGTTTCTGCTTAGTTAGCTTTATACGGCATGGTCTAATTAACATCAAGGCTTGTAGTCTGAGAGACGGTTGCAAGTTTTCCATAGGCTATTAGAAATGAGGAGATTCGTATGAGAATCAAAGTCAAAGTCAAAGTCATTTATTCAAATTAAGTACTATTGTACACTTTCTGATAGTCAAACAATGATGTAGTGGTGATAATTAATTACGTTAACTTAAAACTAACGCTACAAGGGTTCCAAACGTGCCCAAGTCTAAGAAGAGTCCACAACAAACTCAGCCGGGTATGTAATGTACCAGGCTCAGTTTACCCAGCCAGAATAACTGACATAGCTCATCGGGTGGCGAAGCTGAAGTGGCAATGGGTGGCACAAGGCCTTTGGGCGTGGAAGTCCCTACAAGTGACCTACTATGTCCACCAGTGGACAATGGACATCTATCGGTTGGTGATGATGATGATGGTTGTACCCAAGGTCTGCAGTCTGCACTCCAACATAATTGAAATTCCATGGACTCGTATGAAAGCGATTCGCTTCCCTGTTTCTTAGTAGAATACGGAAATTCGGAAAGATTACCGAATGCTCTTTTGGTTTTCACCTCTACTTTTAGTATGGGTACATTCAAGTCAAGAGTAACCAGCGCGCTCCACCTTAGCTGCATCATCACTTGCAACCAAGCGAGACATGCTTAGAAAACATGGGAAATTTTGCAACTACCTCTTTGACTATCCTTTATTGAAAATCGCTTGTTGTGACGAAGGCTATTCTTTGATAATTTATGATTTATGACCCATATTTGTGTGGATATTTCATTGTTAGAAGATTTTTGAGTTAAAAATCAATTTTCCTTTGCGTAATCATAAAGGCAGTGTGGTTTGATTGCTGCAACGCATATTTGTGTGTACGCGTGTGTGTGTCTTCCAACACTGCATTTTCAGGAGGAGATCTTCATTTCAGCACAATGTGAGACAACAATGTCCATCTGCCGGTTTTCACCCCGACCCACAAAGAGGGGTGTTATAAATTTGACGTGTGTATCTGTGTAACTGTGTATCTGTCTGTGGCATCGTAGCTCCTAAACTAATGAACCGGCTTGATCGAAAGTGTTCGAATCCAAGAAAATCGGTTCAGTTTGAAAGTTATCAGCTCTTTTCTAGTTACTGTAACCTTCACTTGTCGGGGGTGTTATAAATTTTTAATTTACACTTGTTCGAACTACGTGTCCTGCCCATTGCCACTTCAGCTTGGTGCTCTGGCTCTCCTACGGATCTCTTCACTCCTGATTTGATCGCGTAGAGAAACTCCTAGCATAGCTCTCTCCATCGCAATCATCGCTGAGACTCTGAGCTTTCTTATGAGACCAATAGTTAGCGACCATATCTCGGATCTATATTATTATGTCATCAACCGATCTAATCGATAAATAAACATGAACATTATACACTACAGATATCACTACCCATATTATAAATGCGAAAGTGTATTTGATTGTTGATTAGTCCTTCAATCAAGCTGCAACGGAGTAACGGATCGCCATGATTTTTTGCATGGGTATAAGTAGTGACATAGGCTACTTTTCATCCCGGAAAATCGAAGAATTGCACGGGATTTAAAAAACCTAAATCCACGCGGATGGAGTCATGAGCATTAGCCACACTAATATTATAAAGGAGAAAGTTTGTATGTGTGTGTGTATGTTTGTTACTCCTTCACGCAAAAACTACTGGACGGATTGGGCTGAAATTTAGAATGGAGATATCCTGGATTAGCACATAGGCTACTCGTTACCCCGGAAAATCAAAAAGTTCCCACGGGAATTTAAAAAACCTACATCCACGCGAACGAAGTCGCGGGCATCAGCAAGTGTTACCATAAATCCGGATGCATACATAAGTATAACTTTGTAAGAGGTCAATGTAATTTTATAATAGTTATTTTAGGCATGAACTTGACTGCTGACACGGCTGCTAACTACGCAAGCGTTTATTTTGCCTAGCCTTGCACAATATGCTGAGTGTAGCGCAGGTCCGTAGTCAGTTCTAATTTCTGATAAAGTTGAAAAATAAAACCCGACTGCGATCGTCTTAATAAACGTTGAAATATTATAGTAAAATTGTTTTTCTGTCGCTTGGTATATTTTAATGTTGTAGTATATTTATATTTATGAACTCAGAATTTTCTCCTCTTTTATTTAACACCCCACTCGATACAATAGCAAAAAAAAAAAATTTTGGAGACCCCCATTTTTTTCATGTAATATCCGTTAGCTCAATTTTTTCGTATAAAATATAACATATGTCACCCGGACCTTTACGACGAATCGATTGACACCACATTTTTGAGATTGGCAGGACTCACCTGAGCTAGCCCGCTACGTTGCAACCTCATTCATCAAAATCGGCCCAGTAGTTTAGGCGCTACGGTGGAACACACAGAATCTGGATACAAACATACACACATACATACATACATAGACTGTTAAAATCATAACCCTTCCTTTTGGCTTTGCCGTAGTCGGGTAATAAATGAAAGGGGGCTTATCATAATCAATCAATCAATCAATAAATCGTTTATCTGCTTTAAGTACTGGTTAACAAAGGTATTACAACTATTCATCACCACATTTGCCATGCAATGGCGTGCAAATATTTTATTTAGGACTACAGGTTCCTTATATAAAATGCAAGTACAGCTTTATTATAGTCAAGAATAAAATGATAATATCTCACTAATATTAAAAATGTTAAATTTTGTATGTTAGTTATCCCTTCATGCAACAATGACTGAACTTAGTATCATCTTAGTAATATTATAAATAAGAAAGTGTGTGACTATCTGTCCGTATGCTACATTTTCACGGCCTATCCATTAAACCAATTTTGACAAAATTCGATTACAGAGATCGCTCTTTACTTTATATCATTTTCTCGGGATTTATTTATCCATTTGTATTAGAGAAAATTCTTATGCATGGCATGGGTCTTCTCTCATAATAATTTATAAATTTAGTTTAATTAATTTAGATAGTCTGCCACGCTGGCCCAGTACAGATTTGCAAACTTCACACACCTTTGAGAACATTATAGAGAAAACTCACAGGCATGCAGGTTTCCTCACGATACTTGATGGTAAATGATCACCATTAAAACAAGTGATATTTAATTGCTTAAAATGCACATAACTTCAAAAAGTAAAAGTTACATGCTCGGGATTGAACTCCCGACCACCCGAATAGGAGCCCGACGTTACCGCCACTAGGCTACCACCGCTCTTATATACTTTTTATTTATTTTATGTGTTACAGAGTTACCTACTTCCGCCTACAGAGTCAAATACATAAATTACACAAGTTCAAGTATTGGGGGTGCTTACCCATATTTCAGGTTATCTAGCTACGGCCCTGTTTGTTTATAATGATTATAATTAATAATTTGCTATTGTATAACGTAACAGTAATTAGATATTGCATTTCATTCTTAATAGGTATTAATTAATTGGCGATGATTTCGCATTTTTGCATATTATTACTTGTAAAGTTATGGATCATCATTATCGTCTTTTTTTTTTATTCAGATCAGATTTAGGCCCATATTTGCGACTTACTTGGGGCACTGTGTTTTTTTTCGACACAAGTTAGCCCTTGACTGAAATTTCACCTGGTGGTAAGTGATGATGCAGTCTAAGATCGGAACGGGATAACCTGGAGCATTTTTTATTAAACCCATCCCCCTTTGGTTTCTACACGGCATCGTACCGGAACGCTAAATCGCTTGGCGGAACGGTTTTGCTGGTAGGGTGGTAACTAGCCACGACCGAAGCCTCCCACCAGACCAGACCAGAAATTTAGAAATTATGAAATTCCAAACCCATGCCGGAAATCGAACCCGGGACCCTCTACTATTAAGACCACAGCACTTACCACTGCGTCAAAGGAGTCGTCAAATCCTAAGAAATAAACTATACCTATGAAAATAAACACCATTTTAAGATCGTTATCATATTAAAAATTTATAATTTAATAATCTTCCGGTTTAAAATATCGTGCAAGGTTGCCAAACTGAGGTCGCCATTTTCGAAAATTAATAAAATGCGTTTGGCCTTTTCAGTTTTGGCGAAAGAGGTCGTATTTCTTTGCTTGTATATTATTGTAAATTGAACAGTTGAAAAGAGCACCCGCCGAGTTTCTGAAAATAAAACAGAGGAAATCTTCGGTATAGACTATAGAGCAAGTATAGAGACGCACTAAGCCACAGAATATAGGTATAATAGTTGGTACTAACGACTAAGCCTGCAAATAAAAGTCGCATAAGCGGGGGTGTAATTTCATCCCCACTTCTGGATTTCAAGAACCCTTATAGCACTTTACTGGTTTTAAGCTTTATTTAAGCAGCTTTATTCCTTATTTATTCCATTTGCTGTGGAAAGTGATCTATCTTTTTAGAGTCCCGTAATAAATTAATCTTTAGCTACTCGGGAAATCAGCTTAAAATCGATAACGAACTTTGTACAAATCAATTAAAAACTAACAAACACAAACAAGATTGTTGCACTTTTATCCAGTTCCGACCAAAATTTTAATCCATCGGAAAAACCTTTTACCCTAGCATGTTATTGTTTAGAGCTCATTAAGTAGAGTATGAATATATTTTTTGTTTATTTTTTTATCAAAAAAAATAAAAGATATAGGGGGCCGTTAAAGTTGTCAGTTTTAGACCATTTTTGTGTACTATCTCAAAAACTAAACTAGTTAGGAATCTTTTAGGAATATGAAATTTCGGTATATTATGTACCATTTATACTGTAATTTAAACAACAAGTACTGGAAACAACGTTTTAAGTTTGTAAGCTGTAATCAAAACAAACGAACATTTTTTGGGTTTTTCTTTCACGGTTTATTGCGATTTTCTATTTCTATGATGTCCATATTAATTATGTACGGAGTTATAAGTTTGACGTGTGTAACTGTGTATTTGTGTATCTGTCTGTAGCATCATAGCTCCTAAACTAATGAACCGATTTCAATGTAGTTTTTTTTTGTTTGAAAGGTGGCTTGATCGAGAGTGTTCTTAGCTATAATCCAAGAAAATCGGTTCAGCCGTTTGAAAGTTATCAGCTCTTTTCTAGTTACTGTAACTTTCACTTGTCGGGGGTGTTACAAATTTTTAATTTACACTTGCTATGGATAGTTCTTAATTGATAGTTTATTGTTTCATAGTATATTTTAACTAGAGGATGCCCGCGGCTTCGCCCGCGTGGATTTCGATTTTTTTAAATCCCGTAGGAACTCTTCAATTTTCCGGGATAAAAAGTAGCCTATGTCCTTCCCCGGGATGTATCCCAAGTCTGTACCAAATTTCATTAAAATCGGCTTAGTGGTGGGGCCGTGAAAACCTAGCAGACAGACAGACAGAAAAACAGAGAGTCAGACACACTTTCGCATTTATAATATTAGTATGGATGGATTGATTTAATTGCTACACAAATCAATCTTCCGGTGTACTTACTTGTATAACTGTTGTATAATTTCCCATCGAATGGAATCGAACCCGGGACCACTAATAAGACCACAGCGTCTCAGCATCGTATTTTCTGAGTTTTGTGCGTTTAAGCAATTAAATATCACTTGCTTTAACGGTGAAGGAAAACATCGTGAGGAAACCTGCATGCCTGGGAGTTCTCCATAATGTTCTCAAGGGTGTGTGAAATCTGCCAATCCGAAATTGGCCAGCGTGGTAGACTATGGCCAAACCCTTGTCATTCTGAGAGGAGACCCGTGCCCAGTAGTGAGCCGGTGATGGGTTAGTGAGTGATGATGATGATGATGATGAATCGAAGTAATCCCCGTTTCTTTCATGTGACAAATAATACAGGTACTAAGAAGTTGTTACCTTGTGACGTCATTCTACGTCATTTCAATAGGTATGTTTGAGCATGACTGCGATTTCACATGTGGGTGACAATGCTGTATCAAATCATAGCCTTGCTGATTCTTCTCGGTAGGAAAGGCATTCCGAAAGTGGTAGATACATTTGATTATTCAAAAGTGCTTGCAAAAGTTTATTTGAATAAAAATATTCATATTCGAAAAATAGAGATCCATACAAACGAAGTTTGATCCAAAGGGCTGTATGGGTTTAGTAAAAACTGCCATACCGCTTCCAGGTTAGTCCGCTTCCATTTTAGACTGCATCATCACTTACCACCAGGTGAGATTGCAGTCAAGGGCTAACTTGTAATTGAATTTAAAAACCGGCCAAGTGCGAGTCAGACTCGCGCACCGAGGGTTCCGTACTCGGGTAATTTTTCCGACATTTTGCACGATAAATCAAAAAGTATTTAATTATGCATAAAAAATCTGTTTTAGAATATACAGGTAAAGGCCTTTCATATTATGATACCCCACTTGGTATAGTTATCTTACTTTGAAAATTGAAATACATTTAATTTTTTTTAATGATGTAACTACAAATTCGCGGTTTTTAGATTTATTCCTGTACTTGTGCTATAAGATCTACCAAATTTCATAATTCTAGGTCAACGGGAAGTACCCTAAAGGTTTTCTTGACAGACACGACGGACGGGCGGACAAACAGACAGACAATAACGTGATCCTATAAGGGTTTCGTTTTTACTTTTGACGTACGGAAACCTAAAAATAGAGACCCATACAAACGAAGTTTGATCAAAAGGGGTATGGGTTTAGTAAAAACTGCCATACCGCTTCCAGGTTAGTCCGCTTCCATCTTAGACTGCATCTGCATCATTACTTACCACCAGGTGAAATTGCAGTCAAGGGTAACTTGTATCTGTTTTTTTAAAGGGTCCTTTTGACACTCTTCGGGTACGGAACCCTAAAAACGGAGGAGATTCGTAAAACTCAAATCTCTAGTAGGTATGTAGGTATCTACACTAATAAATAAAATTGGAGTGTCTGTCTGTAATTTCGAAATAACTACCTCATATTAAGCTCATAGGGTTATTTGAACGATACCTTAACTGAATCACACGTTTTCAAAATTTTTGTCTGTCTGTCTGTCTGTCTGTCTGTCTGTTTGAAAAGGCTCATCTTTGGAACGGCTGAACCGATTTTGACGGGATTTTCACAGACAAGTAGAGGATTGACCAGGGTGTAACATAGGCTACTTTTTTAACCGACTTTCAAAAAGGGAGTTGTGTTTTTCTACCTATGTACACCGAAATCTCTGAGATTTCTGAACTGATTTGCGTAATTTTTTTTTAATCGATAGAGGAACTTTGCGACATTGTTTCATAAAAAATTTGGATTCCAACTCCTCAATCCTGATGCTGCAGGGGATCTGACCAATCCACGCAGGCAAAGCTGCGGGCATCAGCTAGTGTTACATATTTGGAGACGTACTTTGACGTCACCACCGCGCACCGTAATGCCTACACTTAAACATAAATAAAACGTAATGTGACGTCACGTAATTAGCATACTACAAAATGACTCGTCACTTCGTCACTTAAACGAAACGGGGATTTTCGTCGATTCGACGAAGAGTCTAAGTTTAGATACTTGTTTTTACAGTCTTATTAACTTAGGATAAACATAAAAACCCTAAATAAATACCTAAAGAAAAAAGAAGGAAAAAAAAACTTTTTTTCTATCTTTTTAGGGTTCTGTGCTCCAGAAGGAAAAACGGAACCCTTATAGGATCACTTTTTGTCTGTCGTGTCTATCAAGAAAACCTTCACAAAAGTCATGATTTTCGAAATTTTCGCCTGACTTTTATTGATTTAATTTTTTTCTCTATTTTTTTTTTTTGATTGACTTGTACCATAAGACTGTGCTATCTGCCGAATTTCATGATTCTAGGTCCTATTATAGGTTTTGATTCCCTTGACACGATCTCCGGACTGACAAATAGACAATGAAGGGATCCTATTTTCTCTAGAGGAACCCTAAAAAAGACATTTTTCTATGTATGTAGTTTTGGCGATTTTTTTGGTTTTTCATAATATTATGTTAATGAATTTTTTTCGCGATTCGCAAACAACGATACATTGGTCGAATGGATTGGCCCAATGTGTATGAGGGCCATAACGCATAGTACCTAACAGCTTTCACTGTCCTCTTAAAAATATAGCATGTGGTTTAACCCAACAGTTTACCTGCTACTTTTAACTGAGGGGGTTTTCCTATAGTTAATGACTCGAGTATCCAGATTCCAGGTAAATCCCGGCATACCTAGGACTAATTTTAGCTTTAACTATTTTTCTAATGAGGCAGTGATGGCTTTGTGGTTATAAAACTTCGGAGGGTCCTACCTATTCGGAGGGTCAGATGTTGGATCCCGGACATGCACCTCTACCTTTTCGGGGCTATACGCGTTTTGAAAAAACATTGTGAGGTAACGTGCATGCCTGAGAGTTCTCCATAACTTTTCTATAACTTCTTCATAATTTCATTTTTATACCATCCGAATCTATAGAATAGAATAGAATAGATTTTTATTCAAATAGACTTTTACAAGTGCTTTTGAATCGTCAAATAATTTACCACTGGTTCGGAATGCCGTTCTTACCGAGAAGAACCAGCAAGAAACTCGGCGGTGCCTCTTTTCAATTCATCAATTTACAATAATATTCCATACTATACAAGCAATCTATCTATCTCCACTTAGCGCAGGCTTTGACTATATTAGTATTTCAATGTAATAGACTACAGGCCCATGCTCAAAAATGGATGGGTCATATGAACCACCAGGTGACGTATACAGGACGATATAAGAGCATAAAATAATAAGATTCAGCACTATGCCGTCACTTGTAAGCTGTCCAACAGAGTGCTGGTGAGAATTTAAAAGTGCAGGTAGAGTGAGTACATTTTGGTCATATATTTTTGTACGGCATTTTTACCATCGATAGATCCATGAAAAATAATAAGAAAGCGCGCAGTGCCGTAAAAAAATGGTGCGCCACAAAGTCAGTAAATTTTTTGATTTTCTGACAATTTCCAGGATAAATTTGGTCATTTAATTCTGTACGGCATTAGTTTCATACTGTTTCAATACAGCCTCTAATCCATTATTCCGCAACGCCGTACAAAAATCATGCGACAAGGGGAAAAAATTGAGGGTAGCAACCCCCTCTCTTTCCGTGGTCCGGGGGGTGATTTGAAACAACATAAAATTAATTTATTTTGAAAGTGTTTTATGCATAGATAATATTTTTTTACATGCCGTACATTTTCGTAGGTCCAAAGGTTTGTAGGGAATGTGAATATTATATACACACCCGTTCACTTCAGTTAGACGGCATAGTGATTTTATCATATTATCAATTGTTCTCTTCAAAAATATGTTAATGCCGTACAGTATCAGATGGCCATAAAGTACTACACCTTTAAAATGGTAGCGTCATTTTCATCAGCCTAAAAGATATGGTCTGCATTAAAATGTACGGCATATTTTTTTCCTAATTTATTTATCTTAATACTATTTAAAACAAGGGAAAAGCGTAGATAATTGCTATATTTTATTAATCTATGAATATTTAAACTTTTGCAATAATTTGAAAAATTTCAGTTTTTGTATTTCTCTATAATTTTTTTTAGAACAGTTTCTTTTGAACGGCAATACTATATAACAATAGTATCTATAACTATCATGTTAAAAAAAAAATTGCCGTACAGAGTCAAATGATTTTACAGCTTTAAAAATCAAGTATACCATGAAATTAAGATAATTATTGATACACATTCAAATGAACACTAATTTTTTGACGGCATTATTTTTAATAGTACTTTTGAGTGCTAGATAATGTTTTGGAACCAAAGCCGTACTTTTTCAAATCACCCCCCGGACCACGGAAAGAGAGGGGGTTGCTACCCTCAATTTTTTCCCCTTGTCGTATGATTTTTGTACGGCGTTGCGGAATAATGGATTAGAGGCTGTATTGAAACAGTATGAAACTAATGCCGTACAGAATTAAATGACCAAATTTATCCTGAAAATTATCAGAAAATCAAAAAATTTACTGACTTTGTGGCGCACCATTTTTTTTGCGGCACTGCGCGCTTTCTTATTATTTTTCATGGATCTATCGATGGTAAAAATGCCGTACAAAAATATATGACCAAAATGTACTCACTCTACCTGCACTTTTGAATTCTCACCAGCACTCTGTTGGACAGCTTACAAGTGACGGCATAGTGCTGAATCTTATTATTTTATGCTCTTATATCGTCCTGTATACGTCACCTGGTGGTTCATATGACCCATCCATTTTTGAACATGGGGCTGTAGTCTATAACATTGGTTCTCCACTTCCATTATTTTAATGACAACTCTATGACGTAGCCTGTTGATATAAAAGCCAATGACCATGCAGCCTTGCTACGATGGTTCCCGCGATTTCGTCCGCGTGGATTTTCCTACTAAAAGAAGGAACCCTTATACGTCCAATCCGTCTGTTTAACTGTCTGCATGTCATTAACTGTTTCAGATTTTTAACCGACTTCCAAAAAAGGAGGAGGTTCTCAACTCGACGGAATCTTTTTTTTTTTACTAGCTGATGCCCGCAGCTTCGCCCGCGTGGATTTAGGGTCTGAAATCCCGTGGGAAAGTTGTCACAAAGTTCCTCTATCGATTAAAAAAAAAATTACGCAAATCGGTTCAGAAATCACGGAGATTTCGGTGTACATACGAAGAAAAACACAACTCCCTTTTTGAAAGTCGGTTAAAAAAGTAGCCTATGTTACTCCCTGATCAATCCTCTACTTGTCTGTGAAAACCCCGTCAAAATCGGTCCAGCCGTTCCGAAGATTAGCCTTTTCAAACAGACAGACAGACAAAAATTTTAAAAACGTGTGATTCAGTGTTGGTATCGTTCAAATAACCATATATGAGCTTAATATGAGGTAGTTATTTCGAAATTACAGACAGACACTCCAATTTTATTTATTAGTATAGATTTTTATTTTTTATGTATGTTCCCCGATTACTCAAAGACCCCTGAACCGATTTGGATTTTTTTTTGCTCAAAGGGTATACTGTACAGGTGGTCCCATATAAATTTGGTGAAGATCTGATGAATATTTTCGGAGGTGAAGAACAGAACTCCTCAATGGACAAGAGCAAATTGATCGCGGTCAGTGTAATAGCTTAGTAAACAGTAGGGTTTTAACTAGGCATAGCATATTATAGTACAGTGGGGCCACTCAAAATTGTGAAATAAAAAATTTCAAAAGAAAAATAAAACCGACTTCAAAAACCACAAACACTAAAAAGTAAAAAATAATAATTTCTGTTTAGCTACACGTGTAATGTACCTAGGTATGAAGTCGGGCGAGCATGTTTTTAAAACAAAATAAGAAATCCAAGAGTGAAGCTTTTTTATTTATTTTTGTGAATAATAGTTTTTGATTTATCGCGCAAAATGTCGAAAAAATACCCTAGTACGGAACCCTCGGTGCGCGAGCCCGACTCGCACTTGGCCGGTTTTTTATTATAGCAGCAGTAGAAGGTACACATTCTGTGAAAATTTCAACTCTCTTGATACAGCCCGCTTACAAACAGACGGACAGACGGACGGACGGATGGGAGGCTGTAATAATATGGTCCCGTTGGCAGTCTTCGTGTACGGAACCCTAAAAAATTACCCTGAAAGTCATCCTAAACTAAATACACTAATGAAACAAACTTGTGCATTATGAAACGATTTAATGAACGAAACATTGTCACAAATTAATGAACGAAACTGTACGAGGAAACTCATTAGAATTTTCCACGTTCCCGAAAACCCCGCCAAATCCAACAGGTCCCAAAACGTGACGTCGGCATATCGATTTTTCCAGTTTCCACACAAGCGCGCTGCCATAAAATCATCTGTTGATCGAACTAAACACCAGTCAGCCATAAGTGTGAGACGCGACCACGCGTTTCCGAACGACATCCTTCATTTTTATTATTACATTCCGTATAATCTGTGCTTCGTAATCTTCATATTGACAGGAATAAATTTCGTAAGTAAATAAAAACAAGTGTTCGAATTTCAAGTGAGGTTTGCGCGCGGTTTTCCTTCTTCCTGTGAAAGTGTTTTTTTTTTTTTTTTTCAATCAATTTTCATCAAAGAGTTTGGATAAAACCTCTTTGGTAGAATTAATTATTTAGTAAGTACCAACTAGAGTAAATAAAATAGTAAGTAAACTAGAGTTTCACAGAGTTTTGAATGTAATAGTGTTCCATTTTCAAGTGTAGATTGCCCGCAGTTTCTTGCGTGTGTCGGTGTTTTGTTTTTTTAATCTGCTGAAGATACGAAAAAGGTTTTGTTTAAATTGTGTTACCAAAGAGGTTTTATTTAAGTAACTATAGTAAGAATTCAGTTTAGAAATGGCATTATATCTGCAATGATCGCAATTGTTGTTATTGGTTGAATTCAAGGACTGTACACAAAAAATAGTTTTTTACAGTTTTCAACTGTAAAATTCTTACAAAAACTGTATTTTAGCCTGGTTGAAGAGTTTCAGCCAATGGTGAGGATTGCGATTATTGAATAGATTGTATTATTATCATTTTTGTCTCTGTCTTATTGAAAGAAAACCTTTCGTAAATAGGTATTTACGAGAGGTAACTACTATTCCTTTTTCCTTTTAACATTAATGTACCTACTATAATAATACCTAGTGCTTAAAAATTCTTTGCTTTTAACTAATATTCAAGTTCTATATTCAAGTGCGGATTGCGTGCGTTTTATTTTTTAGACACAAAAAGATTTTTATTCAAATAAACGTTGAAACAAGCGCTTTTGAATCGTCACTGTATCTACTGTCTTTTATCTTTACGTACTTATTTACCAACAAGATGAAGTCAAAATCAGCGCAGTAGTTTAGCCGCTACGGTGGAACACTGGATACAAACATACATACATACATACAGACTGCTAAAATCATAACCTTCCTTTTGACTTTGCTGCAGTCGGGTAGAAAGGATTTATAATAAGGGTCTATTAAAGTTAATGACCTCTTACTCAATTTGACTAAATATAACAAATACATACATAATAAGTACTCAAGTAAACATTCATAAATAAAAAGTTAAAACATGGAAAAATAAAAGAATGTTAATTATTTCACATAATTATAATATTGATACATCAAAGTCAATATCAATGTAGGATTTTTAGATAGCTTCCGTTTCTTGTTTTGACCCAACCGGCAACCCTATTGGTTTTTGAAAATGTTTTTTACACTACTGCACAAAAAAAGGAGTGCAAGCCCTCATTAGGGAATGAACCTATGTCAAAATCGGTTAAGCGGATGGGACTTGAAAAGTTAGTTCAAACAGACGGACACTCTTTCGCATTTATAATATTAAAGGTCAAAAATACTTTATCATTTAATATTTATAATTTATCAATTAACTTGATTTAATTACTTAATAAATTAATTAATTACTATACGCATATAATAGACCTATAAAATATACCTATTAAACCCAAATTAAGAAGGTAAGTACTTTCCGATCTTAATGCTTCACATCATTAATACAATGTTAGTTAGTTAATTAAACATACAAAAAATCCCAATTGCTCAATTTACAAACCCAAGTCTAATAATATTTTCCACTATAATGATGTACACGTATTTATTCGTCCACGTTTGGCTTAGGTTTTTTAATTTCCGCGGGCACTCCTTGATTTTCCGAAATAAAAGCCGGAATATACCTACGTTAGTTATGGTCAGAATCAAGGAAAAGGAAATGGTGACTGACTGACTGACTGCTTTGCCTGTGCATTCTACAACAGATTTTCATTTATTTTTATGCATAATAGTTTTTGATTTACCGTGGAAAATGTCGAAAAAAATACCCGAGTGCGGAACCCCCGGTGCGCGAGTCTGACTCGCACTTGGCCGGTTTTTTTATTATATAGTTCGGTGCTAGGAGCATATTGATTCATTACTTAATCCATACTAATATTATAAATGCAGTAATGTGTCTGTCTTTCTGTTACATTTGATATCCCATCCGTTTTTGACGTCTGGCCAGGGTTGGAAGATAGATAGCTTGCATCCTGGGGAACAGACATTGGCTACATTTTATCCCGGAAAATCAGCACTAAGTGTTTATTGATTTGTCCTTCGATCACGTTGCAATGGAGCAACGGATCGACGACGTGATTTTTTGCACGGATAGTATAGTTCATATAGTATAGACTAGCTGATGCCCGCAGCTTCGCCCGCGTGGATTGGTCAGATCCCCTGCAGCATCAGGATTGAGGAGTTGGAATCCAAATTTTTTATAAAACAATGTCGCAAAGTTCCTCTATCGATTAAAAAAGAAACGACGCAAATCGGTTCAGAAATCTCGGAGATTTCGGTGTACATAGGTAGAAAAACACAACTCCCTTTTTGAAAGTCGGTTAAAAAAGTAGCCTATGTTACACCCTGTTCAATCTTCTACTTGTCTGTGAAAATCCCGTCAAAATCGGTTCAGCCGTTCCAAAGATTAGCCTTTTCAAACAGACAGACAGACAGACAGACAGATAGACAGACAGACAGACAGACAGACAAAAATTTTAAAAACGTGTGATTCAGTGTTGGTATCGTTCAAATAACCATATGAGCTTAATATGAGGTAGTTATTTCGAAATTACAGACAGACACTCCAATTTTATTTATTAGTATAGATAGTATCTGGAGAGTAACAGGCTACTTGATACCGAAAAACTAAAGACTTTTTAATAAGTTAAAAAACTAAATATAGTTTTAAGTGTTAGAATAAGATAGAATGGACCTACCAGAGCCACATGGTCGCGCTAGTGACCCAGCTCTTTAAATGAGAAAAAAAACTAAATCCAACCGAAGTTCTGGGCATCATCTAGTCTAAATAAAAGGAAAAGCTGACTGACTAAGTATGACTGTAATGTGTAAGGTATTTTGAGCATATTCAATGTACATTTAAACTATTTAGTGTAGTTTACATTGCTTATGTAAAATATTTGCACGCCATTACATGGCAAGTGTAGTGACACTAAAATAAATTGTAAAATCTATGCTAACCTACATTTGAGCAAATAAATGATTATGATGATGATAATGATGACTGACTACTCTACCAAGCAGCAAGCACACTCCCTAGCACAGCCCAAACCATTGAACGGATCGGTGCGATCCGTTTGGTATGTTGTACCTAGACAGCTATTATGACAGACATCCGCTGAGAAAGGATTTTTGAAAATCCAACCCCTAAGGGTGTAAAATAGTGAATTTTGTGTAGTCCACGCGAACGCAGTCGCGGCGATACGTTAATCCATAATACTCAATACTAATATCAAATATGTATTGTAAATGCGAAAGTGTGTCTATCTGTCTGTTTATCTGCTAGCTTTTCACGGCCCAACAGTTTAACCGATTTTAATGAAACTTGGTACAGAGTTACATCCCGGGTACGGATATAGCCTACTTTTTATCCCGGAAAATCAGAGTTCCCACGTGATAGACGCGAGGCTCATCCGTTTAACCGATTTATGTGAAAATCACGGAGGTAACTTGCGTCCTGGAAATTGGCATATAGGCAACTTTTTATCCCGGAAAAGCAAAGAGTTCCCACGGGATTAAAAAAAACTAAGTTCGCGCGGATGAAGTCGCGGACATCAGCTAGTTTGTTATAAGTTAAGGACCTAAGCAAGGTTCTTATTAAATCACGCGGTCAATCTGTGACAAAAACATAAACCAAACAAGGTATATAACGGTTAATTCGTTAAACTTCTAAGTACGAAACGACCTTCTAGCAAAAGTGAATGTACGTGTGTCCTTTACCTTAAAGCAGTACAGTCAGTAGTCGGGTTTACAGAAAGGCATCCATAATCCTAAGAGGGGTCTCTCCGTCACTCGCTTCATACAAACGTAGTTCCAATTTCATTTGAATATTAAGCAACCAAAGTCCATGAAATTTTGCAGACATATTCTAGAAACTAATATCCATGCCTGTGGTGTTCTAGATTTTTCTATGTTAGAAATTTTTAATTGGAGCTGTAGCATTATTATCGATATAAATCTCAAAACAGTTTTTTTGTCCGTTTGTACACTCATCATGAAACTAACGCTGGAGAGATTCAAATGCAACAAGTGTAAATTAAAAATTTATAACACCCCCGACAAAGTATCTGAGTTTTCCAAAACATCATTTTCAAATAAATAATTATGTATCTAGGCAACGTCCATCTTGACAGCTAGTCATTTGTCAATTAACATAATATTATGAACCTAACAGTCTGTTACAAAGTTACGAGAAAACTAGAAAAGAGCTGATAACTTTTAAACGGCTGAACCAACTTTTTTGGATTATAACTAAGAGCACTCTTGATCGATCAAGCCACCTTTCAAATAAAAAAAAAACTAAAATAAAATCGGTTCATTCGTTTAGGAGCGACGATGCTACAGACAGATACACAGATACACACGTCAAACTTATAACACCCCTCTTTTTGGGTCGTGGGTTAAAAACGTAGTATTGTGCTTTCGTTCGGGAACGAAAATTTTCGTCGATTTTACTCCGTAACTCCGTCACATTTTACCGATTTTGATTTTTTTTCATTAGAAAAGTTGTACCTACTGTTAGGTAATTTTCGTTTAAAAGTAAAGACTTGATGAATAGGTTCGGAGATCGAGGATGGATCTCCTTAACAGGTAACAGCCATTGAATTATTATAATTCCTCAAAAGTAACAGCAAATCAATGGCAATTAGTGTAACACATATTAACACATTATTAAAAAATATAATTCATCATTTTCATTCCTTACCTATTACTATGTATTAGATAAGTAACATCTTTGTTAATTTTACGCTCGACTATGATTTCTCAATAATTTGGAGTAAGGACAGAAGTTATAAAAATTTGACCTTTAAGTAGATGAGAGTAGACCTTAAGTTACAAAATATTATGAAATTTTCAAAACCTGTGCCTACCTTGCGAAGTCCAAGGTTTAAAAATAAAAACAATAACATATGAATGTATGTAATTGGTTCAGTAGTCAGTACTTTTAAATAAGAACAATAATTTATTCGGTGTTGAAAGTTTTTATGTATTTTCAAACTAATATAAATCACAGGGGAGTTGATAAACCTAAATTCGACGGACGAAGTCACGGGCATCATCTAATATATAATATGCTAGCGAGCCGCCCCGGTTTCGCACGGGTATCTTACAACAATTTTCTTAGGGATCTCTAATTTCTTGAAAATAGAATATAAGTAGCCGGCATTCATAAATAATGTAACTTTCTACTGGTGAAAGAATTTTCGAAATCGGTTCAGTAGTTCCAGAGATAACTTCCTATAAACAAACTTACAAACTTTTGGTACCTCTTTAAAATATTATTATTAAATTACTATTTTACTATTACTACAGACATATTATGCTATATATATATGCTTGAAGATGTTACTTGCAAAAAATACGTTTAACAACAATAACATCATATAGTAAGTACATGATATATACATATATAACAACATAAAACTGGTTTAACTAGATCATTAGATACAGACAGCCTTACCTATTACAAATGACATTGACTCCGATAACATACGTCCTACTATGACTTATATATCTTGCAATAAATCTAAGTACTTCCGAATTATATATACTTAATGCTATATCTATATCTTAGCAAGTAGGTACTTATTAAATCCTAGATGATACTTTGGATTTAGGACTTTTAAGAATTCCGTAGGAACTCTTTGATTTTTCGGGATAAAAACTAACCTATGTTCACCCACGCCAGCCACGGGATATATTAAGCCACGTGCGTCTGTACCAAATTTCATCAAAATCGGTTAAACTGTTGGGCCGTGAAAAGCTAGCAGGCAGACAGACAAACAGACAGATAGACAGACAGACAGACAGACACACTTTCACATTTATAATATGAAGTTTTAAGTATGGATTATAAATAGAGCAGTTCGGTTCAGGCTATATCTTTTTATACATACATATTTTTCCCAAATACCAATTTTCATGGATATTTATAAATTTAAAAATGGCGATCTTTCATACTCATTACCTATTTCACCCACTGGTAGAATTTCCAAAAAAACTTACAATTAATCTATGTCTTATGTATCCATCATTTTCACCGGTATGGCAGCCTAAATACCAATTTTCATTGATCTAACTTGAAAATGAAGGACTTTCATACAATTTCATCCCCTATTTTAATACCCCTTAGGGATTTAATATCCAAAAATCTTTTCTCATAACTACGTCATAACCTGCATACCTTTTTAAGCCTGATCCGCCCAGTAGTTTGAGCTGTGCGTTGATAGATCAGTCAGTCAGTCAGTCAGCTTTCCCTTTTATACATAAAGATATAGGTAGTATAAGTATATGACATAGAAGTCATTGGGTAGTTCTGGTCACGTAAACAAAACATGACATATAGTTAACTAGAGAACGCTCGCGACTTCGTCCGCGTGAATTTAGCGTTCTCCCGTGGGAACTGTTTGATTTTTCGGGATAAAAAGTTGCCTATGTCAATTACAGGGACGCAAGCTACTTCGGTACCAAACATACAAATCGGTTAAGCGGATGGGTATTTGGGAATCCCGTGGGAACTCTTTGATTTTCCGGGATAAAAAAAAGCCTATGTCCGTCCCCGGGATATAAGCTAACCCTGTACCAAATTTCGTCAGAATCGGTTATACTGTTGGGCCGTGAAAAGGTAGCAGACAGACAGACAGACACACTTTCGCATTTATAATATTAAATACCACGGTATTAGAAAATGTGGCACAAAATGTATGAAGTGGTAGGTAATACGTACCTAGCCATTCATTTAATTGAAGTTATTAAGCATCCAAGCATGATAGGACAAAAACTGTGCAAATTGCAAGACCTTAAGATCTAAGGTCAAACCGGCAAAAAACCTGCCTAGATATTATATGGTAGCATTAGGAGGAAATATCCATTTTATGAAACATAGTTAGGTACCTACTTATGTTTTTGACAATCTCAGTCATAATTTATTATTACCAGAAATGTATTAAATTCAGTAATTCTATAGAAAACCTAATCATTCCATGAGAAACCGGGTTTTTTATGGTAAAGTGTAAATTGTGCAAACTATCGTTGTCCATTTCGTACATTTCCTAGGCATTCTATACAATTTCAAAATGCTCCTAGGAAATGTATAAAATCTATAACAGTATGCCGTAGAATTTGTGAATAAATAAAAACCAGTCAAATGTGAGTTGGACCTCGTTCTTTTAGGGTTCCGTATACAATTATGAACATCTTATTTATGTATGAAATATTTCTTTTCAGTGCTCGAATATAAACCGTAAAAGTAAAATATCAAAAAAAAAGTTTTTTGGTCACAACTTACAAACCATTTTATAAATCGTTGTTTTCAGTATTTGTTGTTCAAATACAGAATATGGTACATAATATACCAAAATTTCATATTCCTAACTAGTTTAGTTTTTTAGACTGCCCCTGTCTCAAAAATGATCTAAAACTGACAATTTCGATTCGTTCAATTTCCCCATTTTGTTTTTTTTAAGATAAAAATAAAGTAAAAAATATATTCGTACTCTACTCAATTAGCTCTAAACAATGCTAGCGTAAGAAAAAATATATCTATGCCTCTTTTTTCATGTATGGGAGTCCCCCTGAAAAAATATTTAATTGAATTTTAATCCAATATTTGGGTTCGGGTCAACGTTCTACACCAAATACCTTTCAGGTTCGTAATTCATTTCACACGCGGATAGACAGACAGCATAGTGCTCCGTTTTTACCCTTTGAATACGGAACCCTAAAAATCAGTTAAACGGATGGATCTTGGGAACTATTTGCTTTTCAGGTACAAAAATGGCTATGTCCGTCCTCGGGATGCAAATCGATCTACATAATTATATCACTATACCAAATGTTATAATATAAATAATCAAGTAAATTGATTGGACGTCCAAAGCTAACAGACAAACAGACACACTTTACCATCATAACATTAGTATGGATACTTTACGAACTCATTAATATAATGTACCTCTTTTTGTGTTGCCATAGTCGGAATACCTAAAGGTATTTCCATGGAAACTTTGATTTTACTACGAGTAATTTACTATAGTAAAGCCATTTATTATTACTCATAGGCACTAGTTGATTGCAGTCATTATCTATTTATTGTCTCACATTAATAGGTACATATTATTATATTATTTAGAATCGATTTGAATAAATTACTTTATAATTACATTCATTTAAAGTTAAAAAAACCTTTTCGATTTATGTATATTATTACTAGGATGATGCCCGCAACTTCGTCCAAAAATTCAAGTGTGATATTTTTTTAATAATAAATTATTATAGGCAAGCTTATACCCACAACTCCATCTGTGTGGACTAGACAAATTTCAAACACCTATAATTTTAACCCCTTGATAATTTTTAAAAATCAGTAACTAAACCAAATTTTAGCCTGATACGTCCAGTGGTTTAAGCTGTTCGTAGATCAGTCAGTCAGTCACCTTTTCCTTTCATAAATTATTATTAATTACTAGCTTATGCTCACGACTTCGTTCGCGTGTACTACACAAATTTCAAACCGCTACTTTGCCCCCTTAGGGGTTGAATTTTTAAAAACCCTTTCTTAGCGGGTGTCTTCATAATAATAGCTATCTGTATGCTAAAAAGCTTGATCCGTCTGGTAGTTTGAGCTGTGCGTTTATAGATCAGTCAGTCAGTCAGTCAGTCAGTCAGTATTTCCTTTGAAATATACAAATTTTTCTTTCTGGTTTCTAGGCTTCTATTACCCGTATCTGACGCAATAAGATGGAATGCGTTCGGAATTTGAAATTTATATTTGGATTCTGAACTAGAATATGTTAATTATTTGATCTGTAACAGTATGGTGGTCTACTTTATTGGGATCACTTTCTATTTTAATACAAATGTCTTTAAAAACTTTGAATTAAACACATTTACATAATATCAAGGTCATAATAACATAAGGTCAAGTGTGATTTAGACTTGGCCATCGAGGTTCTCGGGTGCCTTAGCAAAAAACGTAGGTATTTAAATAGTTATTATAGTAAGGATTTGAGTTTTGGTACGGACCCCTAAAAAATTAATCTTTTGCTAAATCAACCCAACCGGTTATTGAATACGGGATCGATTGTGATTGCCTATATTATGATCCTGATTGGATATTTTGAGCAATTATTGATATTTAATTGTTCAATTATCGAAGATATTTTTTGGGGATCAAAATATTTCCATGGACCAATTATTCCAATTAATTTCCACGTAGGCTTAATTGAAGTAAATTGGTAAATTGTTGCTTGCAAAGTAGCTGTCATCAAGAGCCAAATCTTTTTGTATACGATACCCAAAAACGGCCAAGTGCGAGTCAGACTCGCGCACCGAGGGGTCCGTCTATCGTGTCTGTCAAGAAAACCTATAGGGTACTTCCCGTTGACCTAGAATCATGAAATTTGGCAGGTAGGCAGGTCTTATAGCACATCCGAAAACTGCGAATTTTTGGTTACATCACAAAAAAAAAATATTCAAATGTGTTCACGATAAAATTAATTGCAGTACTGCGTATAAAAATGTTAAAATATTTTGTACGATGGCACGGAACCCTTTGTATGCGAGTCCGACTCACACTTGGTCGGTTTTTCGATAGGGCAGTTATGTTTTTCAATATTTTTGACTAGAGGATGCCTGCGACTTCCTCCGCGTGAATTGAGGTTTTTAAAGATCCCGTGGGAACTGTTTGATTTTCCGGGATACAAAGTAGCCTATGTCAATTACAGGGACGCAAGCTACCTCGGTACCTTTCATACAAATCGGTTAAGCGGATGGGAATTTAGGAATCCCGTGGGAACTCTTTGATTTTCCGGGATAAAAAGTAGCCTATGTCCGTCCCCGGGATATAAGCTAACTCTGTACTAAACGTTAGAATAATTTAAGCTGTTGGGCCGTGAAAAGGTAGCAGACAGACATACAGACACACTTTCGCATTTATAAGTTTTGATGATGATATAGAAGATAAATACGACTTTCAAAACTAGATAAAGTCATTTAAATGAACCCATTTTTTGGTTTAATAAGCAGGTAGGTAGGTACATGCATATTGTATTGAAAACTGGATTAAGTACGGAATTATGTTACTTTTACCCTTGAATGGAGCACTTTATAGCTCAAATCAGCTGTATCAAATAGAACATGGAAATATCAACCTTAACCTAATGCAATAAAACCTGAATTTGCATGACTAATAAAAGCCATTCAATTTGCGAGTACATACTTTTCGCACGTACATAACACCATTGTTATTTAATCTGTACCTATCACGTAGGTACGGTTGGCAAAGAAAATCTTTTTTTAATAACTTAAAATTTTAAAAAACTCCTACACAAAAACCTCTATAAGAAAACTAGAAAAGAGCTGATAACTTTCAAACGGCTGAACCGATTTTCTTCGATTATAGCTAAGAGCACTCTCGATCAAGCCACCTTTCAAACAAAAAAAAACTTAATTAAAATCGGTTCATTCGTTTAGGAGCTACGATGCCACAGACAGATACACAGATACACACGTCAAACATATAACACCCCTCTTTTCGGGGGTTAAACAAGGATAGGGTATTTTCGTTAGAAATTAAATGCAAACAAATTACTTATTAAAGATTTGTCATATATTTTTTTTTGTCAAAGTTTAAAAGTGTAAACGGCAAAGGTCAAATATCATTACAGCATCGTGACGCGTGACAAAAACGTTTAGGTTCGCAGAGCGATTTTTAACCTCTCGGTCTGTTTATACTAGACTTTATGTATACTCTAGACTATATTGGTATGTATGGATGGATGTATGGATGTATGTTTGTTACTCTTTCACGCAAAAACCTCCAGACAGATTTGGTTGTTTGGATTGGAGATAGATTATACCCTGGATTAACACACATGCTACTTTTGATCCCAGAAAATCAATGAGTTCCCACGGAATTTAAAAAAACCTATATCTACGGGAACGAAGTCGCGGGCATCAGCTAGTTTATAATATTACTTTCACATTTATATTAGTAGTGAAGTATGGAAAATAAATAACACGCCAATATTATCATACAAGATTGGAGGCCATATTTAACTGTGGCAATTAAAACACAAAAACTAAGAACTCCCATTAAGTTAAGTACCGATCAAAAATCGCGGTGTTTTTAATCAAGTTAATCACTTTGGCAGAACCAGTAATTCTGATTAGAATTTTTCCCGTGGAAGTTTTCTGATGGCTATTAGGGTACCTGAATGTTGCCAACAAGATCCTAAATTATTAAGCCTCAACTGTTCACCGGTCCGTCCGTCTGTCAGCGGGCTGTATCTCGTGAACCATAATAGAGTAGGTTAGATAGATAGAGTAGGTAGAGAGTTGATATTTAAACATAGCCAAGCACTGTAGTCTATAGCTCATTTTTAACCCCCGACCCAAAAAGAGGGGTGTTATAAGTTTGACGTGTGTATCCGTGTATCTGTGTATCTGTCTGTGGCATCGTAGCCCCTAAACTAATGAACCGATTTTAATTTAGTTTTTTCGTCTGAAATCAAAAAAATACATAGATATAATATATCGTGTAATGGACACCTAACTGATTGTGCAAGTTTAAAATCACGTTCTAACCTTTCAGCGTTATTCGAGCCAACAATTGACGTCATTCGACATTTTTTAATCAACTAAGTAAACATACAAAGAAAAATTAAAATGTCTTCATAAAAAATATTAGCTAGCCTCATCTTTATTTGAAAATGAAAATGCCCTAGTTTCCTATCACTTTGATTATTATTATTTTTGATTATTATTCAGTCAATACAAGTGTAAATTAAAAATTTATATCACCCCTGACAAGTGAAGGTTAACAGTAACTAGAAAAGAGCTGATAACTTTCAAACGGCTGAACCGATTTTCTTGGATTATAGCTAAGAACACTCGATCAAGCCACCTTTCAAACAAAAAAAAACTAAATTAAAATCGGTTCTAATGAACCGACTTTAATTTATTTTTTTAACATTATGATTAGTTCTACATTATGACGTTCAATTATCAATTTTACACTATGACACTAACATAATATGTATATGTGACCAAACGAAAAAACTATTCTACATAAAACAATAGATAATACGAAGAAATATAATAACTCTATGAGATAACCTCTATTTTTCTAAGGAACTGATATAACTAGTAAAAAAGTTGTGCAATAGATAAAATAGGTATTTTTGTATGTTATTCCTATAAATTAAAAAAAATGGTTCAATAAACTCATTAGATTTTTGTACGACTACTGTTTACTGATAAATTACTGGTAAAATTCGGAACTGAAAGGTTATTATTGTTTAACATTTGATATTAAAACTAAAAGCAAGCCTTATCTATCATGCCCGCGTGGAATGGTGCCAAGAATACTGGCTGCATTTCCGCGCTGGACAGCCAGGCTGATCCGTTGCGCAAAAATAAGCCTGCCCTTCTGTCACCCGATGAGGCTATTAATCGCTGTGAAATGTTTCGTAAGAATTTTGTTCCCCATGTTTGAGCGTTAAAAAAGCGTTGGAGTGTGAACAGATATTTGGGAATCGCTTGGGAAGCGCTTTTTTAACGGACGTTAAAAAAACTCTCGTACGACTGAGGCCTAAAAGACTAATTGAATAAAAATATTTTGAATTTTGATTTTTAATAATGATTAATACAGTTTTCCGCAATCAACCAGAAGTGGTAGATTCAATTGACGATTTGACTTTTTTTTTAATTATAAAAGAAATTCTGTGTATCCATACTTCGATACTAATATTATAAATGCGAAAGTGTGTCTGTCTGTCTGTCTGCTACCTTTTCACGGCCCAACAGTTGAACCGATTCTGACGAGGTACACGGTTAGCTTATATCCCGGGGACGGACGTAGGCTACTTTTTATCCTGGAAAATCAAAGAGTTTCCTCGAGATTCCCAAAAACCCATCCGCTTAAGCGATTTGTATGAAAGGTACCGAGGTAGCTTGCGTCCCTGTAATTGATATAGGCAACTTTTTATCCCGAAAATCAAACAGTTCCCACGGGATCTTCAAAAACCTGAATCCACGCGAACGAAGTCCCGGGCATCAGCTAGTGGTAAATAATTAATAGAGCAAAACTACTTAGAATCCAATCAGTATACATAGTAATGATGACAGCATCCCCTCGGAAGAACGTTGTCTTGGGGTTATCGTGCTACAAGCAATAATAATAAACCGAACACGATAACCCTAACGTGATTATTGTTGACACGTTTAATTTCTAATGTTGCCAGCCTAGTGATTTCGGTACTAGATTTAGTGCATTTTATTTTAGTGTAGTACCCTAAGTTTTTCCTACCAGAACGCTAGCAAAAAGTTAGGATAAACACAACTCAATGTCAATACCACTTGCCTTATCTCGGTTAAGTGTCTTTTTCAAACCCGCATTGTAAAGCGTCGGAAAACTCGGATCAATGCCCCATCTACGACTCGACATTGACTTCGTGTGACCTATTTACGGAACGTTCGTTGACCTGTAGTGTCAGTCAGATGTTTTATTTGCACTTTATTGTGAACTTTTTATAAATACAGGATTGTTTTAAAAATCGTAGTTTTTAGTGGTATCTTATCAGTAATCAATTCTATCACCTTTTTTTAGCGTTCTGGTTACACTCTTGATATGACCACTTTGTCTATTGATGAACTGCATTAAAATCTGTTGCATAGTTTAAAAGATCTAAGCGTACAGACGGACAGAACGGCGGGAAGCGACTTTGTTTTATACTACGTAGGCATAATGCGTAATCTACTTAGCTTTTAAAAATACCCTTCAATTAAAAAAATCTGGATTGATTTGGTTGAGTCGAACTCGAACACAAAGGATCTCATATCACCGTACAAGATGTACTTATTAGTTTTATAGATTTAGCGGTTTTTAGATCAGAATTAGCACTATTTAGTGCTTTAGGATAGTTTAATGTGTTTTCTTGGAAATTAACTGGCAACACTTAATTCATAATCATTGCTCCGTTAACACTACGCAATCCGCACGTATAAGTTTCTCTTTATTTTATAAATAGGGTAAGAGTATTATTTTATTATTATTGGCACTTCTTAAATTCTATAAATAAATAATACTTAAATATAATAAAATACTTAAACAATATATAAAAGGTTCCCATTACTATTAACTCTTCATTCCTTATTAAATCTAAAGACATGTATTAATAAAATTATACTAATTATTCTTATAATTTTATTAGTACAATAAATAATTAATGTACTAATAAAATTATAAGAATCTTATTTTATTACACCTTTTTTTATTTAAGTACTTACTAAAATAAAAATATGTACATAGTATAATTAAGTTTTTCACAATTTTATTTATTTACTTTCACAGTAGGGGCTATTATATATTTATTAATAATTGTATATAATTATAGCGATAAAAAACTTATATTACATAAATTACCCAGTATTTAGGAGTGTCAATTAATTTTTCACATCCCATAAAAGTGCCATCTATACCTTGCTTTACACCATAAAAAAATTCTAGATGAAAATCTAAAGATGGCCGCCGTAAACGGAAATGGAAAAGACATAACAGACGTTCCCGTACCTCCATCCTCGCTAATCAGACGCGTCAGTTCACGCTCCATTCGAAATTCAATATCTGAGGAGAAAGAAAATGGCGACGCGTGCGCAGGAAAGGGTTCCTTCGTCAACAAATACAGCAAGAAACCAGAAGCCCTAAAGAGTTTCCACATGAATGAAGCGGACAGTGAGCTTGAAGTACCCGGAACACCGATGACTCCTAGAACCTCTACCACACCTGGTTTGTTATTACTCTTCTAGCATGTATTTGAATTTTATTTGTACAAGAACGTTGTAACAATAAAGATAGCCTCGATAGCTCAGCGATTGAGGAGCGGACTGAATTCCGGAAGGTCGGCGGTTCAAACGGCACCCGTTGCACTATTGTCGTATCCACTCCTGGCGCAAGCTTTACGCTTAATTGGGGGGGAAAGGGGAGTATTAGTCATGATTAGCATGGCTAATATTTAAAAAAAAAAGAGAAAAAGAAAGAAAAAGTGGACAGGGAAAGCACCTATCTCCATAAGAGATCTCTACCAGTGACCCTTGGCAGTGCGAGAGGTTGTAAAAAAACATTTTTTAAACAACTTTTTTGTTTCAAGCTGTTAAAGACTGTTTAATAAAACATGTTTTCAAACCCGAACATCAAGTTAATACTTCGACCTCAAGGTCCGGGGTTCTATTTCGGTTATGCACCTATAATAATTTTTCGAAGTTATAGGCGTTTTAACTTTAAACAATTAAATAACGCGTGCTAGTCTTGTTTTAAATTTATTGCAACCTGTTGATTGTCCATTTCAATTTAAAAAAATAAAAAAAAACGTTTACTTATAGTAGTTCTATGACTACTTCGGATCAGATGAGTGAGTAACCACCCTTATAACGTCGTCTTCGTCTCAATAAAAGTATGATCTCAGTCTATTCTTAATTCATATATTATAGGCACTATCACTAACAGACACCAAAGACTATACTTATCTAAAGTAGATACTTCCGCAGCGAAATCGGTGCACAGGAGAGGAAATCAAGAGTTAAAATGTATTTTAGAGTTCCTTAGACGAAGGGATCTAGCCGCTAGCGGGACCCTCTAAGCCTCCTCTGTCCGTCTATTCGTCCGTCTGTCCGACTATCAGTGGGCTGTATCTCGTGAACCGTAGATAGATAGATAGATAGATATAGATAGAAGACTTTGTTGCACACAAACAAGAAAAGAACCAAGACAAAACAAGAAACTATAAACTAAAAACAATTGTATGCAAAGACGGCCTTATTGTTATCGTAATAGGTAGAGAGTTGAAAGTACAGAATGTGTATTTCTATTGCTGCTATAACAACAAATAATAAAAAAATATCAAAATTGCTTTCATGAAAATAAAAAAATCAAAGTGTTAAAACTCTTGAACATGTCACGGAACCCTTCGTGTGTGAGTCCGGCTCGTACTTAGCTGATTTTATTAACAATGGTTTTGTTTTGTCCACAGGCCATGAGAACTGCACATTCCACCATGACCTGGAACTGGACCACAGGCCGCCCACACGAGAGGCCCTCCTCCCCGACATGGCTAACTCATATCGGTTGCTACTCACAGGTAAAACGCCTTTTTTTTGGCAATCTATACTAATATTATAAAGAGGAAACCTTTGTATTTTTGTATGTTTGTATTGAATAGGCTCAAAAACTACTGGACCGATTTCAAAATTTCTTTTACCATTACTTAGAGGGATTCTTCCGAATCCGTATAGGCTATATTTTATCCCGGAAAATAGATAGGATTTTTCGTGGTAGTGAAAATTGTGGAGTAAGGCGTCGAAAAAACTGCCGTACGTTAACGATTCTTGCGAACGCTGCCTAAATGTCCACCCGTGCGAAGCCGGGGCGGGTCGCTAGTGTAACAATAAAACTTTAAGCTAGACTTACTATAGGTACAAAATTACAAATCATGCCTGCATGGAATGGTGCTGGCTGCACTTCCGCGCTGGACAGCCAGGCTGATCCTTTGCGCAGAAAATAAGCCTTCTATCACCAGATAAGGCTATGAAACGTTTCATAATTATTTTTTTCAATAAGACTCCAAACCTTAGATCCTATGCACACGGCGATTTTTTAGGCACCGACCACGCGCGTTAACGCGCTACATACGCAATTCAGACGTAGACAGTAAATCTTCGAATACGTGCCAAAAAATCGGCCAAGTGCGAGTCAGACTCGCGCACCGAGGGCTCCGTACTCGGATATTTTTTCGACATTTTGCACGATAAATACAAAACTATTATGCATAAAAATTAATAAAAATGTGTTTTGGAATGTACAGGTTTTGATATGATACCCCAGTCCCCACTTGGTATAGTTATCTAACTTAGGAAATTTAAAAATACTAACTATTTGTTCGTGAACACATTTTAATTTTTTTTTTTGTGATGTAACCACAAATTCACGGTTTTCGGATTTATTCCTTTACTTGTGCTATAAGAGCTACCTACCTGCCAAATTTCATAATTCTAGGTCAACGGGAAGTACACATAAGTTTTCTAGACAGACACGACAGATGGACAGACAGACAGATAGACAACAAAGTGATTCTATAAGGCTTCCGTTTTTTCTTTGGAGGTACATAACTCTAAAAACTAGTAGCGTGATTGTATAGCGTTATACGCGCGTACAACGCGATACAAACGCGACAATTGCTTTTTGGTCATCTATAGCGCCGTGTGCATACCTCTTTTTTCTTTTTTTTGCTGCAGCATTATGCTGAGTGGGAGACCTATGTTTGGTCACATGTGACACATTCATTTTAGTACATCTTAGCTCATAAGTATAATATTATGTAGTATAACTCGACTAGTTTTAAGATACATTGTAGTGTTACAGTGACCTAATAAAAAGTTTTCTTTCTTTCTTTACAATATTAGTGTAGAATGTAGATGATAATACAAGTAGGCATTTGAACATCAAAACTTATGTAATTTCAGGACTCGGTGAAGACCCAGAGAGACAGGGTCTGTTGAAGACGCCAGAGCGCGCTGCAAAGGCTATGCTATTCTTCACCAAAGGATATGATCAAAGTTTGGAAGGTACGTTGTTTCTGATAAATAAAAAAAGTAAAATAAATAAAAATTTTGTAGACCACATCTATCATTAAATCTAAGAATAATATCTCAAGGTCTTCAGCTCCCCAATGTACCTATCATAATTATGTTGGGGGATAAAAGGAAATTATGTAGAAAACAAATTTATTTCCATTTTAACTATCAGAATTAAGTTTAATAATAATTGAAAAATCTATAAAATCAACTTAAATCTAAATTAAAACTATTTTTTTTTTAAATTAAAACTAAAATAAATTAAATTAAATCTAAAATCTCATAGAGAACACTGCAGCGAGGCATTGTACCCAAGACGCTGGCAGCATTACCCCTTTGGATGGTTAAACTAATTCTTTGCCCAAGCTGCCAGCTCTCGGGTCCCCGGTTGACTCAATAAACTACGTTAAATTCTACTTTATTAAAAACACACAATATATGTATCAGCATCGATTCAAAAGTCTTTATCTAGTCTATCTGCATCTTTTTCTTTTTCACGTTGCTAAAAAAGGACGGAAAATGAATTTTAAATTAAAGACCCTTTTAGTGCTACTCTACAAAAACACTATGCTCAAGACTGACACCTAAAGACGAGGTTTGACAGTTTTCAAAGTTTGTCTGCCCTTTTCTTATTACATTGGTAAGAAAGAGATGCAAATACTCTAAAATTTAGTTGCGATCAAAACAAACTCTTCTTAGGATGCCTTACCTAAAAAGCCCTTATAGGATCACTTTATCTGTCTGTCTTTCTGTCTGTCTGTCTGTCTGTCTGTCTGTCTGTCTGTCTGTCTGTCTGTCTGTCCGTCTGTCCGTATAGGGTACTTCCCGTTGACCTAGAATTATGAAATTTGGCAGGTTAGTAGGGCTCATAGCAAAAGTAAAGGAAAATATTCGAAAACCGTGAATTTGTCGTTACATCACAAAAAAATTAAAATGTGTTTATGAACAAATAATTAGTATTTTCAATTTTCAAAGTAAGATAACTATACCAAGTGGGGTATCATATGAAAGTGCTTTAGCTGTACATTCTAAAATTGATTTTTATTTATTTTTATGAATAATAATTTTCGTTTATCACGAAAATATTCGAGTACGGAACCTTAGTGGCGCGAGTCTGACTCGCACTTGGCCGGTTTTTAACAAATAACATTTCTTTTTCAGAGGTGCTAAACAACGCTATCTTCGACGAGGACACGGATGAGATGGTGGTGGTGAAGGACATCGAAATGTTCTCCATGTGCGAGCACCATCTTGTGCCGTTCTACGGGAAGGTGTCTATCGGATACCTGCCCCAGGGAAAGATCCTGGGACTCAGCAAGCTAGCCAGGTAACAGAGAAAACTATTCTCCTTATTCTAGTTCTTATATAAGTTTGACGGGGTTTAACGACTTCCTTGGCGCAGTGGTAAGCGCTGTAGTCTTATTAGTGGGAGGTCCCGAGTTCGATTCCCGGCAGGGGTTTGGAATTTTATAATTTCTAAATCTCTGCTCTGGTTTTGTTGGAGGGTTCTTCCGTGGCTAGTTACCATCCTACCGGCAAAGCCGTGCCGCCAAACCATTTAGCGTTCCGGTACGATGCCGTGTAGAATCCAAAGGGGTACTTATGGGTTTAATGAAAAACTGCCCTTCCAGGTTAGCCCGCTTCCATCTTAGACTGCGTCGTCACTTACCACCAGGTAAAATTGCAGTCAAGGGCTAACTTGTGTCGAAAAAAAACCAAATTGCCCCAAGTCACCCAACTGAGTCGCAAATGTGTGTATTGTACTTTCTACTCATTAGCTCTGCATCCGATGTGTCAACAGGGTAAATGTTTTTCATAATAGTGGCACCGCACGACTCTACCTATCATCTTCTCTTTCCAGAATCGTGGAGATCTTCTCCCGTCGCCTGCAAGTGCAGGAGCGCCTGACGAAGCAGATCGCCGTTGCTGTGACGCAGGCGGTGCGACCGGCCGGTGTCGCCGTGGTTATTGAAGGAGTGTGAGTATATTATCTTCTTCTTCTTCTTCTTCTTCTTCTCGCTGTTTGCTTTCTTCATTCTGGCTCGATACTGGAGGTATGCGCGTAAGAAGCAGTGCAATCTTTTCATTTATAATAAAATAACGAACAAACGAGCAGGCGGGTCACCTGTAATTACCGCCGCCCATGAACATTTGCAACAAACGAGCAGGCGGGTCACCTGATGTTAAGTAATTACCGCCGCCCATGAACATTTGCAACAAACGAGCAGGCGGGTCACCTGATGTTAAGTAATTACCGCCGCCCATGAACATTTGCACCACCAGAGGTACCGCCGATGCGTTGCCGGCCTTTCAGGAATATGTTGGTCCGCCCCACGTTGTAATCTAGTGGGAACACCGCTGATGGGAGTTGATTTCACAGTTTAAATGTGTGTGGAAAAAAGGATCTGGCACAACGGGTGGTCGAAGTACACCAGGCACCTAGGTGAGGGTAAAATTGCTTGCAGTAGCGTGCGGTGTTGTAGAAAAAGGAGGGTAGAATGGGGTCAAACAGCTCTTCAGAGCGCTTTCCATTATAAAGGCCATAGAACTCGCAAAGAGCTTACATCTCTGCGGTGCTCCAGGCTTTCTAACGAGCCAGTTTGGGCTCGTCCACAAGTCGAACAGCCCCCCTTTGGATCCGATCAAATGGGATTTATGATATGAGTAGTGATTGATTGAATGTGTTGTCTCCACAGTCACATGTGCATGGTGATGCGCGGCGTGCAGAAGATCAACAGCAAGACCGTGACGTCCACCATGCTGGGCGTGTTCCGTGACGACCCCAAGACGCGCGAGGAGTTCCTCAACCTCGTGCACTCCAAGTGAGGACACAGACGCACAGATAGACACACATGTTGCCGTTGTTTTCAAGTTTCACTATTGTTTTAGTTATTTTCAACACATTCCATTGTTTTCAAATTTCACTGTTGTTTTAGTCATTGTCATTAGAAATCTTAATTTTTGAGCAGTCAAAATTATTTTGTTCTTTCTTTTTTTGTTATATACTTGTTCCGTGACACTTAGATGCGCGAGGTGTTTCTTAATTTGCATGTTCCACGACCCTCAACCTTGACACTCCAAAGGACACAGACGTACAGATAGACACACATGTTGCCGTTGTTTTCAAGTTTCCCTATTGTTTTAGTTATTGCCATTCGAAATCTTAAGCCTTTCTCAAATACCTACATACCATTGTTTTCAAGTTTCTCTAGTGTTTTTGCCACTGTTATTCCAGATCTTAATTTTTTTACGATAGTTATTTCCTTATCAGTTATCACATAAGACCTAAAGCTTAAGAGGAGTTTTTAATTTTGAATCTCATGCTCTTCAAGTAAAGACACAGACATACAGACAAACACATATGTTTCCATTGTTTTCGAATTTTTTGTCATTGTCATTCAAATCTCAAACACATTCCATTGTTTTGAATAATTAAACAGTAAAATAAATAATTTTATCAATTTTTGACTTTCACATATCGCTTGTAATTTAAATTTAAGCTTTTAACAATCATTATTAAGTATTTCATGTGTTCAATATTAATTACTTAATTGTTTTGTTCAAAGAAATCAATAGAAAATTGAAAATAAAACATGTTAAATTTGAATTAAGTCTAAAACTAAGGTTCCTTATTATTTCTTACTTATTTTAAGTTTAGTTATAATTACGTTTTAAATTTACATTTAAGTATTTTATTTATATGAATCAGCAATAAATATAATTCAATGAGCTTATTTTTTCAATAATCTTATATTGAAAAATACTTTTCGATAAAAATAATCTAAAACGATAACCCTCACGAAATCTTTTAAAGCTACTGCTGATTTTAATTAAAGTAAGGTTGCATACAAACCAGACCAAGGAGAGAGTTTGGAATTTTAGAAAATTCTAGAAAAGTGTTTAGTCTTATTTTTGATAAAATCCCATTGTATATTATGTCCCATGTCCCATTATATACCTATCGCATTGCCTTTTGCTGATTCATTACTAAAAAAATTGTAAAGCTACATTAACATCGAATATGCGTTCTTTTCTTTAGTTATTAAAATAAATTGGATATCATCAAACCAAGTATACAAATTTTTAATAATATTTTGATTCGGTTATTCAAAATCATGTGAAAAAGTTATTGAATAAGTATCTGAAATTTCAAAAACCAATCGAAATCTTATTGACTTTAATTAAATCATTAAACTTAAAAGTAAAATGATAATTATTGCTTTAAAAAGTTGCTTAAAAGCTTAAACTTATATCAAGCGAATTCGAAAAAAGTATACTTTAGTAGTAAGTATACCAACTTTATTGTTTAAAAGTACTTTATTGCTTATTGCAATTTTTTGCTTAAATATTTTTTTTTTTTTTTTGCGCATGACGCATTAAAAGAACGCACGTATGTTTTAATGTAGCTGACCTTAGCTTAATATATTTTAGGGATGGCCATAAATTATTGTGTTTTATTAAAAAAAATCATTTTTAGCAAATAATTTAAAAAAAAAATGAAATAATGTCTTTATTGTTTTAAAATACTATAGAACAATTTTAGTAAGCTATTTTTGACGGTAACTGAAAGTGTATGGAGAGAAAAAATTAAGCTGAAATGATGTTTTATACTTTAAATTAAAAATTTAAAAAATTACTTTTATTATAAAAAGATAACCTTGTATAAAAATCAAGGTTTTTGTCGTTAAATACATGTACTTATCGTGTAAGTGCCAATAATATTATAATGTGTAGAAATTAGCAGTCAGTTACGCCTTTGTGAATTGTCAAAAGTAGCTTTTAAAAATGGCATTACTATAGTTTATGGCAATCTCTGAATACACTTATAGTTATAAAATGTTTTCGCTAGCAAGATTTTCTGTTTTTTTTTTTTTAATAGGATGGTTGCCAATTCGTGCCAAATTCAAAATCAAATCTATATATTTTTGTTAAAATTGTTATGTTAATTAATTATGTTTATATATTATTCTTTTTGATAAAATTCTTTTTATGACTAAATTAAAACTGCCGTTGATGTAAATTAGTTGTTAAGATTATTTACATTTTTATAGGTTTTGCACAAAAGACCTAAAACATTTGATAGACATTTTTTGGAAGATTTTGCTCTTCAGAGTTCTGCAAATGATTTTTTAATAAGTCTGGGTAAAATGGGTAAAAATATGACAAATTATATTGTGCCCCTTTGCAATCACTTTGGAAACTACAATTCCTCATCATATTATAATAAACGAATAAAGTTTTGCAAAGCTCATAATAACTTTACTATACGCGATGAATTTGTACTTTTGTGAATTTTATGAGATTTCCAAAAAAAAAGATATTTTTTGCTAATTATTTTGGGAGATGCGATGTAAAAAATGTATTGCCCAAACACATTGTGTCCCCCAAAACGAATATAATAAATATTTTTACTGTAAATTTAATATTTTTTAAATTTCTGATTTCATTTTATTTCACAGTGGACCAAAGCAAAAATCTCAAGGCGTTTAATGGCTGACACTTGACATTTTTGCAAAAAAACTTACATTTTTTATTTTTTGACAATAAGAGACAATTATTGTGACCGATGACGTTGCCTTAAAATTATTGTGAATATACAAATTTTATAATATTTCAAATTGATAAAATATTGTGAAGTGAGCATTTTGATTTTATAAAATAAATTTTTACTTTAAGTTAAAAAATTGTTTTTTTTTCCATAATTTGCCACCAAACCTTTGACAAAATATCTTCTTGACTGGCTGACAGGCAGACGAGGAACAGACTAAACTAGGGGTGCACTGAGGAAGGATTTTGAGAAATCCCAACGGAATCCAAAAAACGTTTAAGTCGTGGGAATAACCTATAGACTAAACTAGAGGTATATCGATAAAGAAAACTGGTCAATTGCGTATCAGAGCACGCATGAGGTTAGAGTTCCGCATTCTAGTTGTCAAATAAAAATTTTTGGCGGTCGTTATTTCTTTTTTTTCTTTTATCAATCCTTTCTCTTTCTTCTCTGTTCTCATTTTTTTCAAAATTTTAACATTCTGTCGCAGGTTTCTTCACTAGATGATGCCCGTGACTACGTCCACGGGGATATAGGTTTTTTAACTCTCGTGGGAACTCTTTGATTTCCGGCATAAAAAGTAGATTAAGGTAACTTAAGGGTGATTGTGGCGTGAAGGAGTAGGTAACAATTTCAGATTCTTTTATAATATAGTAAGATATGTAGGTAGATATATACGCTCCAAGAGGCGCAAATATAAAAATCTAGATGGGAGCTTCATATAATTGTGCCTTTTTTCGTGGAGTCCTTAGGCCTGTGGGGCCTGAGCTCTCTTTGGGGAATTTTTGAAAAGGATTATCGATTAAACCCAAGAGCTGGCAGCTATCTTGGGCAAATAATTAGTTTGGCCATCCAAAGGGGTAATGCTGCCAGCATCTTGGGTACAATGCCTCGCTGCGGTGGTCCCGATGAGGTTTTAGATTTAATTTTATTTATTTTAGTTTTTAATTTAATATTTTATTAGAATTGTCAGTTATTATTAAACCTAATTGGAGTACATATATAAGTAAGTCCAGGTAGATACACGAATCTCTTGTTTAAAATATACCAAGACAATATGATAACAATTGTATACATAATTACTTTTTTACTTAGGTGATATAACCCCAATAAGAAGTCTAAAGGAATATTTCCATGATAAATACCTACTAATGATAAACTTTTTAACTTCTCATATTACCTAACGAATTGTTAAAAAATGTGTAAAAATGTATTATGTTACTATAAAAACACAAACTATGGTAAAACTTAGGATGTACCAAGTCTTAATGGAAAAAGTCTGAACTGTTCTGAGATAAACGTTATCAGACTTTTACCGGTATTCACTTGGTAAGTAAATCTTAAGTTTTATTCCATCATCATGATCAACCCGTCACCAGCTCACTACTGAGCACGGGTCTCCTGCAGAACGAGAAGGATTAGGCATAGTTTGCCACTTTGGTCCAGTAGTTACGGATTGGCAGACATCACACACCTTTGAGTACATTATGGAGAACTCTTGGGCATGCAGTTTCCTCACGATCGGAATATTTTCCTTCACCGTTAAAGCAAGTGATTGCTTAAAAGTTAAAACGTACCTCCGACCAGTTAAAGGTGCTTGGCTGAGATTGAATGCAGAACCTACCGAGTAAGAGGCCGACGTTTTAGTACTAAGCTATCATCACTTTTTCTACATACAAAGATATACTTACCTACTTTAAGTTACACATTCCGATTTAGGATATCAACCGAAAACACTAGGTTAACAGTTATCAGTTAAAGAGAAAAATTAAGAAAAACAAAATGATTACCGTGTTTACTGATACCGATTATTCAGACAGTGACGTAGCCATGCGTCGAGATACTAAATACAGGACAGTCCTGAAACGTTTATGTACCTACCTATCATCATCGACACGTGACAACCTATAATAACCAACCAACCACTAGGTGTTCACTAAATAGGATAAGTCCCTTGTCCATATGTACCTATTGCGCTGCCACATCTATTCCTATTAAAAAATTGCAAAAATCTTAAGCCAGTGCTCGGTTTTTCTAAGAAAAATTTTCATAGTGTTGCTGTCCACCGGCCATTGACCTGAAAAAGAAAATTTAAAAATTAAATATTTCACATTTTCCACTTAGGAACTTTTTCGGCAAAATATCAAACTCTAAATTTTCCTGGTTTCCTGGTTTTTCGCGATTCGGACAGTGCCTGCGCGCGAGGATCATGCACTGCGCTTTTCCGCGATTTTCGCGAAATTCGAGTGCGTCCTGCCGGCTGATTTGTATGCCGAGTTGATATAGCTAGGTGGTCTTATACTTTAAATCAGTACCGATATCCATTCTACCAAATGCTAAGTGTAAAAAGCTGTGATAGCCTAGTGGTTAGAACGTCCGGCTCCTAATCGGAAGTCGGGAGTTCGATCCCGACCACGCACCCCTAATTTTTCAGTTATGTGCGTTTTAAGCAATTAAATATCACTTGTTTAACGGTCAAGGAAAACATCGTGAGGAAACCTGCATGCCTGAGATTTCTCCATGTACTCAAAGGTGTGTGAAGTCTGCCAATCCGCATTGGCAGACTATGGCCTAAACCCTTCTCACTCTGAGAAGAGACCCGTGCTCAGTAGAGGGCCGGCAATGGGTTGATCATGATGACGAAGAAATACGTAGTACGAACTATCTTCGGGTTTATCCTGCATCACAACTTAAAACATTTGGTCAGTTTAGTTGCTACTGCGAAAACTGTTAATTAGGTATTGCACTGATAATGATATTCAGAAGACAGATAAAAACAGGCAGCGTATTTATACAAGTCCAGCATCTTTGGATCTTATTCCGTTAAGAAGATTCGACGGGTGAGTAAAAGCTTTACGTTGTTCGGAAAACTTTGTACAAATTAATAATTATTTAGGTGTACAAGAAAATTCCTAATGGCTTTAAAGTTCCTATAGCAATGTTTGAATTAGATAATAGAAAAGAAAAACGTAGGATAACTTAGGAACCTACTATTTTAAGTAAGAATTTTTTTCATGTAAAAGTTGAAATTTTAATAATTGCCTAGTTTTTTCGAATTTATATTTGTAGTTTAATTCTTATATTAATAAAAAACTTATACTTTTTCGAACACTACAAGTAGGTCAATCAAAGGTGACATAAAAACCATAATAATTAACTTAAACTAATCAGTAAAATAAACTTCAATCGAAGTAAAAACGAAATAATTAAATAAAAACTGAAATAAATTAAATCTAAATCTAAAACCTCATCGAGACCACTGCAGCGAGGCATTGTACCCAAGATGCTGGCAGCATTGCCCCTTTAGATGGTCAAACTAATTTGACCATCCAAAGGGACAATGCTGCTAGACCAAAGTAGCTGCCAGCTCTACTTTTGCGTATTTTTTTGCGTATTTATAAAAGGTAATGCAAATATTACTTGTGTTAGGTGCTTAAATAAATAAATAAATAATAATTTATTCAAGAGAATGCACTATCTATACTAATAAATAAAATTGGAGTGTCTGTCTGTAATTTCGAAATAACTACCTCATATTAAGCTCATATGGTTATTTGAACGATACCAACACCGAATCACACGTTTTTAAAATTTTTGTCTGTCTGTCTGTCTGTCTGTTTGAAAAGGGTAATCTTCGGAACGGCTGAACCGATTTTGACGGGATTTTCACAGACAAGTAGAGAATTGACCAGGGAGTAACATAGGCTACTTTTTTAACCGACTTTCAAAAAGGGAGTTGTGTTTTTCTACCTATGTACACCGAAATCTCCGAGATTTCTGAACCGATTTGCGTCATTTTTTTTTTAATCGATAGAGGAACTTTGCGACATTGTTTCATAAAAAATTTGGAGTCCAACTCCTCAATCCTGATGCTGCAGGGGATCTGACAAATCCACGCGGGCGAAGCTGCGGGCATCAGCTAGTGATAAATAAAGTTAAAATATCAGTTTAAGAGCCTATAGATTCTACCAATAAATTAATGGTGTATGAATATAGTCCAAAATAGCAAAATCTTCAAAATTATTTAACAATCAAATAAAAGTCAAACTTACTATCAAATATTATAATCGAAAAAATAAAATAAAAAATAATAATTACAATCACACTAATATTATAAGGCGAAAGTTTCTATGTGTGTGTTTGTGTGTGTGTGTGTGTGTGTATGTTTGTTACTCCTTCACGCAAAAACTACTAGACGGATTTGGCTGAAATTCGGAATGGAGATAGATAATATCCTGGATTAGCACATAGGCTACTTTTTATCCCGGAAAACCAAAGAGTTCCCACGGGATGTCGAAAAACCTAAATCCACGCGGACGAAGTCGCGGGCGTCAGCTAGTATCATAATATATTCAATTTCACACCCACAAAAACGTTTAATTCAAGTCAAGTTTTTTCTTGAAAACTCACAATTTTACTCTTGGATAATGTTACCAAACCATGGGATTTTTTCATAAATTTAATTTTCTGTATTACTATATTTCAGATTTCAAAATGAGACTGCTGACGTACTTTACAGCTTTTGCGCTGGTCGGCCTTCTGGTCGCCGCTCCCACCTCTAACGATGAAGACGATGAGAAAGTTCTAGTAACACCAGAGTTCTACATCAAAGATTTGGTTGAATATAAGGCAGAACATGACATCGTTAAATTGGTTGTACCTCTTAACGCCCTCAACTTTGATGAAACCGAATCATCATCTGAATGGGACGAAATAGTCAGTAAATTTTTAGTATTCTTCGTTGAAGCTGATGTCCAGCCAGATGGCAGCCGTGTAGATCAAGGATTATACGTCCTCAAGGATGGAAAGGCCAAGAAAATTCTAGACAACGGCAGAGATGCAGCTGCTGCGGCAGCCGACGACAGCAAAAAAGTTTTCTTCGGAGCCAAAGACGGACTTTACAAATACAATTTAGAGACAAACTCCGCTGACAAATATGGACCAATCACGGATAGCATTATTGCAATGGATATGGAAAGACTTAGTGAAGTAATTTACATTTTGACCGAAGATCGTGACGTGTACAAAGTTACTTATAACGGTGAGAGGAAAGAGAAATTAGACGATGTTGTTAAACCTAAACAATTTGTTGTGGATTTCGGAGAGAACTTGTACTTCTTTTCCGATGATAAGGTACCATACGTCCGCACAGTTGACGGTGTTAAGAAAATTGAAGGTCTCCCAGTAGCCACAGGAACTGTAACCCTTTTCAAACCCCCCTTCGTCATCGATGATGGTGCCCCAGTTCTCATCAATAACAAAGTGTTCATGATGTATCCTAACGGTACTAGTGAATATACGAAATTTGAATTCCAACCTAATGCGTTACCGACCGCTATCGCTCCAGAAGCAGCGCTCCTCCAATACTACGCTTACGATAAGAAAATCTATAAATACGATGTATTAGCTTTGATGGAAAATGAGCTTGTAAAAGATGTCACGGGATACCTTGACAAAAAAGCACCGGAAATCAGAAAGCTTGCCGCAAAGAAAAGCTCTCCGAAGCGTAAATACCAGCTTGGTAATTAAAACCAACAACAAGGAATTATTTTTATATAGTTAATGAAATAAATTACTTTTAAACCTATTATGAATTTTATTTATTCACTGTCCTATTATATCATTACATAAAAAGTCAACTCGAAGCATTTGTGTACTTGAAAGCTAACCCTTGCGCTCCCCAACAGATAGAGAGTGTGTAGAGCAAGGAACATAAACTATTTACTCTAGGGAGATGGATCTATAGATAGTCCTAGAGACATGTAGCCCAGTTGTGACAACGCATATCAATCGAATGCATTTTTTGAGCAAAGCAAGTCGATAACTGAATGGTGATATAATTTGGAAAATTAGTTCGACTTTGGCCTTTTTGTTTCTTTCGTGCCTTGGAGAGTACGTCAAACCGACGTCCCAGTTAATATCACTAACCTCAAATCTGGAAAAAACCTAGTATTTGATATCTCGTTTTCTTAGTTGAGTTTATGCAGTTCTATAAGTTCATAAGTGTGGGTTGCCTGGTAGAGATCACTATAGTGATAAGGTCGCCCTTTGTTTGCGAATCTTTCCTGTACTTTACTTTATGCCATAGTATTTAAGCAATAAATTATTTAAATAAATAAATAAGGATCTGGGTACCCACCGCATTTTTATTCAAAGAAAACTCCTACCATTAAGTCACTTTAATGAAAGGGAGTCACACCCTCAGCAATGAGGAATTCGGGCCTCTACTTGCGACGCAGTGGCCAGGAGACTACAAGACGCGCGTGCTGAGACATGCAAAGCACTGATTTGATCATCATCGTCATCATTACAAACCCATCATCTGCCCACTATTGAGGACGGGTCCTCTCTCAGAAAGAGAAGGGTTAAGGCCATAGTTCGCCACGCTGACCAAGTGTGGATTAGCGGACTATAATATTATGGAGAATTCTTCAGGAATGGAGGTTTCTCCACAACGTTTTCCTTCACCGTTAGAGCAAGTGATATTTATTTACTTAAAAGTACACTTTTTTATTCAGATACACGTTAGCCCTCGACTGCAATCTCACATGTTGGTAAGTGATGCTGCAGTTTAAGATGGAAGCGGGCAAAATTTGAGTGAGTCCTGCCGGCTGATTTCTGTGCCTAGTTGATATAGTGGCCGTGGTCTCATACTTTAAATCAGTACCGATATCCACTCAATCAAATGCTAAGTGTAAAAAGCTGTGATAGCCTAGTGTTTAGAACATCCGGTTCCTAATCGGAAGTCGACGGTTCGATCCCGGGCCGGCACACCTAATTTTTCAGTTATGTGCGTTTTAAGCAATTAAATATCACTTGCTTTAACGGTGAAGGAAAACATCGTGAGGAAACCTGCATGCCTGAGATTTCTCCATGTACTCAAAGGTGTGTGAAGTCTGACAATCCACATTGGGCCAGCGTGGCAGACTATGGCCTAAAACCGTTTTCACTCTGAGAAGAGACTCGTGCTCAGTAGTGAACCGGCAATGAGTTAATCATGTTGACGATGAAATATTAAGTAGTACGAACTAGTTTCGGGCCTATCCTGCATCACAACTTAAAAAATTTGGTCAGTTTAGTTGCTACTGCCAAAACTGTTAATTAGGTATTGCACTGATAATGATATTCAGAAAACAGATAAAAACAGGCAGCGTATTTATACAAGCCCAGCATCTTTGGATCTTATTCCGTTAAGAAGATTCGACGGGTGAGTAAAAGCTTTAAGTTGTTCGGAAAACTTTGTACAAATTAATAATTATTTAGGTGTACAAGAAAATTCCTAATGACTAGAAAGTTCCTATAAAAATCTTTGAATTAGATAGTAGAAAAGAAAAACGTAGGATAACTTAAGAAGGGGCGCCAGCCAGGTAACCTCCCAGTGTGCCTGGATGCTGCTGGTCCCTTTTGGATGCGTCCGAGGGGAAGAGCAGTGTTCGGGCCGGTGCGCCCCGGTAACATGGCTAATAATTTCTCTTCGGAGATATTGTTGGCTATGGCTAATGACCTGGCAGGGGGGGAGGTTTCTCCGCGTGTCCCTCTGACTAGCAGAGGGCACAGTGGATGAAGCGGAGGATGGGACGCGGGCGACGTGCGCGTCCCAAGGTCGGGGGACGCACTTCGTTGGTGCGTCCCGGAGGTGCGTCGATGGGGACCGAGCAGGTCCCCGGTGGAGGGTCTGCCTTGGCAGACGTCGCTGGCTGGGTCGCGGTTGTTTGCTTCGGCCGTTCCCGTGACCCAGTCGCCAGGCGACGCGCAGTAGCGCCGCTGGGGTTTAGTGGGTATTCCGGTCGCCTCTCGGCTGGCGAGTCCCACATACCCTCCCTCCGGGGGGGGATGCGTAAATGCATTCCCCAGCGTCAACAAAAAAAAAAAAAAAAAAAAAAAAAAAAAAAAAAAAAAAAAAAAAAAAAAAAAAAAAGGATAACTTAAGAACCTACTATTTTAAGTAAGAATTTTTTTCATGTAAAAATTGAAATTTTAATAATTGCCTAGTTTTTTCGAATTCATATTTGAAGTTTAATTCTTATAGATATTTATAAAAAACTTATACTATTTTCGAACACTACAAGTAGGTCATTCAAAGGTGACATAAAAACCATAACCATAATTAAAACTAATCAGTAAAATAAACTTGAATCTAAGTAAAAACGAAATAATTAAATAAAAACTGAAATAAATTAAATCTAAATCTATAAAACCTTATCGAGTCCACCGCAGCGAGGCATTGTACCCAAGATGCTGGCAGCATTGCCCCTTTGGATGGTCAAACTAATTCTTTGACCAAAGTAGCTGCCAGCTCTTCTTTTGCGTATTTTTTGCGTATTTATGAAAGGTAATGCAAATATTACTTGTGTTAGTTACTTAAATAAATAAATAATAATTTATCCAAGAGAATGCAATGTGATAAATAAAGTTAAAATATCACAGTTTAAGAGCCTATAGATTCTACCAATAAATTTATGGTGTATGAACATTTTATATTTCACCAAGTGTTTATTAATTCACCAAGTAATTCATTTTAGTCCAAAGTAGCAAAATCTTCAAAATTATTTAATAATTAGTCAAAAAATATCAAATAAAAGTCAAACTTAATATCAAATATAATCGAAAAAATAATAATTACAATATCATAAAATAAAATCATATCATATGAATATGAAATTTGTGATTTCATATCAATATGAAAATTCAATTTCACACCCAATTATTGCACTAAAAAACGTTTAATTCAAGTCAAGTTTTTTCTTGAAAACTCACAATTCTACTCTTGGATAATGTTACCAAACCACGGAATTTTTTCATAAATTTAATTTTCTGTATTTCTATATTTCAGATTTCAATATGAGACTGCTGACGTCCTTCACAGCTTTTGCGCTGGTCGGCCTTCTGGTTGCCGCTCCCACCTCTAACGATGAAGACGATGTGAAAGTTCTAGTAACACCAGAGTTCTACATCAAAGATTTGGTTGAATATAAGGCAGAACATGACATCGTCAAATTGGTTGTACCTCTTAACGCGCTCAACTTTGATGAAGCCGAATCATCATCTGAATGGGACGAAATGGTCAGTAAATTTGTAGCATTCTTCGTTGAAGCTGATGTCCAGCCAGATGGCAGCCGTGTAGATCAAGGATTGTACGTCCTCAAGGATGGAAAGGCCAAGAAAATTTTAGACAACGGCAGAGATGCAGCTGCTGCGGCAGGCGACGACAGCAAAAAAGTTTTCTTTGGAGCCAAAGACGGGCTTTACAAGTACAATCTAGAGACAAACTCCGCTGACAAATATGGACCAATTACGGATAACATTATTGCAATGGATATGGAGAGACTTGGTGAAGTAATTTACATTTTGACCGAAGATCGTGACGTGTACAAAGTTACTTATAACGGCGAGAGGAAAGAGAAATTAGACGACGTTGTTAAACCTAAACAATTTGTTGTGGATTTCGGAGAGAACTTGTACTTCTTTTCCGATGATAAGGTACCATACGTCCGCACAGTTGACGGTGTTAAGAAAATTGAAGGTCTCCCAGTAGCCACAGGCACTGTAACCCTTTTCAAACCCCCCTTCGTCATCGATGATGGTGCCCCAGTTCTCATCAATAACAAAGTGTTCATGATGTATCCTAACGGTACCAGTGAATATACGAAATTTGAATTCCAACCTAATGCGTTACCGACCGCTATCGCTCCAGAAGCAGCGCTCCTCCAATACTACGCTTACGATAAGAAAATCTATAAATACGATGTATTAGCTTTGATGGAAAATGAGCTTGTAAAAGATGTCACGGGATACCTTGACAAAAAAGCACCGGAAATCAGAAAGCTTGCCGCAAAGAAAAGCTCTCCGAAGCGTAAATACCAGCTTGCTAATTAAAACCGACAGCAAGGACTTATTTTTATATACTTAATGAAATAAATTACTTTTAAACCTATTATGAATTTTATTTATTCGCTGTCCTATTATATCATTACATAAAAAGTCAACTTGAAGCATTTGTGTACTTGAAAGCTAACCCTTGCGCTCCCCAACAGATAGAGAGTGTGTAGAGCAAGGAACATAAACTATTTACTCTAGGGAGATGGATCTGTAGATAGTCCTAGAGACATGTAGCCCAGTTGTGACAACGCATATCAATCGAATGCGTTTTTTGAGCAATGTTGACCCAAGTCGATAACTGAATGGTGATATACTTTGGGAAATTAGTCCGACTTTGGCCTTTTGGTTTCTTTCGTGCCTTGGAGAGTACGTCAAATCGTCTGTCCCAGTTAATATCACTAACCCCAAATCCTAGTTGAGTTTATGCAGTTCTATAAGTTCATAAGTGTGGGTTGCCTGGTAGAGATCACTCTAGTGATAAGGTCACCCTTTGTGTGCGAATCTTTCCTGTACTTTACTTTGTGTCATAGTATTTAAGCAATAAAGTATTTAAATAAATAAATAATCAATTATTGACCAATCAGATTATTGAGAAATGATGTGATAAACTTTTTGTGTTGATTGGGCTGCTGAACACATTTTCATTTTGCTTAGTGATAAGGTCACCCTTTGTGTGCGAATCTTTCCTGTACTTTACTTTGTGTCATAGTATTTAAGCAATAAAGTATTTAAATAATTAAATAATCAATTATTGACCAATCAGATTATTGAGAAATGATGTGATAAACTTTTTGTGTTGATTGGGCTTGCTGAACACATTTTGTTGAACATGTTTTAGTGAAATATTAAGAAAAATTATTTTTAATACACATAAATTATATAGGTATACATACTATATTATATAACCATCAACTGAGACTTAGTTTGGCAATCTAAAGGGGCAATGCTGCCAGCATCTTGGGTACAATGCCTCGTTGCGGTGGTCTCGATGAGGTTTTAGATTTGATTTAATTTATTTCACTTTTTAAATTTAATTTAGAATAAAATTTATTTTAAGAAAAACAATATTATTAACGTGTTTACAACACAAATATTAACGCATTTACCAATTAGTAAGACGATAATGTAGCCACGCGTCGAGATATCAAATACAGGATAATTCTAAAACGGTTACCTATATAGACTGTGAATAAAGAAAAGCTTTATTGACCACAGTATATGTAGATCTCACTCAAATTACAATAAGTATACAGCTATATTTTTTTATAAACGAATTACAAGAGTTAACAGGGCTCTCTCCGTCACTCGTTTAATACAATCGTAGTTCTAATTTCATTTGAATATTAAGCAACCAAAGTCCATGAAATTTTGCAGACATATTCTAAAAACTAATATCTGTGTCTGTGGTGTTTTAGATTTTTCTAAAAATATGTAGTTTTAAAATTACAGGGGCTCAAATATTTGTATGAAAATTTTTAAGACCGCGTAACTTTGAAACCGAATATTTTAACAGAAATCTGGAAAACCACAGACATAGATGTTAGTTTCTAGAATATGTCTGCAAAATTTCATGGACTTTGGTTGCTTAATATTCAAATGAAATTGGAACTACGATTGTATGAAACGAGTGACGGAGAGAGCCCTCTTAAGATATTTTTAGCCCAGTGCGGATTGGCAAACTTCATTAGTCTTGAGTATTTCCTCACCGTTAAAGCAAGTGATACTTATTCAATTGCTAATTCAGTAGCAGTCATAGTCATGTATTGTACCATGTCATGTCTTATTTCATCTTGGACCTATCCTGCACCTTTCAAAAACCTGGTCACCGTAAATGCTATGAATAGGTAATGCACTGATAATGATACTCAGAAGTCAGATAAACAAGTAACCGTATTTATTACAAATCCAGTATCTTCGAATCTCATTCCGTTAAGAAGATTCGACGGGTGAGTCCAAAACTTTGATTATTTATTACCTATCTTAGTTAAATCATACTAATATTTTTAATGTGCGAGTTTGAGAAGCTTACAAACTCAAACTCAAATCATTTACTTATTCAAAGTAGGTACTGTAGTACAGGTCAGAATTGTTAGATTTGTAAAATAATATTGTGGTTTTTTTCTTACCATAAAGCTCCATTAAATCATGGCAGCTTTAGAGCGACTACAATACAATCTAGCCTATGGGCTAGTAAGTAATATTATTCTAGCTTAAACTTCTACTTATATCTACTGATATAGCGGTGATCATTTAATTACTATAATTAGAGTTCCTAACTCATCCAGGTCTGAGAAGAGCCCACGACAAACTCAACCGGGATTCAACTCAATTCATATTATTCATGTCATTATATTGTTCAAAACGTTTAAAGTACACGTGTAAATTAAAGTTACATGAGCTCAAAGATGTAAAGATGTAGATCTTTGAGATCTTAATTATGTTAAAACTTCACATTTTTACGGAAATCAGGCAAATCATACGTTACGTTTTATTAGGATCCGTACCTCAAAAGGAAAAAGGAACCGTTATAGGATCACTTTGTTGTCTCTCTGTCTGTCTGTCTGTCGTGTCTGTCAAGAAACCTTCCCGTTGACCTAGAACTGCTACCGAGAAGAATTAGCACATATAATATATATATATATATATATATATATATTATATGTGCTAATTCTTCTCGGTAGCAGTTCTAGGTCATAGGTATATATATATATATCATACTAGCACACTACGTTATCACTACATTATTATCACTGACTTTTCTTTACTTTAACCGTGAACTATGACTTAACCGTGACAGTGAGAGATAGTAAATTAAAGTAATTAGGTAAAAGATAGTTTTTTTTGAAAAAAATTTGAAAAACTATAAAGGTTATCAAGTATACCGGGAACCCAAGAGCCGGCAGCTACCTTGAATAAAGAATTAGTTTGTCTATCTAAAGGGGTAATGCTGCCAGCATCTTGGGTACAATGCCTCGCCGCGGAGGTTTCGATGAGGTTTTAGATTTAATTATATTTATTTCAGTTTTATTTAATTTTAATTTAGTTTTTTTTTTGTTTTTCTGTCTGTTTGTAAATATAATACATGATTAAAAAAAATGTGTTTCAATTTTCAAAGTAAGATAACTATACCTACCAAAAGGGGTTTATTTTTAAGCATAATAGTTTATGATTTATCGTGCAAAATGCGGAAAAATTACCCGAGTACGGAACCCTCGGTGCGCGACTCGGACTCGCACTTGGCCAGTTTTTTATAAATCAAAAGTGTAAGACTTGCTTTACAAGAAGAATTTGCAATCATAAATTACTTGGCTTATTCTTCGGAATAATATTAGAAACCACGTCATGCATTGCCAGACACTTTGTATCGTGGCAAGTCCTTGCCAGACACCCGCAAAGTTTAATAATACAAGGACGTCGCCTTCTTTTAATTATTATTATACATAAGTATAACTAACGTGACATGAGCGATTGAGTTTTCGTGGGCCTAATTTTCTGTATTTCTATTATTTCAGATTTCGAAATGAGACTGCTGACGTGCTTCACAACTTTTGCGCTGATCGGCCTTCTGGTCGCCGCTCCCACCTCTAACGATGAAGATGATGATAAAATTGTAGTAACAAAGGAGTTTTACATCAAAGAATTTGTTAAATATAAGGCAGAGCATGATATAGTCAACTTGGTTGTACCTCTTAACTCACTCAATTTTGATGAAAGTGACTCTAGTTCATCTGAATCCAATGAGCTAGACAGTGATATCATATTATTCTTCGTTGAAGCTGATGTCCAGCCAGACGGCAGCCGTGTAGATCAAGGACTGTACGTCCTCAAGGATGATAAGGCCACAAAAATTCTGGACTATGGCAGAGATGCCGCTGCGTCAGGCGACGACAGCAAAAAAGCTTTCTTCGGAGCTAAAGATGGACTTTACGTGTACAACCCAAAGACAAACTCCGCTGACAAATATGGACCAATCACGGATAGCATTATTGCAATCGACATGGAGAAACTTGGTGAAGTAATTTACATTTTGACTGAGGATCGTGACGTGTACAAAGTTACTGATAACGGCGAGAAGAAAGAGAAATTAGACGACGTTGTTAAACCCAAGCAAATTGTTCTAGATTTCGAAAACAACCTGTACTTCTTTTCCGATGATAATGTACCATACGTCCGCACAGCTGACGGTGTTAAGAAAATTGAAGGTCTCCCAGAAGCCACGGGCACTGTAACCCTTATTAAACCTCCTTTCTTCCTTGATAATGGTGCACCAGTTATCATTAATAACAAAGTGTACCTTATGTACTCTAACGGTAGTAGTGAAGCTACAGATTTTGAATTCCAACCTAAAGCGATACCAACCGCTCTGGCCCCAGAAGCGACGCTCGTTCAATACTATGCTTACGACAAGAAAATCTATGAATACAATATATTAGCTTTAATTATAAGCTCTCTCGTAGAAGAGATCACCGATTTCCTCAAGAAACAAGCAACGGAAATTAACAATTTCGCCTCAAAGGAAACCAATCTGAAGCGTAAATTACAGCCTTCTGAAAAATCTCCGAAGATAAAATCTCATGCTTAAATTCCAACGACGAATAATTATTTTTAATATCATCACTATCAAATAAATTACTTTTACTTATTATGAATTTTATTATTTTACTGCTACTTTCTTATTGAAAGCCAAGCGCGAGCATCAGAGCGTTTTAAAGCCAAGGTTTGTCAAAATCCTGTCTGTCTATAGAGATATTTTCTTACCAACTTCTGCCATCCCAATTTTTCCTTTTCATACAATGAAATGATCCTTACATAAAACTGAGACGATCGGCATTAAAAAAAACAGTCAGTTTCATTGTGTTTTATGGACAACTCACGCTTGACTAAAAAATTGACTATGCCAGAATTGTTTCCTCAAAAACGACCTAAAGGTTCCAAAGACAGTTTCCCTGTGTCTTATGATTTGGGATTTCCCCATACTGTCCCAGTTAAAAAAACAGTATACCTACACACTGCGAAAATTTTGACTCTCTACCTATTAGGGTTCATGAGATACAGTCCGCTGACAGACAGACGAACAGACAACGTTGGCACCTGTCGGCTACGGAACTCTAAAAATAAATTTTAACTGTTAATTATATTAATAAGAAATAACATTATTTGTTATTTTTAATTTGCATGGCGGCCATTTTGTAATCCTTCTTATTTGTTGTTATAGCGGCAATAGAAATACACACTCTTTGAAAATTTCAACTCCCTAGATACATATTACAGTTCATGAGATACACCACGCTGACAGACAGACATAGGGACAGCGGAAGCTTGGTAAATAGGGGCCCGTTGGCACCCTTCGAGCATTGATCTTTAACTTTAACTACGGCGAAATTGATAATGCACTGATAATAACAAGTTCAGAATGCAGATAAACAAATCACCAACGTATTTATTACCAGCGCAGCATCTTTGCATCTTATTGCGTTTAGATGATTTGACGGGTGAGTCTAAAACTTCAACCCTTATTAATCAAGAGCTTTGTAGTTTAGATTAAATACTGAATAGTTATATTTTGATACTATATATAAAAAATCAGTCAAGTGCGAGACGGACTCGCACACGAAGGGTTCCGTGCCATCGTACAAGATACACCTAATACCTTTACGTAGAACTCTGCAAGTTAATAACAGTTTGCGCCACCTATATTTGATTAAGTGAATAAATTTTTTGTGATCACATTTAATTTAAAAATCGGATATACAAAGAAGTCTACTAGGGCCATAAGCCAAGATGGCGGGCCCTAGCCGGTGAAATCCCGGCTAAAAGTTCGACACCAGGGTACAAAGTTGCCCTGCGCTTCACCCGGGTAAGGAGGCCATGCCTCGAGGCCCGTACCCCCGCTTGGCCATTCCGACCAAACGGAGAAGACCCGCACTATTTAATTTTTTGTGTCATATAACCACAAATTCACAGTTTTCGCATTTTTTCCTTTACTTGTGCTATAAGACCTACCTAGCAAATTTCATAATTCTAGGTCAACGGGACCATATAGGTTTTCTTGACAGACACGACCGACGGACAGATAGACAGACAACAAAGTGATCGTATATAGGTTCCGTTCTTCCTTTTAAGCCTAAAACCCTAAAAGCGGTGATAGCTTATGGTTAAGTCGTCGGCTACCTATTGGAAAGGTCGTGGGTTCGATCCCGCTTCTCTATCTTTTCGGAGCTATGTGCGTAAGTAATTAAATGTCACTAGTTTTAACGGTGAAGAAAAACATCGTAAGTAAACCTGGATACCTTATAAGATCACTTTGTTGTCTGTCTGTCTGTCGTGTCTGTCAAGACAAGGGGGCAACAGCGTTGGAAAACTCCCCACTAGGTGGACTCGGACTGACGACATCAAAGTAGTCGCAGGAAGGCTCTGGATTCAGGATTCAAGACCGTGGCGTGAGGAAGTCCCTACAAGAGACATAAATCCAAAAGTGGACGTCTATCGGTTGATAATGATGATGACGATGATGATTAGTTAACGTTCACGATTAAACCACCTGTAACAATCATGATGAAAGGCAACATAAGCTTGCATCCTGGCGATCCATGGATATAAATTCCCTACTATTTATTCATTTGGGAAAATCGAAGAGTTCCATTCGAGCGATACTTTTGAAAAACGTAATTCAAAATGAAAATTTTTTACTACCCCCTCTCATGGGAAACTAACTTAAAGCTAAGATAGCCAGTCCCATTAATTCAGTTTTCTATGTGTGTGTCTTATTTCAGATTTCAAAATGAGACTGCTGCGTTTCACAGCTTTTGCGCTGGTTGGCTTTCTGGTTGCCGCTCCCACCTCTAAAGATGACAAAGGCAAGAAAGATTTAGTAACACGTGATCGCGAAGAACTCTTTAGATATAAGGCAGAACATGATATCGTCAAGTTGGTTGTACCTCTTAACGCGTTACTTAAGACTGTCCCTTCTCAGAACACATATTGTCTTAACTTAATGTTATTCTTCGTTGAAGCTGATGTCCGACCAGATGGTAGCCGGATAGATCAAGGCTTGTACGTCCTCAAGGGAGGAAAAGCAACAAAAATTCTGGACTACGGCCGAGACGCCGCTGCATCAGGAGCAGGAGACAATAGCACAAAAGCTTTCTTCGGAGCTAAAGATGGACTTTACGTGTACAACCCAGAGACAAACTCCGCTGACAAATATGGACCAATCACGGATAGCATTATTGCAATCGATATGGAGAAACTTGGTGAAGTAATTTACATTTTGACTGAGGATCGTGACGTGTACAAAGTTACTGATAACGGTGAGAAGAAAGAGAAATTAGATGACGTTATTAAGCCCAAGCAAATCGTTTTAGATTACCAGAACAACCTGTATTTTTTGGCTGATGATAAGATACCATACGTCCGCACAGCTGACGGTGTTAAGAAAATCGAAGGTCTTCCAGAAGCCACAGGGACTGTGACCCTTGTTAAAGCTCCTGTCTTCCTTGAGAATCAAGCGGTAGTTATCACTGATTACAAAGCGTACCTTATTTCCTCGAACGGTAGCAGTGCATTTACAGGTATTGAATTCCAACCTAAAGCGATACCAACCGCTCTGGCCCCAGAAGCGACGCTCGTTCAATACTATGCTTACGACAAGAAAATCTATGAATACAATATATTGGGTGCAATTTTTAAATCTATCTCAGAAAGTATCGATAATTACTTCGGGATAAAACAACCTGACCGAAGTGATGATTGCACCCATTTTGGAACTGTTAGATCTCAAAACCGTTTTTAAATTCCAAAGATGGCAAAATTTATTTTATTTTATTTTATTGAGAAAGGAGCACACAAAACAGGTTGTAACCCTAAAAAGTCTAGATATAAAAAATAAATCAGGATCTAAGTAACCCTTAGTAGGTGTACACAGCAATACTAAATAAATATATGCATCGAATAACAAAAATTACGTATGTTACGAATTTTATTTCTTGGTACATTCACTGGCTTACGAATTTTTCAATTGATAGGTGAGTTAATATAATGTCAGTGACTAACATAATATGTGAAATAGATTGTCTAGGGCTAGGTTCCTATCAATCAATCAGCCTGTTTGCGTTCACGCTGGATATTGGCCTTCCCGAGAGCGCGCCACCACATATGGTTCTCTGCCTTATTCGTCCACCCACTATACTCTGCTAAGGTCTCAAGTTCACTGCGCTTGCTGGTATACTCTAGAACAGGGGTCTCCAAACTACGGCCCGCGGGCCAAATCCGGCCCGCCAGTGCCATCAATCCGGCCCTCGAGAGCTTAAAATCTAGTCGCATTCATCTGGCCCGCGACAGCCAATTTCTTATTGGTGTTACTATTGCTGTGATAAGTTGAAGAAGAAAACACATAATGATAATTACCTACTCAGTTTTATTTACTTGCAAGGTAAAACTTAAACCACAGAAACTATGACGCAGAAAACTTAACTGAATCTACGTTAAGTACCTAGTTTAAGTAATTTAAATGCAAAAAAGCGTATATTTGATTAGGTCACGCACTTTGCGACTAGTCTAGCTAGAATGAATCGTTTCATAGCCTACCGAGCGTCAAATGTGGGTCGCATTTGACGCCTGTAGGTGATGCTTCGACGTTTTATTCCAAGTTTCCTAACAGTCGTGAACTGTGCAACCGCTCAAAGCAGAAAGGTCACAGGCAGGTCATTACTTGTGATATGGACACCACAGACAAATAAATAATTCAACTAAATAGCAGATATTCATTACAGACTGAGTTTTTATCTCATTCCGTTGAGAAGGTCTAATGGGTGAGTACACGTACTGATTTTAGCTTAAATTCTTTAAATAATACGTTTAGGGTTCCGTACCGCAAAAGGAAAAACGGAACCTTGTAGGATCACTTTGCTGTCTATCTGTCCGTCTGTCCGTATGTCCTGTCAGTCAAGAAAACCTAGGATACTTCTCGTTTACCTAGAATCATGAAAGGTAGGAAGTTAGTTCTTATAGCATACATAAAGGAAAAATCCGAAAACCGTGAATTTGTGATTACATAACAAAAAAAAATGTGTTCATGAACGAATAACTCAACCATGCAAAATGTTGGAAAAAATACCCGGGTACGGAACTCTCGGTGCGCGAGTCTGACTCGCTTTGACCGGTTTTTTTGAAAAGGTATAGTTAAAACTCCGGAGAGAGTGGACATAAGCTACTTTTTATCCCGGAAAATCAAAGAGTTCCGATTGGATTTAAAAAGAATATCCACGTGGACGAAGTCGCCGGCTAGTAATTAATTAAATTATTATCAGTGACTTATCTGTCACCTTTGACTTAAATAAGACTTGAGTGATAGCGAATTTAAATATTACCTATTCCAGTCTGGAATCTGGAATTTCCAGATGCATATTAATAACTAATAAACAAATTAAAAACCGGTTAAGTGCGAGTCAGCATCACACACCATCGTAGAAGATGTAAAACTTTTACGTGCAAAACTGCGAGTTAATGACGGACAGCGCCATCTATATGTGATTTAATAAACTAATTATTTCTTTGTGAACAACTTTGTTTTTTTTTGTGGTGACATTGCCTACCTGCCATATTTCATGATTCTAGGTCAACGGGAAGTACCCTATACATTTTGATTCCCCTTGTCTTGACAGACACGACAGAGAGACGACGAAGTGATTCTTTAATGGTTTCTTTTGCCTTTAGGCACGTAAGCCTAAAAATGACATCAAATTTTAATAATTTCAGAATTCAAAATGAGACTCCTGTCATGCTTCACAACTTTTGCGCTGATCAGTCTACTGGTTGCCGATCCCATCCCTTATAACGAAGATGATCCTCTTGTAGTAACAATGGATTATTACAGGGATGAACTTGTCATATATAGAGGAAAGTATGACATAGTCAAAATACTTGTTCCAATTAACTCACTTAACTTCGACGAATCGGATTCCAATGAATCAGAATCAATTGAAGATGATTCCGACATCTTCTTATTCTTTGTAGAAGCTGAAGAACAGCCTAACGGAACTCGTCAAGATAAAGGACTCTACGTTTTCAAGGAAGGAAAAGCTACAAAGATCCTCGCCAACGGCAGAGATGCTGCTGCATCAGGAGACGATAGTAAACTAGTTTTCTTTGGCGCTGCAGATGGAATCTATGTATATAACAAAACAACTAATTCTGCTGACAAGTATGGACCAATAACAGACAGCATCATCGCAATCGCTAAAGAAAAATCAGGAGATGTGCTATACATTTTGACTGAAGACCGTGAAGTATTCAAAGTTAGTGACAACGGTGAGAAAAAAGAGAAATTAGATGATGTCGTGAACGCTAAAGAAATTGTTTTGGATTACTCCGATAATCTGTACTTCTTTGCCGATGATAAGATACCGTATGTGCGTACAATTGATGGTGTAAACCCAATAGAAGGTCTGCCTGAAGATCTTTCCAATGTCAAACTCATAAAGCCGCCATTCATTCTCGATGACTCTGTACCATTCTTAGCTGATAACAAAGTATACATCATAAGCAGTAATGGTTCAAGTGAAGTAAGTGATATTGAATTCAAATCAAAAGCAAAGCCGACTGCGTATGCTCCAGAAGCAGCATTGGTCCAATACTATGCTTTTGACAAGAAAATCTATGAATACAACATCTTGAAGCTGCTCATGGAAGCTGCGACGGAGGAACTCAGCAAATATCTCAACTCCAAAGCAACTGATATCAGAACGCTTGCTTCAAAGACCAAAAGTCAGGCGGCGCTCACGAAAACTAAACCTAAAGCTTAATGGAATCATATAATAAAACAAAATATTCTGATGAAATATAATGCAAATGCTTTTATTTTTAACCCCCGACCCAAAAAGAAGGATGTTATTAAATTTGACGTATGTATCTGTGTATATGTGTATCTATGTATCTGTCTGTGGCATCGTAGCTCTTAAACTAACGAATCGATTTTAATTTAGTTTTTTTTTTGTTTGAAAGGTGGCTTAATCGAGAGTGTTCTTAGCTATAATCCAAGAAAATCGGTTCTGCCGTTTGAAAGTTATCAGCTCTTTTCTAGTTACTGTAACCTTCACTTGTCGGGGGTGTTATTCATTTTTAATTGATACTTGTTCGTTGCTAACTTCTGATAATTTTGATCAGAGTGCTTATAAAAATATAAGGGTTATAAAATTGTATTGACCAACTCACAACCAACTATTTAACAAATTACAATGGATTAGCTGCGCGCTGACATCACACTATAATATTATAAAGGCGAAAGTTTGTATGTGTGTGTGTGTGTATGTTTGTTACTCTTTCACGCAATAACTACTGAATGGATTTGGCTGAAATTTGGAATGGAGATAGATAATATCCTGGATTAGCACATAGGCTACTTTTTATCCCGGAAAATCAAAGAGTTCCTACGGGATTTTAAAAAACCGAAATCCATGCGGGCGAAGCCGCGGGCATCTTCTAGTAATAAAATAATGTAATAATACGACTTCATACCTTTATCAGTGATGCATTTGAAATATAAGAAAAAGTTAAAGTATCTAACAAAGCTGTATCTAGGTAATACGATTCATACGAAAGAGTGTCTCTCTATTTGTATATTATGTAATAGCGAAATGGCATAAACCGGGAGATGGCCATATCCCTCAGGGATAACCTGCATGCCTGAGAGTTCTCTGTACCTACCTTTTCAAAGGTGAGTCTGCCAATCCGCACTTGGAAAGCATGGTTAACTGTAGCCTTACTTATTTCTATCTCTAAGGCATAAACTCTTTTTATTCTGAAAGGAGTTCCATGCTCTCTTTTCATTCTGAAATGATGATGATGATGAGAAAATTCAAAATACACAATATTTTTATTCAATTAAACTTTTACAAGTACTTTGGTATCGTTAAGTGCATCTACCACTGGTTCGGAATGCCTTGCTGAGAAGAACCAGTAAGAAACTCGGCGGTTGCTCTTTTCAAAGATTTTATATACAATATTATGCCATGTATAAAAGTAAGAGTGTTTTACGCCTCTATGACTTGCACGCCACTCTACTGGTCATAACAGAAAGGTCACAGGCAGGTCCTTACTGTGATATGGATACCACAGACAAACAAATAATCAAATAGTAAGTTAGTATTCAAGCGTCCATCTTAGGCTGCATCATCACTTGCTAGCAGGTCTGATTGCAGCCAAGCGCCAGTCTGTAAATTTAAAAAAAAAAACTACACCTTCGGCCGACCACTTCAACTGTGACTTCAACCATTGGCGGGGTGGGGATTCCAAAATCAATGACTTCAACAATGCAGTTACCTCGTCCCCCGCTTCCCTGTACCGCATGTCCTGAAGTAACGATAGCATACAACGCTGCCAATTCTAGTTAATTCAGAAGTTTTAAATACTTACTGATTTAAAACTTCTGAATATATTGATAGTTTTTTATTTGATCGATTTTTTAACTGAAAATATTACAATACGAGTTAAACCCGATTACAACCCGGGAACTGCTGATAGAAAGCGATAGAAATAAATAGTTTTTCTGTCGCCCTGTGTATTTTAACATTGTACCTACTATATTTATATTTATGAACTCAGAATGTTTTCCTCTTTCATTTAATGTCCCACTCGATACAATAGCAAAAAATATTGGAGACCCCCATTGTTCCAAAATCCAAATCGGATTTAACAAATTTGAGACTGACTGACCGAGCGACTGACTAACTACTGACTGATCTATTAACGCACAGCTAAAACTCTGGATAGATCGGGCTGAAATTCGGCATGCAGATAGCTATTGTGATGTAAATATCCTCTAAGAAAGAATTTGTGAAAAATTAACCCCAAGGGGTAAAATAGGGGTTTGGAAAATTCCAACACAAATGGAATCAACGGATCAGCCTGGCTGTCCAACGCGGAAATGCAGCCAGTATTCTTGGCACCATTCCACGCGGGCATGATTTGTATAGTAATTAGATAAGGCTAGCTTTAAGTTTTATTGTAATATTTTCAAAAAAAAAAAAAACACAAATGTGTAGTTCACGCTGACAAAGTTATAGATAAATAAACTTAATCTTTTTAAAATTTATTTGAAATTGACATCAACATAAGAGGTTTTTTTTTATAAAATAAACTTACATCTAAATTGAAACTAAAAACAAATAAAAATAATTGAATTAAAAAAGGAAAATGAACTAAATTAAATCTAAAACCTCATCGAGACCACCGCAGCGAGGCATTGTACCCAAGATGCTGGCAGCATTACCCCTTTGGATGGCCCCTAATTTTTTGTCCAAGGTAGCTGCCAGCTCTCGGATCCCCGGTTGACTCGATAACCCTTTTCGATATTTCCTCAAAAAGAGCTCCTAGAGCCCCGGGCCCCACGGCCCCAAGGTCTCCACGTCAAAAGGTACAAATTGAAGCTCCCATCGAGGTTTTCATCTTTTTGTCAACTGTACTAGTGTTCATGTCTGCGCCGTCATTTTACATTGATTTTGGAGCGCCGAATCGTTTTATGACAGTCACAGATTGCATTCTTGAATTTGGTCATGTAGTAGCTTCAATGGAAGGGTGGTTCTCCAAAATTGATGAGTTTATTAATACAGACTGAGATAACTCATCTCATTCGATTAAGGAGGTCTTATGGGTGAGTACAAGTTTTGATTTCAACTTAATTTCATTATTTCATCGTCGGCAACCGTGGATGTCCACTGCTGGACATAGGTTTACTTTAATGACTTCCACAATTCCTGCGATTTGTTTGATGTCGTCCGTCCACGGTCCACCTAGTCTTAGTGGGGTGTCTATTATGGTCACTTTCTCGTGCGAAATCGCCATTTTAGCACCTTGGGACCCCAACGTTTATTGGTTTTTTGAATCATGTGCCCTTTTCATTGCCACTTCAGTTTCCTAACCTGTTGAACTATGTTAAATCCGCAGGAGAACCTGAGTAGGTTCTCCTGCGGATTTAATTATTTAGTACCTAATTATTGTAAACAGAATTGTTACTAAATATATTAGTAGATTATGTACCGTCTCCGGGGTGCAAGATATCTCTGTACCAAATCTCGTCCAAATTAGTTAAAATTATGGACCTTAAAAACATAAGGTACAGACAGACAAACAAAAAGACGCGCTTTCGGTTTAATAATGTAAGGATTTAGAATAAGACTATAAAGAGTTGTTTTTCCAAATTGACGATTTTCTTATTGGTATTACAATAAAATATTTATTTAATATCATTTAATATAGGTAGGTATACATAATAGTTACTCTAATAGTATTTTGCCTAACTCTTACAAATAGTAATGTAAATCTTTACGTTATGTTTTCTTGGTTTTGTTATAATTAATAAATTATCACTGACTTATCAGTCACCTTTGACTTAACCAAGACTTGAGTGATAGTTAATTTAAATATTTCAGATGCATAATAATCTTAATATACCTACCTACAAAAGGAAAAGGTGACTGACTAACTACCTTTTTTTTTTTTTTGTTGACGGGGGGGAAATCTTCACAAGATACCCGACCTCTTTGAGGAGAGATCGGGTTATGTGGGATTTGTATCTACTAAAACCCCCTCGATGGCCATCCTCAGCGCATATTACGATGCTCCGAGAACTCTGACTGACTAACTGCCTGACTAACTGAAATTTGGCATGCAGATAGCTGTTATGATTACTAACGTAGACGTCTACTAAGAAAAGATTTTTCAAAAAAAAACAGATTCTACTAAAATTACATGAAACACAATATAGATATTCATAATATGATTAGAGTACCTATCTCTGTTTAATATCTTTCAGAATTCAAAATGAGGTTCTTGACGTGCTTCACAACTTTTGCGCTGGTTGGTCTGCTGATCGCCGACCCCGTGCCTCACAAAGAACATGAGCCTTTTTTAGTAACACTCGATTTTTACAAGGATGAAATGGTCATATACAGAGGAAAGCATGACATAGTCAAAATACTTGTTCCAATCAACTCACTCAACTTCGACGAATCGGATTCCAATGAATCAGAATCAATTGAAGATGATTCCGACATCTTCTTATTCTTTGTAGAAGCTGAAGAACAGCCTGACGGAACTCGTCAAGATAAAGGACTCTACGTTTTCAAGGAAGGAAAGGCTACAAAGATCCTCGCCAACGGTAGAGATGCTGCTGCATCAGGAGACGATAGTAAAATTGTTTTCTTTGGCGCTGCAGATGGAATCTATGTATATAACAAAACAACTAATTCTGCTGACAAGTATGGACCAATAACAGACAGCATCATTGCAATTGCTACAGAACAACCAGGAGATGTGCTATACATTTTGACCGAAAACCGTGAAGTATTCAAAGTTAGTGGCAACGGTGGGAAAAAAGAGAAGCTAGATGATGTTGTGAACGCTAAAGAAATTGTTTTGGATAAAACAGACCACCTGTACTTCGTTTCCGTTGATAATAAACCGTACGTGCGTAGAACTTACGGTATTAACCCAATAATAGGTCTGCCGGAACACCTGTCTAACGTCAAACTTATTAAACCTCCATTCTTTCTGAACGATGAAGTCGCATTCTTAGCTAATAACAGAGTTTACTTTATAAGCAATTACGGTTCAAGTACAATGAGTGAAATTGAATTCAAGCCTGAAGCGAAGCCGACTGCGTATGCCCCAGAAGCATTGATCCAATACTATGGTTTTGATAATAAAATCTATGAATTTCGAATCTCGTCGCTGCGTGAGGACGCCACGCCGGAGGAACTACTCAGCAATTACCTCAACTCAAAAGCATTTGACAACAGAACATATTGCTTCGACAATCAAAAGTCCGGCGTCGCAAACTAAGAAATAAAATAAAATATAACAAGCAAATAGTAATACTATTCATTTTATTTTTTCTTTGCTTACTTCTGATAACTTTGTTCAGAGCATAAACATTGGAATTATATTTTTTTTTTAGGCCAACTCAGAAAGAAGCGCTATGAAATATCTGCTCGAGTCTTATCTGCTAAATCTCAAACCAGTTGGGGATTAAACTTTTTAGCCATAGTTTAAAAAAAAAAAGAATATTAGCCATTTTAATCATGACTAATATTCCCCTTTCCCCTCCAACTAAGCGCACAGCTATATTAGGAGAAGGTACGACAATAGTGCAACGGGTGGGTTTGAACCGCCGACCTTTTAGAATTCAGTCGACTCCTCAATCTGTTGAGGTATTGAGGCATTAAGTTTATGTAATTAGATGCACTTCTTTCATGTCTTTTTTGTTTGTTTCTATCCAATTATCGTTTTTCCTTACTTTACTTACTCAATTACTTTCTGAATGAAATATATAAAATAATTATCATCGTTGTAATAATGTTTTTGTATAACTTTATTGTTTGTAAATGTTGTGTTCACTTGTAATTAGCCATTACATATAGCAAGTAAGTTTAGAAAAAGTTACTATTTTTTTTTTTTAAGTTACTGTAAATGAACTTAATGAATATGAATACAAATAAATTAAAATAAGCCCTATGTTAGCAATAGACATCTATGTGTTGACAATAACACCGAAACATTTAACTACTTGCATGATTAATTGAATACAAGTGTAAATTAAAAATTTATAACACCCCCGACGATCCAAAGTATTTGAGTTTTCCAAAACATCATTTTCAAATAAATAATTATGTATTTAGGCAACGTCCATCTTGACAGCTTGACATTTGTCTATTGATATAATATTATGAACCTAACGGCTATCTAACCTTCTTTTATACAAGAAAACTAGAAAAGAGCTGATAACTCTTAAACGGCTGAACCAATTTTTTTAGATTATAGCTAAGAACACTCTCGATCAAGCCACCTTTCAAACAAAAAAAACTAAATTAAAATCGGTTCATTCGTTTATTCGCTACGATGCCACAGACAGATACACAGATACACAGATACACAGATACACAGATACACAGACACACAGATACACAGATACACAGATACACAGATACACAGATACACACGTCAAACTTATAACACCCCTCTTTTTGGGTCGGGGGTTAAAAATAAAATATGACAAATACCTAATGCAATAGTATTCATTCTATTTATTTTTCTAATAATTTCGACCATATTAACATCTAGATTTAAATAAAAAACTTTGAGCTAACACGGACAGAAGTGCTTTCAAATCAGTCACATGGAATAGCTGGAATCAGGTGGTACAAGACCGTTGCATGTGGAGGTCCCTAAAAGAGACCTGGGTCCAGCAGTAGACATCTATCTGGACGATGAAACGAAGTCGCGGGCATCGGCTTCTTATTAATTAATTAACATTAATCAACGCCATCTCGCAATCCTCATGTGAACGTGATTACGAACTTTCGTATAGATCGGTTTGTAGATCATTGATCTCTCTCTTTAAAATCCTTAGTAACAGTAGGCACATAATATATTACTCCACTAGCTGATGCCCGCAGCTTCGCCCGCGTGGATTGGTCAGATCCCCTGCAGCATCAGGATTGAGGAGTTGGACTCCAAATTTTTTATGAGACAATGTCGCAAAGTTCTTCAATCGATTAAAAAAGAAATGACGCAAATCGGTTCAGAAATCTCGGAGATTTCGGTGTACATAGGTAGAAAAACATAACTCCCTTTTTGAAAGTCGGTTAAAAAAGTAGCCTATGTTACACCCTGGTCAATCCTCTACTTGTCTGTGAAAATCCCGTCAAAATCGGTTCAGCCGTTCCAAAGATTAGCCTTTTCAAACAGACAGACAGACATACAAAAATTTTAAAAACGTGTGATTCAGTGTTGGTATCGTTCAAATAACCATATGAGCTTAATATGAGGTAGTTATTTCGAAATTACAGACGGACACTCCAATTTTATTTATTAGTATAGATTAGGTTTGACTATGCGTGGTAGACTATCATCACACGATATGAAATAGAGATTATTTATTAGACGTGTCTAAAACGAATTCTAATGCGCAAATCACGGCTTTAACTCTAGATTTTATTGTCTCATTGTTTTCTATTTTTAATCCCCGATCCAAAAAGAGGGGTGTTAAGAGTTTGACGTGTGTATCTGTGTATCTGTGTGTCTGTGTATCTGTGTATCTGTCTGTGGCATTGTAGCTCCTAAACTAATGAAGCGATTTTAATTTAGTTTTTTTTGTTTGAAAGGTGGCTTGATCGAGAGTGTTCTTAGCTATAATCCAAGAAAATCGGTTCTGCCGTTTGAAAGTTATCAGCTCTTTTCTAGTTACTGTAACCTTCACTTGTCGGGGGTGTTATAAATTTTTAATTTACACTTAAGTATAAACTTTACGATTGTATGAAGCGAGTGACAGAGAGAGCCCTGTTAAGAGGGCTCTCTCCGTCACTCGTTTCATACAATCGTAGTTCCAATTTCATTTGAATATTAAGCAACCTAAGTCCATGAAATTTTGCAGACATATTCTAGAAACTAAATATCTATGTCTGTGGTTTTCCAGATTTCTGTTATAATATTAGGTTTCAAAGTTACGCGGTCTTTAAAATTTACATACAAATCTTTGAGCCCCTGTAATTTTAAAACTACATATTTTTAGAAAAATCTAAAACACCACAGACACAGATATTCTAGAATATGTCTGCAAAATTTCATGGACTTTGGTTGCTTAATATTCAAATGAAATTGGAACTACGATTGTATGAAACGAGTGGAAACGAGTGACGGAGAGAGCCCTGTTAAGGACTCCCTCACTGAGCCTATCACTGTCCTCCCCAGCCCAGCCGATTGTATTATGTGTTTTGGGTACTTATCAAACTCGCCGTAAGACCATTGGCTGTTAGATAGACGCGGAGTCCTCGTTACAGCGGAATCCACTCGCTCCACTAGGTCATCGTGGAGTGTTACATAAGCAGTTAATTATACAGCGCTAAATAAACACGCTATCTGTAATAATGCGTGAAGCTAGCATTAGAAACTGTTTCCATTGCAAACCGTTTCTCCATGACGTAACCACAAGCGGTAGTAGCTGATGCCCGCGACTTAGTCCGCGTGGATTTAGATTGTCAAAGATCCCGTGGGAACTGTTTGATTTTTCGGGACAATAGCTTATTCCCGTTCCCGGGATGCAAGCTATCTCTTGTACCTTCGTCAAAATCGGTTAAACTGGTCGTGAAAAGCTACCCGACAGACAGTCAGAAAAACAGACAGACAAACTTTCCTGTTCAACCCCTAAGAGGGTAAAATAGGAGTTCGTTTGTGTAGTCCACGCGAATGAAGTCGCGGGCATCAGCTAGTGTAATATAATTTTCTAAACCGACCAAAGTAAACGGCCACAATGCACCACCGAAGTAAGTATTTTGAACTAAATACAGAACTACAAAAAAAAAGCAATTAAAGTCCGTCTTGATTATTTTATTGAAGAGACAATGGGCACGCACGTTCGCTATATTTCCTTCCTCAAAGAAGTTATATATCGAATTAAAAACATTTCCGAATGCATTTCGAACAAAACTATGGATTGAAGTAAACCATAAGTAAACATTTTTGCCAAAATTCTAATATTTATATAAACAATACCATTAAATTACTGTTTTGATAAAGTTTATTTACCTACAAGGAAACTGCGTGTTTTTGTTCTATTTTTGATAACCGTCCGTCGAACTTGTTACCTCTTTTATATTATTATATTTTATTGATAGTTTAGAATAAATCAGAAAACATATCAGTTTATTGTTAACATCGGCTGGGAGTCGCCGGCTAGAAGTTCTAATATTCGTAAGTTTTTTTTTTCTTATTAAGTATCTATTTGTACGTTTAAATAAAATAATATTTTAAAAGGATTTCAAATTAGATTTTTAAAGTAAGATTTTTATTTGATAAAAATCAAATTATTTCTAAGTAAAAGTTTAGTTCTTATCGAGTCAACCGGGGACCCGAGAGCTGGCAGCTACCTTGGGCATAGAATTAGTTTGGCCATCCAAAGGGGCAATGCTGCCAGCATCTTGGGTACAATGCCTCTCTGCGGTGGTCTCGATGAGGTTTTACATTTAATTTAATTTATTTTAGTTTTTAATTTAGTATTTTTTTTTTTGTTTTAATTTAGATATAAGTTTGTTTTATTAAATAAGTCAATTATTATCATACCTTATTCTGTTTAGCTCTTATATTCTGTTTATTGTGACAATTTTAAACTAACTTTCCTTCAAATCGAAAGATACCAAGATACAGAACAGTAAATAATAACAAGTGTAAATTAAAAATTTTCAACACCCCCGACAAATCATTTTCAAATAAATAATTATGTATATCTAGGCAACGTCCATCTTGAAAGCTTGACATTTGTCTATTGACACTTGAATATTATGAACCTAAGGGTTATCTAACCTTCTTTTCTACAAGAAAACTAGAAAATAGCTGATAACTTTTAAACGGCTGAACCAATTTTTTTGGATTATAGCTAAGAACACTCTCGATCAAGCCATCTTTCAAACAAAAAAAAGTAAATTAAAATCGGTTCATTCGTTTAGGCGCTACGATGCCACAGACAGATACACAGATACACAGATACACAGATACACAGATACACAGATACACAGACACACAGATACACGCCCCTCAGATTATTCGATTGGTACAAATACGCAATCTCTACTACGCCACAACAGGGGTAGTATGGCCTTAGTAGATTTACATACCCCCTACCTATACACACGTCAAACTTATAACACCCCTCTTTTTGGGTCGGGGGTTAAAAAGACATTTTGAGTACTTTTTGTTATTTTTTAAGATTTTAGATTTGTAAATATTTTCTAATAAGTAAGTGGATAAGACATGATTTTTAAAAACCCCTCTTTTATTTCCTGGATTAAAAATTAGCTTATGTTTAATTTTAGGATAGGGTACGATTTCTTCATTCCTTTCAGCCAAATTGATTCAGTCCCGTATTCACAAACGTTACTATGAGGTCTCATAGTGCGCTCGAACGCACAGTGTCCGTTCCACCAATCAGATGACTGTATCACGTCAATTTACAATGATCTGATTGGTGGAACCTACACTATGCGTTCGAGCGCACTGTGAGACCTCATAGTAACGTTTGTGAATACGGCCGTTAGTCATTGTGGTGTGAAGGAGTGACAAACATTGAAACCTTCACATTAATCATAGTATTATAGGATTAAAAAAAAATTAACACATGTTTTCTCTATTTCAGGATCCAAAATGCGTCTAATAATAATACTTCTAGCAATATCATCGGTATACGCCGAAAACTGTTCAATATTCGACGGCGAAAAATATTCAAAAAGATCCATTTTAACCATCAAAGGTTTACCCACTAATCTAGTAGTCAATCCGAATAACAAAGATCTACTTTTCACTTTAATCGATATAGAATCGCTTCAAAGCGACGATGTTCAAACGAAAATGGATCAATACATATTTAGACAAGGAGAACCGATTAAAGTTGATAATGTGAACGGACAAGCGGCTGCGGTGGACGCAGAAAACAATATGGTGTACATCGCTACTGATGATGGGCTTAGTGTTTTGAATAAAACAAATAAAGCCAATTTCATAGGCTTCAAGGGCGATGACATAACCCAACTATTCAAACCTCCATCAAACAATAAGCTGTATGCAGTTGTGTATCCAGACAGTGAAGTATACGCTATAGATTTGGTTACGAACGAGAAGAATAAAGTTGAAAACGTGCCCTGTGCGTTTATACTAGCAGTGGATAAAAAAGAAAACATATTTTACGAATGCGAATCGAAATATATTAAAATGCTTCTCAAAGGTTTTCAGGAAGCCATTGAATTTGTTGGTATACCTAAGAATTCTGCTAGAGCGATAGCAATAGATCCTCATGGAAGAGTAATTCTTGCAGCGAACGATGGGTTGTACTGGCTGAGACCAGATTCATTAATACCTAGGAAGTTAATGGATCTAGATTTCGTGCCGTCTGGTATAGCTTTTTACGATGATAGTATATTATTGTCTACGAGCGGTGTTATTTATGAGTTTAGTGGTAATTGTAAAAACTGATAACTGAAATTGAAATACACTGGCGGTAAAAAGTACTGGTGAAATCAGACCAATAAATTATTTTTTTATTTAACGTTTGGTTTTGTTTTATTTCATCCATTTTTATACATGATTGAATTTAAATTAGGTATGAGTTTTACATTTCGGCCTTTCTTAATTGCAAATAATCTGACATAATAAATTAGTCGGATTCAAAATCAAATTAATATATAGGTATATACGTCATACGTGCACCACATACCTCTAATCACATCACACTTCACACTATATCACACTAATATTATAAAGGCGAAAGTTTGTATGTGTGTGTGTGTGTGTGTGTGTGTGTGTGTGTGTGTGTATGTTTGTTACTCCTTCACGCAAAAACTACTGGACGGATTTGGCTGAAATTCGGAATGGAGATAGATAATATCCTGGATTAGCACATAGGCTACTTTTTATCCCGGAAAACCAAAGAGTTCCCACGGGAATTTTAAAAAACCTACATCCACGCGAACGAAGTCGCGGGTATCAGCTAGTATAATCATAAAAAACTATGTCCTTTGCACAACTTTTGTGGCCTGGAAGAGATCGCTAATTCGCTAGGTAGGGATAAGGCCGCCAAATTGTACCTACCTGCCTATACTTTTATTTTGCTTTGTATATGTTTTCTGTACTAATTTTGTGGTGTACAGTAAAAGAATATTCATTAATTCATTCATTATTATCAACCCATCACTGGCACAGGTTTCCTCTCAGAATGTGTAGGGTTTAGGTCTTAGTTCACCACACCGGCCGAGTGCGATGTTTGCTTAATTACTAATTCTGACACATTAGTCGATACTAGAGCTAATTTCTTAAACTGGACCCTTTCAAGTAAAGATTTTTATATAAACCTGTGAGGATGATACTGCCATTGTCGCAATTGAAAATGCCATAAGCCTACGTTGTCGTATTAGTTTAAAAAATGCGAAAAACCAAATTAAATTTGAATTTCGCGGGCAGGCCCGTTGCTTCCACCTCAATCGGAAAAGTTAGATTGCGTGGCCGGAATCAAACCCTCGACCTTCCGAATTCCGAATCCACGTCACTAGGGTATCATCGCACCCCTCTGTTAGGAGACCCATACTTAGTAGTGCACCAGACACGGCGATAGGTAGATCTTGATGTTGATTATTCGTAGAAAAAAATCATTAGTAGTATCTTACGTCCTCTCAGTGTATCTTCAACTTTCGTCTGTAGTATGTTTATAATAATTAGGTATTGAAAGGCTTACTACAAAAATTAAAACTATCTAAAACACCCTTTGTAATTTGTAGTTACTTCCCACCCTTTTGTTCTACTGCGGATGTTATTAATCATCATAGATTCATTACATCATTTTTCTATTACACCTACTTATTACTCTTCATACAGGATGTTCTAATTATGCTTATTTCACTGTCTTCAAAACTTTTTCTTACTTCAAAGTGATGGAATGATCGAAATTTCTATGCCTACACTAATATTATGAAGAGGTAAAGTTTGTACGAAGTAATCTCTGGAAGTACTGAACCGATTTTTGAAAATTCTTTCACCAGTATGCCACATTATTCCTGAGTGACATACTAAGGCTATATTTTATTTAAAAAAAAAATGAGATTTCTACGAAAATTGTAATAAGCTACCCGTGTGAAGCCGGGGACAACAAAGTGACCAGGTTTGAGGTACAGAACCCTAAAAAAGTAGGTACATGGTGTTAATTATTATCTTGTACGACGGACAACGGAATCCTTCGTAGGTAAGTACGACTCACACTTGACCGTTTTTTTTTGTGATCGCATAAAAAAACATAATTTCGTAACATCCTTTTCGTATGGAAGCCGCCTTTAGCCAGTATTGTTTACAAACGGACAGACTGCAATACAATGCTATGTTTTATAAAGACGAGTCATGGAGCAAGCACAGACTTAGGTAGTTAACGGCAATTGCAGTTGGACAGCTATTGAGGTGATATTTTAGTTTTTCATATCATAACTGAACTCCGATCACAAAAGTAAGTGATTTTTTGAAAGCTAATATAGGTAAGTTCCAATTATGCATAAACTTTTAGAAGCTACACTGCCTATTTAGCCAATATTTGAAAATTCTACAAAGATGAAGCTGTTAATATTTTTAGAGCCACTTTTTCAACTCTTTTTTATACTGGCTCTACCAACATCAATGTTTTTTAACACTTATAATAGGAATCTGTCGAAAAATGCCAGGTAAAAGCAATTAAATACTCAGCAGATATAAAATACTTTTATTACCAAAATATGTCTTTTTTTTTAATATTATTTTTCAATTTTTTTAACGTTCTAGGAGATTAATGTGGAATTGATTGTGTGTTGGTAGTGTGTATTGCTTGCTTTTTCTGCTTCTTAAGTAGTGGGAGGACAAGTGGTGCATATCGGTATATCGCATGCTCCTGTTTATTGTTTACCATACAGATTTGTCATTTTTGTTTTTGGCAGATCAAAGCCAATTTAGGTTCCTTGTATATTTAGCAAAGTAAGCCAATCATTCATCCAAGCTGTAGCTCGATTCCTTAAAACCTGCATCAATCATATTGTAGCCAATAGTGAGCGAGCGTCAACCAATCAGGGTGCTTAGTGGGAGATTTTTAACCTATTTGATCGCGTAAAAGTTAACTGCGTTTCGTATGGAATTGAAACAGCGCCATCTAGTGACAAGAAGATGGCGCTGTTTCAATTCCATACAAAACGCAGTTAACTTTTACGCGATCGAATAGGTTAAAAATCTCCCACTAGGCACACAGAGGTGATTGCGATCGTGACATTGTAGCTGTCACTCTGCCGCAATCAAGCCGCCTGGCTCGATGCTTTATTTGGAAATCCCTTTGCGTCTATTTTTCAGAAACCAACGCCTGTCATGAATCCAACATGCTAGCACTAAAGGGCTCAATTGCTATTCTACCCATTGCAGTCATTGCGATAGCGACTACTGAAAGATGCGAACGGACAAAAATCGGCAACGAATATTACAAGAGGCAACTCATAGCGACTATAGATGGCTACGCTAGTGGAATCACCATCGACCCAAGAACGGAGAACATATTTTTTATGCTTCATAAAAGGAATTATACAAAAGGTAGGTTTCTTTGTGTCGTATTGTGTATTTCTCATTGTTGAGGGTCATTAGTTTATGGCCCGTGACGTTCTCGTGTCAAAATATCAGCTTTTTCGAAAAGTAGGATGGCTTTTTCAAAAATTATCTGCACTGGTCTATAAGTTTAAATTCGTCTAGAAAGTTTCGTTGATGATATTATACGAGTATCATGTTTCTTTCTTATCCAAGGTATCCATCTTCTAAAACACGGTTCTCTCGGCATCAGGGAACTGCCCGTATCAGACGAGTTGGTCGGCCAGTGCGTTGGCGTGGATGCCGCCAACAACGTCATTTACATTGGCACCAACCAAGGTCTCTTAACCTATGATTATTCGAGAACTGAAATCAGCGCTGAAAGACCTATAGGTAACTGAAAATATTAATTAGTCTATTGTTAAGATTGGAGTTTCTCTATGTGATCTATTCAGATATGAGGATATTTCTAGGATAACCAGATTATTAATTTGAATTTGAATTTGAATTAAATGGTATATGGGTTACGAAGCTGGAGTGGCAATGGGCAGGGTACATAGTTCGAAAAACCAATAGAGTTGGGGTCCCAAGGTATTAGAATGGCGACCTCGTACTGGAAAGCGTTGGAAGATCTCCCCACTAGGTGAACAAACGATATTATACGAGTCAAAGGGAGCCACTGGATTCACGCGGCGCAAGACCGTGCCTCGTGAAGTCCCTATGGATACAAAGAACCAAAAGCTTAATCATCACACTAATATTATAAAGGCGAAAGTATGTGTGTGTGTGTGTGTGTGTGTGTGTGTGTGTGTGTGTGTGTGTGTGTGTGTGTGTATGTTTGTTACTCCTTCACGCAAAAACTACTGGACGGATTTGGCTGAAATTTAGAATGGAGATAGATAATATCCTGGATTAGCACATAGGCTACTTTTTATCCCGGAAAATCAAAGAGTTCCCACGGGATTTCGAAAAACCTAAATCCACGCGGGCGAAGTCGCGGGCATCGGCTAGTTTGCTATAATTCGCTAAACCGCCCGCCCTCCAACTGATAAACATGCAGGAAAAGCCAGCCACCAAGCAAGCCATACGCACCACCACCACGCAGCACCACACAAATCCCAACACCACTCGACGCACGTTTCGAATTCTAGCAAATTAAGCTTTTGGTTCCTTGTATTTATCATGGACTTCCGCAAAATAACGCGTGCTTCTATACTAGGTCCCTATGGATTTTGGTTTTTAATAATCCCGTGGGGAGTCCTTGGTTTTCTGAGATAAAAAGTATCCTATGTCCCCGGGATGCAAGCTTTACTAAACGTCAAAATCGGTTAAATGGATAGGCCATGAAAAGCGAGCAGACAGACAGATATAAACACTTTCGTATAATATTAGTTATACTTTTTCTTGACTTTCAGGTGACGACGATGTCCGAAGCATATTCATTGATAAAACCGACAACCAAATGTACATAACAACGGGATCTAACCACGAGATATTCAAGTTTATAAACGGATCAGCAGCTATCAAACGTTACGAGAAAATACCGAAAGCATACAGCTTCGTTTTTGACAAGAGAGGAGACGCATTCTACGAATACGTAGATGGGAGGTTATATTTCTTTTCTACAGACTTCTATGAACCAATTCAATATAAAGGATTCACTAGAGAACTTAAGTTTATACTACGGTTAAATAATAACGATGAAGCCATAGTAGCTGTTAAGGGATCGCTATTTAAACTGTCAACTAATAGCATTTTACCAGTTAAAATTGGTCAGTTGGGCTTCAAAATAACTGGGATGGCTTTCGATCATAGGAATAACGTTATAATTGGTACTAAAGGAAAGATTTATAGATATAAACCGATCGATTCGAATGATCCGTGCCCTCCTGATGATTATTTTATGACTAGTATTTAAGCCAGTTGGGCATAGGTACCTATATTTAAGTATGTTTTAACTTTATGTTGTTATGATTGATAAAATCGATGTGCTGAATTAATAAAGGTATTTTTGAAAAACTGTTTTTTTTTTTTTTGTAATTAATATTTTTTAAATTATATTTTGATTTTTAATTTATTAGTGGCGCCATCTATGGAGAAGTAGAAAAGAATTAAATTATAAAGTTTATATGGGTACCCCTAACAAAATAAAATAATAAATATCTGTGGTATGTATAAAAAAATAAATAAAAAAAGACAAAAAGGGATTTGGGCTCGTCCGGGATTTGAACCCGGGACCTCTCGCACCCTAAGCGAAAATCATACCCCTAGACCAACGAGCCGGTGCTAGGTTTGCCGAAATTATGGTTAAGTTTGAACAACTTTAAACACTACGTCATTAGTCATTACCATAGTCAACGACCTATAAGTAAATACCACGGGACGCAATAGACGAGTCATTCCAAACAAAAAAAAAAAGCAGGCTACAACACGTTTTTGCTTACAACTTGATAATATCATAATTTCCTAAGCCATCTACATACCTAGCTACCTATCATCAATACATCAATGATATCACTATTTTTACTATATCAATGATCACTACTCATAATCCTACACTAATATTATAAAGGTGAAAGTGTGGATGTTTGGATGTTTTGTTACTTAATCACGCAAAAACGGCTGAACGGATTTGGATGGAATGGAGATAGATTATACCCTGGATTAACACATAGGCTACTTTTTATCCCGGAAAATCAAAGATTTCCCGCGGGATTTAGGAAAACGTAAATCCACGCGGACGAAGTCGCGGGCATCAGCTAGTATTATCATAAGTGCAAAAGTGTCTATTTCTTGGTTTATTGATTGTTAGATATACATGGCTAATGGCTATAGTTAAAGACCTGGAGAGTGCCATTGGTTACTTTTTATCCCGGAAAATAACATGCTCCTCCAGGAAAACAGAAAATATATAATCCGTTAAAGCGTATAACTCGATTAACCGATTTTGACGGGTACCTATACAGAATTAACTTTCATCCCGGATCGGTGCGAACGACGTCGCGGGCATCATCTAGTCCATACTAATATTATAAATACGAAAGTGTGTCTGTCTGTCTAGTAGCTTTTCACGGGCCAACAGTTGAACCGATTTTAATAAAAGGTACAGAATAAGCTTACATCCCAGGGAAAGGACATAGGCTACTTTTTATCCCGTAAAATCAAAGAGTTCCCATGGAATTCTTAAAGGCCCATACATTTAACCGATTTATATGAAATTTGGTACAAAGGTAGCTTGCATCTCGGAAAACATAAGTAACTTTTATCCCGGAAAATCAAAGAGTTCCCACGGGGTTTTTATAACGTAAATCCACGCGGACGAAATCGCAGGCTTCATCTAGTTAACTATAATTTAGCAATTACGCAATGTAAAGGTATGCATTAATTATGATACAACAGTTCGTTTCCATTGTTGCGAAGTGAAATTACCGACAAAAAGATTTATCTCGTGATCAATGGCACGTAATTGCTGGGAACCGCGCAGAGTGGGTGACTTAATCTCTAGGCATACTTATCTGTGCTATAATACGAATTTACATAAAAAACTTTTAAATGGGTACATAATATGCCTGAGCCTCAATAGCTCAACCGGTAAAGAAGTGGACTGAAAACCGAAAGGTCGACGGTTCAAACCCCGCCCGTTGCACTATTGTCGTACCTACTCCTAGCACAAGCCTGACGCTTAGTTGGAGAGGAAAGGGGAATATTAGTCATTTAACATGGCTAATATTCTTTTTTTTTTTAAATAATAATATTATAGTGCATTAATTTTGAGATCGCACTCGCCACATTTGGTCTGTTTTTAGGGTTCCGTATCTCAAAAGGAAAAATGGAACCCTTATAGGATCACTTTGTTGTCTGTCTGTCTGTCTGTCCGTCGTGTCTGTCAAGAAAACCTATAGGGTACTTCCCGTTGACCTAGAATCATGGGCAGGTAGGTAGGTCTTATAGCACAAGTACAGGAATAAATCTGAAAACCGTGAATTTGTGGTCATATCACACCATGTGACCACAAATTCGCGGTTTTCCGATTTATTCCTGTACTTGTGCTATAAGTCCTATTTCAATTTTCAAAGTAAGGTAACTATACCAAGGGGGGTATCATATGAAAGGGCTTTACCTGTACATTCTAAAACAGATATTATTATACTATATATAGCTCAATTACCACTGACTCACTCACTCATTGACATAATTGTTCTCCTAGAAGGAGACGGAAAATGATATAGTGATGTAGGGGAGATGTGTTCGGATTCGGGAATCCTCTGGGGAAAAATTATGACATTTCGGAAAAACAAGATGGCGGCCGATGTGATTTTTGCAGCTCCGTTGTTTTCCAACCGATTTTTTTGAATTTTGCAAACTTTGAAGAAAATAGTAAACGATTAATGGAAAATGTCGAAAAAATTGAAAAAACAAGATGGCGGCCGAGCCGTAGCGTTTTGAAAATTTTGATTTTTCGACCCCGAACCGCGGTGCCACAGATCCGAGACGGGGTAATCGAGGATAATTATTTTTTTGTATTCGCCCACGATTATCCTGTATTTTGACAGAACGGGAGTGGTTTTTCAAAATTCAAGATGGCGGCTGTCATGGCGGCCGTTTTGTTCGAGGTACGAAAAAACGCAATTTTAAAAGTTAAATATCTCAAAGTTGGCAACATCGGAGCGATTCGGTTTCTATGAAGCTATTGTACGTATAGACTCGATGTATAGATTGGTGGGGAAAAATTACCCCATTTTTCGGGAATTTTCAAGATTTTTGCGAAAATGTAAAAAATCGAAATACGGACTTTTCGCAAAATCCGAGTATGAGCGATTAAGTGTTTTGCTCGTACAAATGAAATTTGGGTATTTTTGTCGCCGGAGACTGGCAACACTGGAATTTATCAAAGTAAAAGTGATTTTCGACACGGTCTTTTTCACGGTATCCCCTTTCGCGTGGGTGCAAGCGAGAGGAAAGATTGAAACGTCATCGGGAGCGCTACATCCTGTAGTTAATAGGAAAATTATGAAACCGTGTAAAATCTTTCTGTGAAACGAGTTGGCGGCCATTTTGTATTTTTTTTAATTTTTCGAAATTTTGATCACGTTTTTGAGGCAGTTGGCAACATTTTGGAAAGTCGACATGTATGAATCGATTGTGTGACTCAACCAGCAGTATCGAAATATGTGAACAGTGTTGCCACATTTGGGGAGATTTTCGAGATTCTCCCCAAAAACTCCTCCTGTAAAATTTTGTATGAAAAATTTTTTTTTCACTGATGGTTTCGTATAGAAAACAAAAAAAAAATCGAGGAAAAATTTGGAAATAGCTGATGATGAAGGATGTCGGAGACGGGTGAAGGGTCCGCTCAAGGTATTGAAGATAGGTGGGGGGTGCTCGACCAAATGTCATTCATGACGTCATCCAATTGCCAAAAAGCTGAAAAAAAATTCAAAATGGCGAAGAAAAGATGGCCGCCATACAAATTTCGCCGGTGTCCAGCTCGGAGGGTATAAAAGATGGAAGTGTGGTTTCTTGGCAAGAGATGATCAGGGTCCGAAGGTCTACTCGATGAATAGAAAAAAAATTCAAAATGGCGGAATTTATTTTCCCATACATTTTGTATGGCGAATATTGAATGTCTCATTCTCCTAGAAAGAGACAGAAAACGATACAATAATGTAGGGGAGATGTGTTCGGGTGGAGGAGGCAAGTAGGGAAAAATTATGACATTTCAGAAAAACAAGATGGCGGCCTATATGATTTTTGCAACTCTTTTGTTTTCCAACCGATTTCGTTGAAACTCGCAATCTTTAAAGAATGTAGGAAACGATTAATAGAAAAAGTGGAAAATTTTGGAAAAACAAGATGGCCGCCGTACAAATTTCGTCGGTGTCTATCTCGGAGGCTATAAAAGATGGAAGAGTGGTTTCTTGGCAAAAGATGATCAGGGTCCGAAGGTCTACTCGGTGGAACAAACTCTGCATGCTCGCGGACCACTTTAGTGGTCCGCGCACCCACGCACCCTACTTTATTAACCTCAACTACCCCGTTTTTACAAAAAATGATATGGATGTCGTTTTCAGAGTTTTCCAGGTTGCTCATTATGATAACGACATGTATTTTGAAATCCAAGATGGCGGACATGCATTTTTTAAGAAAAAAATCGATATGGGTGTCGTTTTATTGTGTTTTCGCGGTTAATTTTGTATCTTTAATAAATAAATTTGGTTAAATATAATAAAGTTAACCTTACCACGTCACGCGAGCTGCTTTAGCAGCTCGCGCACCGAGCAAAACACTAGTTTATTTATATTTATGCACAATCATTTTTGATTTATCGTGCAAAATGTCGGAAAAAATATCCGAGTACGGAACCCTCGGTGCGCGAGTCTGACTCGCACTTTGCCGGTGTTTATTATTTCTATGCAATCAGAGTATAGTTACCACCTGTTTAGAACGTCCTCTCGAAGCTCCATTAATAATGTCCCACCACAAGTTGAAGTAAACATACGAGTACGCCAATACACAGAACTCCACCATGTCTTGCTGTGTAGACGTGTAGTGTATTTATTTTTACGTGTGTTTTCGATATATTTAGTGTTTTTAGTGTCTTATGTGTTTAAACTATAAAGTTGAATTAAGATTAACTTGTTTATGTATTTTTTTTTGTGTTACTTGGATGAAAAATCAAGGTGAGCTTTAAATATACCCAATAATCTTTTAGTATTATTTTTGTTTAGATTTTTTAAACCCCGACCCAAGAAGAGGGGTGTTATAAGTTTGACGTGCGTATCTGTGTATCTGTCTGTGGCATCGTAACTCCTAAACTAATGAACTTGATTTTAATTTAGTTTTTTTTTTGTTTGAAAGATGGCTTGATCGAGAGTGTTTTAGCTATAATACAAGAAAATCGGTTCAGCCGTTTTTTTTAATTTACACTTGTCAAAGCATAGTATGTCAGCCCCGCGCCGCGCAATTAACTATTCAGAGTTTCAAGTAATTAAGGTTATCCCGTATTTCAGGGTATGAATTATCGTACTCTGAATAACGGGGTTCGTATTAATAAAATACGGGGCAAATAAAGCTCCCGGATTTTTTTACAAATTCAGCCGGAGCTGGCTGTTAAAACCAAACCGTGTCTTGTCTAATATAGAAAGAATATTTTCCTTGTGCGGCAATGCGTAGACCAATACCCGCGTAGCCTTAACCGACTCAATATTGATACTGTGAAGGCGGAATTAGGTATAAGTTAAATGTAATTTTAAGTTAACATGCAGGGATTTTCATATATTTTTGTTACAAACTGAAGAGCTTTTAAAAGCTCTTCAAACAATAAGTAGGTATTTAAAAGAAACTATGGAAAGCACTGCAGCACACGAGTAGGACACCTACTCGTTTGACTGCAGTCTCCCATAAAAAAAACTAAAACCCGTATTTTTGATGTTGGTAACCCGTAAATCAAGAAGTGGCTACCGGTAATCCTATATATACAGTACTGTACTATATACATATACTAGGTAGTAGGTATATAGCTAGTAGACTGAAGAACTCATTAATGCTAAAGTTTACGAACGAAAGTTGCGTTCCTTGAACGCTGTGACCTGTTATGTAGGTACTACTGGTAGGTACCTATAACATAGGCATTTACTTTGCGAGCTTGAATGCCAACAATGCCATAATATATTTATATACTAACTTTTGCCCTAGACTTGGTCCGCGTAGTATAATTTATAGCCTGGAGCTCATGCCCGCTAGCTGATGCCCGCGACTTCGTTCGCGTGGATGCAGGTTTTTTAAATTCCCATGGGAACTCTTTCATTTTACAGGATAAAAAGTAGCCTATGTGCTAATCCAGGGTATAATCTATCTCCATTCTAAATTTCAGCCCAATCCGTCCAGTAGTTTTTGCGTGAAGTAGTAGCAAACATACACACACACACACACACACACACACATACATACAAACTTTCTCCTTTATAATATAAGTGTGAGTGTGATAGCCTGGAGCTCATTTTACACTATGGGATATATATTATATTATAATCCGGTCAAAATAGACATTCAGGGATACAATAATTTGCATAGAACTAAAAATTGATACGTATGTTGGGAATACAATATACCTAAATGAGCTGTGAAAAGTCTCCATCGATCCCACATGTGCAAATGCAAAACACCTATTTTTGTGAACTTTGACCTTGAATATATATTTTTTGCGTTCATCATCATCATCATCAGCATGTGGATGTCCACTGTTGGACATAGGCCTTCCCTATAGAGCACCATCACACCCGGTCCTCAGCCTTCCTCATCCAGCCACTTCCCGCCAGCCGCTTTATATCGTCGGTCCATCGTGCTGGAGGGCGTCCCACACTACGTTTGCTTAAACGCGGTCTCCACTCAAGGACTTTCCGGCTCCAACGGCCATCGCCTCTACGACAGACATGGCCTGCCCACTGCCAGTTCAGCTTGCTAATTTTTTGCGTTATGATAATAATATGCGACACATATTATCATAAGTCTATTATAGTAGGTACTTACTGATTTTGTAAAAGAATTGAAACTGAATTGTAAAAAATTGAAGAGTCGAATCTTGGACTGTTCCAAACCGGGTCATACTGCACCTGAGCGTACGGTACAATGTTACGTCCACAGAATTCTAATTAAGTACTTATTAGAAACGGAATGGCTGTCTTTGAAACCGCGAGTTTAAAGTGTGTTGATTTTAAGCAATATGTACACTATAGTTACACTACATGATGCCTGCGACTCCGTCCGCGTAAGTTTAGGTTTTTTGAAGCTCCGTGGCAACGCTTTGATTTTCCTGGATAAATAATTGCCTTTGTCCATCCCAGGGATGCAAGCTAACGAATGCAAGATGAAATTTGGTACCACCAAATTTCGTCTTAAAGGGATAAACGGATGAACCGTGAAAAGCAAAACAGACAGACAGACAAACATACTTTCGCATTTATACTAATATTAGTATGGCTTACAATACCTACACGCCCATACCTTTACAAACCTAGGTTTGCTTAAGTCACGAGTAAGTATAATTATACTACTTTATAGATCCAATAACTTAACTTGCGTAATATTAATACTTCTGTAATTTAACTTTTTAAGTAGTTCATTTTTACACCGTGCAATAATGAATGCACAACGAGATGAGATAGCGCCCGAGAATAGCGAGGCCATAAAGTCGTGGAATAATAAAACTTTGCTCCGTGAAAATAGACTTCCTACTTGAGTCACGGATCAGCGTCACATAGTACGGGTTTAGGTCACACTGTGCCCAGTATATGTCTACCTTACCTTTGCAGATATGATACGTCTATTTTAACATTGACGATCACTGATGTTCAACTGGACATCTGGGACAAGCATAGAGCGCTTCGCTATCTCTTCTAAGCTTAATCTGAATTCCGTGGTTATAACTTTGTCGGTTAAAGTAATTTATTCGGCCACTAAATAAAAAATGGATGACATATGACACGTGGCTTATATAACATGTAACTGTTATTTGGCGTTATGTAATGAAATGTAATGGAACGTGAGTGGTTTCCGGATTTAACAGGGCTCTCTCCGTCACTCGCTTCATACAAACGTAGTTCCAATTTCATTTAAATAGTAAGCAACCAAAGTCCATGAACAGACATATTCTAGAAACTAATATCTATGTTTGTGGTTTTCCAGATTTCTGTTAAAATATTCAATTTCAAAGTAACGCGGTCTTAAATATTTACATACAAATCTTTGAGCCCCTGTAATTTTAAAACTACATATTTTTCCAAAAATCTAAAACACCACGGACACAGATATTAGTTTCTAGAATATGTCTGCAAAATTTCATGGACTTTGGTTGCTTAATATTCAAATTAATTTGGAACTACGATTGTATGAAGCGAGTGACGGAGAGAGCCCTGTTAAAAGATTTCACTCGGATTTCAATTTAAGTTGACCGTCCATTGAATGTTTTTATTACCGAATTACCAACTAAGGATTGAAATTCTGGTCTTATAATGTTTTTGATATTTTAACCAAGAATTTTATGGTTCCGTTAGCAAAATAAAGCTGCTATCGTACCCCAACATGGCATCGTCAAGCTCTGCACACGTACAAAATTCCACGGATATGTACAGCTACTTACTATAAAACGATTTGCTTCCTCGTTTCTAATACGAACCGCTAGGATATGAAACGCTCTTCCGGCTTCAGATTTAACCTCAACTTTTGATATCTTCAAATCAAGAGTGAATAGGTAGGTATAGGTACCTAGATACTAGACCACACATCATCATCACTTTCCATCAGGTGTGATTGTGGTCAAGCGCTTACCTTATAAGTGAATTAAAAAAAAAAAGTATCTTCTGGGTAAGCGGGCTCCATTCCAGGCTGCCTCATCACTTGCCAGCAGATGTGCTGCAGCCAAGGGCTACTCTATAAATTACAAAATTAAAAACCAGTCAAGTGCGAATCGGGCTTCGGTCTTTTAGGGTTCCATAAGGTTATAGGGTTATGTTTTGGTCACAGTTTACAAATTACTTGATGAATCGTTGGTTTCAGTATTCGATGTTCAAAATATGAAATACCTACATTTTATTATGGTAGGTACATAGTTAGATATATCGAAATTTCATACTCCTGACTAGTTTCGTCTTTGAGATAGAGCCCCTCGCAAAAATGGGCAAACTGTAAACTTTGACGGCCCCTCCCCCCCCCCCCCCCCCATGGTTTTATTTTTTAAATAAACAAAAAGGAATAAAAAATATATTCGTACCAGACTCAATGAGTTCTAGACCAGCGATTCTCAAAGTAGTCTTCTCTCCCCAGGGTTCTGCGGAACCCACTTTGGGAATGGTCCAGGGGACGGTCTAAGCTTAAAATTCTGAGCAGGCATCCTTCGCGTTTTCACCAGGATTCGAACCTACGCCCACTTGAATCCTATATTCTCACATTTCTAACCACTACGCTATTAAAGCTTGCCAAGGCCAAAAAGCCTCTAGTTCAATCATAATCCTACACATTTATCTATGCTTAATCTCTTTGGTACAGCTTCTTTCACAACTTAACCTACTTAGGGAGTGATGTATTATATTATTAACTATTTAAATATGTAATTTTATTATTATCTATACATATAGAATATTAGAGATTGAACTTTATATATTTTAATGTTGTTGTACATTTATATTTATGAACTCAGAATTTTTCCCTTTGACATCCCACTCGATACAATAGCAAAAAAAAAAAAAATTGGAGACCCCACTTTTTTGATGTAGCATCCGTTAGGACTATTTTTTTCGTATAAAATATAGCCTGTCACTCGGAACGAATCAATTGACACCTCATTCATCAAAATCGGCCCAGTAATTTAGGCGCTACGGTGGAACACACAGAATCTGGATACAAACATACTAAATAGACTGCTAAAATCATAATCCTTCCTGTTGGCTTTGCCGCAGTAGGGTAAAAAAGACTTGTCCTGACTGAGTTACTGGTCTATTAGCGCACAGCCTTCAGTTCACGACATGACAGTTGGGGAACTTCTAACAAAACGTCAAGCCTTCGACGTCACTGGCAGGCGTCGAATGTGAGCAAATACTAAAGACTGACTGACTGACTGACTGATCCATCAACGCACAACTCAAACTACTGGTCGGATTAAGCTGTTTGGCATGTTAGCTATTATGACATAGACATCGGCTAAGGAACTATTTTTGAAAATTCAACCCCTAAGAGCGTAAAATAGGGGTTTGTTGTGTAGTCCGCCCGGACGAATTCGCGGACATAAGCCAGTTATCATTTATATGAATAAAATATCGAATTATACGACAAAATTCAAATTAAATTAGCTTGTATACCTACTTACCGGTTTAGGTCAATGTCGTAAAATAAATAAAATGTGGGAGACATTTTTTTCGCAAACTTGATTATTTTAAATATACTGATACAGTTTTTTGATAAATAAATGCATAATTGGAGAAAGTTCGTACCATTCCACTTATTTTTTTATCGATTTCACTTCATCTTAACATAGGTAAGTATTTTAGTTTAGTCGATTTTAAGTTATCTTAAATTAAATACCCAAAGTTTACCAAAACACATTTTTGTGAGCATTTAAACATATTTTCTTATATTTAAATAAATGATTGTCTTAAGAGCTCCTCCCTTAAATCTTAAATGTATTATTTTTTCATTATCTCATTTTGTAAACCTACCTATTTTAGGTAAATCTAACAATTCAAATTGAAAAGATTTCTAAGTTCCTAACTTTTCCTTAGGTCAGGCTTCTCTTACTTAAGTTTTCTTGAGAACAGTAATTGAATTAAACCATTATAACACTTATATTACGCTTACATTACTGAGAATACTGTCACATTTAATTAATTCTTGATAATATTCACGGACAATACAATCACAAGACACCAATTATTATTATTAAATAGATATACAAAGTGTATAGGTACCTATATGCGAAGTAAAAACTTAACCTCGGGAAAACCTTAAGGTCGGGTACACACAGCTTTGTCTAACTTCTTATATTATGCCTCTATTCTTTTTCTTCCTTCTGGACGATTAAAAAAAAAGTACGCAATTGCCAACAAACATAAATTGCTTAGTTTAAGTGGGCAATTAGACAAATGTTTCATCGGCATTTTTTTTTATTTGTTCCACGGGTTTGGTTCGTCGTTCTGCTTTCTTTTTCATCAAATCTTTATATTCTCAAAATTACTGATAAGATACTATAAATAAAACTACGAAAAAAAATTTAAAATCCTGTATTTTCAAAAGTTCACAATATATTGCAAATTAAACATCTGAGTGACGCTAGAGGTCAACAAACGTCCGTAAAGAGGTCACTCGAAGGTCGGGCATTGACGTGAGTTTTGCAAGCTATACAATGCAGGGTTGAAAAATCATTAAAACTAAGACTAATATACTAGATAACTAGATAGACTAGAAACTAGATAAGGCAAATGGTTACTGGCATTGGATTGTGTTAAGGTTTATGTTACCTATGTGACTCTCAAGTCTTAAGGATATCTCCAGGTCTTCGATTATTACTTACGTATTTGAAATACAGAACGCACTGTTTGTACCAACCTTAAATAAAACACAATAGGCTAATGATAAAATTGCCTCTCACGTTCATTTTTTTACTGTTTTGTTGTTTTTTGGCGCACCGAGAGTTCATTTATTGGTATCTTTGTTTATCTTAGTTCCATGAATACGTAATTAACTGTTAATAACGTATTTTATTTTAAACATCTTGTTAATTAATCTAACGTTAATGTTTTAAAGTTTGTTCAAAAGATAACAGTTACTTTGTTTCTGTGTAATTATGATTTGTAATTAATAATTATTAACTAATTAATGCATATTTTGTTTTTTTAATGCAACCAATATCAGTATTCACATACTGATTACGAACTTTGCAATAGATGGGCGTGAAATTGGTGCGGCCGTATACGGGTATAAAAGCAGTTAGCCAAGGGTGCTTACAAAAAGAAGCACGTTCCGTACCTCTAAAGGAAAAACGAAACCCTTATAGGATCACTTTGTTGTCTGTCTGTCCGTCCGCCCGTCCGTCGTGTCTGTCCAGAAAACCTATAGGGTACTTCCCGTTGACCTAGAATCATGAAAGGAGATCATTCTAGCTCCATACATTTTTGGGCCTTTTCTGAAAGTGCCGGCCAACGAAAAAAAATGGTACGGATCGTTAGAACTAGCCATTTGGAGTAATAGTTAATATGGCAGAAAAGTTGTAGGATTGCTCTGAACCAAGTTATACAAGGTCGAAGATTCGTCATTTTCATACATTTTATTGATTTCTAAAAGTGCTGGGAAACATAAAATAATGTTAGATATTGCTAGAACTAATGATTTGAAGCAATTATCATTATGACCTGAAGGCTGTGGGGTCATTATATGTCGTGTTATACAAGTTATATAAAAAATTAATATACTTTGTATAATTAATTGCAACCGATTTTATGATTTTGTTACTGTTCTGATTGTTTTATACGAATTTGAATACACGTACAATTATTTTGACTCCCACGAAGTGCTGGATCAGCTGCAATGTGGACAAAATTCGTTTATACATACCTGGATTGTATGCGGCCTTGTAATACTAGGTGATCTCATCCAGCCATCTCCCAAACTTCTGCCACTGGGAATTGGGATATCTCCGGCGAGCTCTGTGATGAATGCACCATTTGGTTATACGTACTGTTCACCATAGTAACTTTGGGCTTGCTTCAGTCGATAGCTGCCCAAAGCAACCTGCGTCGATTCTTCTGTGAATCTAGGAAAGTCATTGAACGGAGGATGTTGGCTTCCATAGCCTGGAAATGAGCTCTCCTTCTATTATAATTACATATTGTTTGTGATAACAAGTTCTGCTGAACTGTTTTGCTCACTGGCCGTTCATGGATTACGTCAAGAAAATCACGTGCATGCACGTTGTTGTCTATCAGAAGATGATAGCCGTTCAGCAATGCTGACAAAATCCTGAAATAATCGACCATGTTACTTAATGTCTGGTTACAAATCCTGAATAACCCTGAGTAAACAAAAATCTCTTCCAAAGCGGTCGTTAATCATTTACATTATCCAGCAGCAAATGATAAAAAGTCTAGATTTATTGGCTTCGTCAGTAGTTAGCTGGGTTTTTACTGATGTTTTGTTACTGGCATTTGTGCCATATAACCGCACACCTCAAGAAAGAAAGATTACCTCAAGATTGTTTATGGTATCTCCAAAACCATGGACTAAGATAAAAATCCAGTAAAAATCTTCTATATCATTTAAGGTATCATTTAAAATCTAGGCATTGTAAGTTGCTGCAGCGTGTAGATTATTGTTCCATCGCAACAAATATAAAGGCTTTTAGTGGTTTCGGAACTTGTGGTTAGGGTATGATTTTCACTGAAAAAAGTAATTAGTGCTTTTCTGAAGATATATGTACATGCCTGTATCTGTCTGTACATGCCCTTTATAGATAGCCTTTCTTTCTTGAGGCATGCGGTTATGTGACACAAATGCTAGAAACAAAACATTTAAATGAAACCCAGCTAATTACTGACCAAACCAATAAATCTAAACTTGTTACCATTTGCCGCTGGATGGTGGAAGTGATGAACAATTGCTTTAAAAGAGATTTTCGTTTGCTCAGGATTGATCAGAGTGACCGTGCATTAAGTAACGTGATCGATTATTTCAGGATCGCGGTAACATTGCTAAACAGCTATCATGTTCTAGCATAATAACGTGTACTACAGACGTGATTTTCTTGACGTAATCCATGAACGGCCAGTGAGCAAAACAGTTCAGCAGAACTTGTTATCACAAACAATATGTAATTATAATAGAAGGAGAGCTCATTTCCAGGCTATGGAAGCCAACATCCTCCGTTCAATGACTTTCCTAGATTCACAGAAGAATCGACGCAGGTTGCTTTGGACAGCTATCGACTGAAGCAAGCCCAAAGTTACTATGGTGAACAGTACGTATAACCAAATGGTGCATTCATCACAGAGCTCGCCGGAGATATCCCAATTCCCAGTGGCAGAAGTTTGGGAGATGGCTGGATGAGATCACCTAGTATTATAAGGCCGCATACAATCCAGGTATGTATAAACGAATTTTGTCCACATTGCAGCTGATCCAGCACTTCGCGGGAGTCAAAATAATTGTACGTGTATTCAAATTCGTATAAAACAATCAGAACAGTAACAAAATCATAAAATCGGTTACAATTAATTATACAAAGTATATTAATTTTTTGTATAACTTGTATAACACGACATATAATGGCCCCACAGGCTTCGGGTCATAATGACAATTGCTTCAAATCATTAGTTCTAGCAATATCTAACATTATTTTATGTTTCCCAGCACTTTTAGAAATCAATAAAATGTATGAAAATGACGAATCTTCGACCTTGTATAACTTGGTTCAGAGCAATCCTACAACTTTTCTGCCATATTAACTATTACTCCAAATGGCTAGTTCTAACGATCCGTACCATTTTTTTTCGTTGGCCGGCACTTTCAGAAAAGGCCCAAAAATAATGATCTCCTTTGGCAGGTAGGTAGATCTTATAGCAAATGTAAAGGAATAAATCCGAAAACCGTGAATTTGTGGTTACATCATTAAAAAAATTAAAATGTGTTTCAATATTCAAAGTAAGCGAACTATACCATTACCAAGTGGGGTGTCATATGAAAGGACTTTACCTATACATTCTAAAACAGATTTTTAATTATTTTTATGCATAATAGTTTTTGATTTATCGTGCAAAATGTCTGAAAAAATACCCGAGTACCCTCAGTGCGCGAGTCTGATTCGTACTTGACCGGTTTTTGTAAGTAATTCCTTAAATGCCGGCAACGCATCGGTGGTTCCTCTGGTGCTGCAATGTTCATGGGCGGCGGTAATCACTTAACATCAGGTGACCCACATGCTCGTTTTCTCGCTATTTATATAAAAAAGGTAATCAAGTAGGTATTTGTTGAATTCCGAAATCAATCAATATTATCTATTTTGTTTGTAACATAAAAATGTAGAGCAGTATGTATGCAGATTGATTCTAACGGATATCCGTAAATCATTAAATTTCCTCGATAGTTTTATTTATATATCTCCAGTTTCGATTAGAATTCATTAGGTATTTATTTAACTATTTATCCAGAATTTGAAATATAAGAGAGGTCTCTCCGTCACTCGCTCCATACAAACGTAGTTCGTCTCTCATTGGAATACTAATCAATCATTCTCAATGGAATTTTGTAGAAACGTTCCGGGAACTAATATCTATGCCTGTGGTTTTCCAGATTTCCGTTAAAATATTCAGTTTCAAAGTTACGCGGTCTTAAAAATTCACATACAAATCTTTGAGCCCCTGTAATTTTAAACTACATATTTTTAGAAAATATTAATTTTATTTTTAGAAAAATCCAAAACTTCATGGACTTTGGTTGCTTAATATTAAAATTGGGACTACGATTGTATGGAGTAAGTGACGAGAGAGCCCTGTTAAGTGTGTAATAGAGTAAAAGTAGAGTACACCATACCTTTTTTTCGAAAATTGCCATTATAATGTAGATAGATACATGTAGATATTATAATCGATATAAATAATGTAACATTCCCAGTCAATGCTCGATTTTATATTCGGACTTTTCACATAGTAATTTTAATTTTATCGAACTTTTTTTACTGAAAACTTTAAAACAAGAGTGAATAGGCATCTTCTAGGTATACTCGTCCCATCTTAGTTCACATAATCACTTTCCATCAGGTGTGATTGTGGTCAAGCGCGTGCCTATCACACTAATACTATAAAGGCGAAAGTTTGTATGTGTGTGTGTGTGTGTGTGTGTGTGTGTGTGTATGTTTGTTACTCCTTCACGCAAAAACTACTGGACGGATTTGACTGAAATTTTGAATGGAGATAGATTATACCCTGGATTAGCACATAGGCTACTTTTTATCCCGGAAAATCAAAGAGTTCCCACGGGAATTTTAAAAAACCTTCATCCACGCGAACGAAGTCGCGGGCATCAGCTAGTAATGAATAAAAGAAAAAATGTTACACTAAAATTTAAAGCTAGCCTTATCTAATTAGTGTACTAAATCATGTCCGCGTGGAATGGTGCCAAGCATACTGGCTGCATTTCCGCGCTGGACTCCGTAAAAGCCTAGGTATTAGCTAAATTTTAAACTGAACGCTATAATCTAGATCTAAACTATAAATAAACATGATCATAATATATTCAGTAATGGCACGAACTGCAATTCACAATCGTATCTGTTGACATAGTTCAAGCCCCAAGTCGGAACTTAGGCGGTGACATTGAATGTAGAATTGACTGTAAATATCTCTGAATAAAGCTGAACACCCACAAGCCTTCATTTTAATTACCTTGGCTTTTGTGATAATCAAGACGTTTTATATACTGAACAACTGTGGAATGCTCTGCCCAAAAATATTCGTAATTCCAAATCCTTGTCCATAAGGCTTGAGCAATAAAGCCGCCTTTGCATACAATTGTTTTGAATTTCTTTGTTTTGTCTTGATTTTTTCTTGTTTTATAAGCTGTGATAGCCTAGTGGTTAGAACGTCCGCCTCCTAATCGGAGGTCGGGGGTTCGATCCCGGACACGCACCTCTAACTTTTCAGTTATGTGCGTTTTAAGCAATTAAATATCACTTGCTTTAACGGTGAAGGAAAACATCGTGAGGAAACCTGCATGCCTGAGAGTCTCCATGTTCTCCAAGGTGTGTGAAGTCTGCCAATCCGCATTGGGCCAGCGTGGCTGACTATGGCCTAAACCCTTCTCATTCTGAGAGGAGACCCGTACTCAGTAGTGGGGCGGAAATGGGTTGATCATGATGATTTCATGTTTTGTGTATAATAAAGGTTTCTATCTTTCTATCTCTATAGTAGTTATAACTTATATTACCTATACTTAACTCATTAGTATTGCACAAGCACAAAGTATCCTGCTATAAAAAGTTTATGCCGCTATAAAAATACTTTAAACTGGTTAATTGATAGAAAATAGAGGAAACTCCAATAAATTCAATGTCTCTATTTAGTATTTACGTAGATTACAGCATCAACGAGACGGACCCCTCAAGGGAGACAAGTCATACGTAATATTGCTCTTTACCAAAGTATAGGACCAACTGGGCCAGAGAGTCTATTAAGTTATCGAAATGTAGTTATATTATTTGCATTCGTAGCGATGGACTGCATAATTTTTTCAGTTTGTATGTAAAATTGCTGCTTGTCACCGCAAGAAATGGTAGATATTTTTATACAAAAAAAAAAGAGTCCTTGCAAGGTCCTTGATTTGGAACAAAATTTTTTAAAAATCCCAGATTCGGAAGTTCAATAGAGATCTTTAACCTGATAAAATTAAATACATAATGAAGTAGATAGATTATTTTATTATATTATGCATCTAAAATAAAGACTTTAAACTACCATATTAGACTTAAAAATTCGTAGGTAACTAGTAACTAGTACTCTCACGCGTTTTGTAGCTTCTCTCTTACTTCAACGAGAACAGATTTTATACCTCGTGTAATATTAACGTAATAACAATATCTCAGATAATATTTATGCCCCGCCCTATAAGTTACAAAGGTAATAAAATAAAACAACAGTACATTACAAGGCAACGTTTTATTATCTCAGATATAATATCATTATTAGCAAAATATATATAGTACGAAAGACTTAGCTAATGTAACTACTTAATAGACGAGTTTGATTTCATAAATATTTGTAGAGTTAACTAGCAGTATATTACGAAAATGGGAACCTCTGAGAGACATTCTACCAACCATTAATAAAAACCGTGTAACACTTCTTGAGGTTAAGCCCTTTTAAATAGACAAATGAAACGGACTGACTTTTTTGATGGATACACTATGTGGAGTGATATGTAGGGTGCTATGTCTACTCTCTAGAAAAGAGTGTGGCTTATGGTAGCTGTGGGGCGTACGTATCGGACGGACGGACATGCAAACTTGTTCACTATGTGATAGTGAAAGTTGAGAGTCATTGAGCTTGCAGCTTTGGGTACGGAACATCGAGAGTGATATTTTTCTTCGAGAGTGATATTTTTCTTATACAATTTTGTTTTTAGGGTTTTGGCTTTTAGGGTCTGGCTTAACAAAGATTAGCGAATATCAAGTTTGTAGTTATTTGTAACAAGTTAGTTAAACTATACAAGTATGGACCCCGTCTGTGCCGGCGCTCGCCGACACACGCACGGCACCCCCTTAGAGCGCTTTACAGTCAGTTTCAACAAAAAAAACACTCCAAAAATGCAGAGCACGCCCGCCAGCTAACACCAACACAGATGAAGTCAATTAGGGTTCTATATCTTCAATTTTCATACCATAGTCAAAATAGATACCTATATCTAGGTGTAGAGAGGTCTTTTTCTTGAGAAAAGTGGTGTTATAAGTTTGACGTGTGTATCTGTGTATCTGTCTGTGGCATCGTAGCTCCTAAACTAATGAACCGATTTTAATTTAGTTTTTTTGTTTGACAGGTGGCTTGATCGAGAGTGTTCTTAGCTATAATCCAAGAAAATCGGTTCAGCCGTTTGAAAGTCATCAGCTAATTTCTAGTTGTAACCTTCACTTGTCGGGGATGTTATAAATTTTTAATTTACACTTGTTTACATAATGTTCTGATTTGTTGGGTCGCTAAGACGTCAGAATTTCTCTCAATCTCAACCAGTGTTAAAAATCTACAAGAACATATTATTATAAACTAGAGGATGCCCGCGACTTCGTCCGCGTGGATTTAGGTTTTTAAAGATCCCGTGGGAACTGTTTGATTTTCCGGGATGAAAAGTTGCCTATGTCAATTACAGGGACGCAAGCTACCTCGGTACCAAATTTCATACGAATCGATCAAGCGGATGAGTATTTTTGAGTCCCGCAGGAACTGTTGGTTTTTCCGGGATAAAAAGTAGCCTATGTCCTTCCCCGGAATGTATCGACAGACAGACAGACAGACACACTTTCGCATTTATAATATTAGTATGGATAGGTACTTAACATATCTTAGAACTTGCCTGGATAACTTAGATGCATAACCTAACTTAGATGCATAACATGAGTAATATACATCGAAAGTGTTTCAAGATTCATGCAAATCATCGGTAACAGATACGTAACGCTTATTCAACAAAAACCGCTCCAAAATACATTTTTTAATGACTTGCGAAAACTTTTCATTCCTACGACAGTATAACACGCGTTAATTTATTTTATTGTTACTTCCTAAGTATAAAATATACCTACTTGGTTACTTTCTATTCTATTCTATAAATACTTATGTGACCTTTTGCAATATTTAAATACTTATCTAATAGTTGCTTAGGAAGAGATGCAAATGATCTACCATTTGCAAGAGCAAGCAGAATTCAATATTTTTAATACCATCAATTATGGTTAATTTTAATTCATGCATAATTTATGCCAATCGGGCGCTGACCTCCTTTTTTAGTGGATTTTATTAAAAACATGGAATCATAAACATCTTTTTATTTGCATAACTTTTACTTAAACAAAATAATAAGTACCTAATTGATATGTTTCAAAGTGGTTAAAGGAATTTCGGCCTTCTGTTCTGAAGGGAACTGGGTACGACTTCTGACACGTACCTACTAACAATTAGGTAGGTAAATGTATTTAAGCGATTAAATCTTATTTATTTTAATGGAGTAGGAAACCATCGTGATGAAACCTGCATGGCTGAAAATTGTCCATAATATTCTTAGCGGTGAGTGAAGTCTGCCAATCCGCACTTGACCAGCGTAGTGGGCTATGGCCTAAAGTTTAGTGTAGTTTAGCCCAGAACGAGAAGGGTTTAGGCCCTAATGAGACGTCATTCTGAGAGGAGACGGGTAATCTATAATGAGTAGGCGATGGATTATGCTGATGCTGTTTTTTAAAAATAAATGGATGCTAAGTGTGGTTAATATGACCTTTCCCCGCCAGCTAACCTGAACTGCTATGAAGTCGGTCCAACAGTGATTCAACCAGTATGACTATGACCCCATTTGAGTCTACCGGTTAAACCGTTTAGCCATCGGCTTTTCTTTGACTTAAGGTGCAAATGAATGAGTATTAGGTCTTTATTAATATTTTTTATTTCCTTCTTTCCAGATAAAATGGCGGAACCAACACGCATCAGTTCTATAACCATCCTACTACTCATCACAATACATATCACCTCATCAGCAAACCCCAGACCAGTCTTCGAGAGTGTCAACGAACAAGCGAGGATAGATGACACCATAAGATTATCAAGTAGCCCAGGGTTACTCCCCTATGGTAACCCTCTAGCGGGCAATTCAAAACAAAACACAAGGATACACATAAACAACCAACAAGCAATGTTCAATGCTGAAAGAGTAAGACAACACAAGGCACAGATCCAAAGATGGTCGAAGGAACCCCGAATTATAGACAGCTATATGAAAGCGTACCATGATTCACAAGAAAATCATCAATTAGCTATAGAACGGCAACAATCGTCTTTGAACGATAACCCTGTTACCAACCCAACTCCAATAAGGGCACAAACCCGACCAATAAGACAAAGGATAGTACAAAATAAAAGGGTAATACCAAATCCAGAAACCCCATCAAGATCAACACAAAACGAACCTTTACCACCCATAACTAGAGTCCAAAAACAAAGGCAAGAACTTCCCAAACGAGGGGAGACGAGATTCTTACAAGGACTACAACCAACCAAAATCACCAAAGCTGATGCAGTCATTAAAGATGTTAGAAACAGAAACCATAGATCCTACGGTTCGGGTGATTACCACCAGAATTTGGAACCTAAAAAGTATAAAACCATCTACGTATCACCAAATCCTAGTTACGAGCAGGGGGTTGCAATAAACCCTAATGGCAATGCAGGCTTGACCCAAGTCCAAGCAAATGAACCTACTAATCTACATACTGCAGCCATTCCTAGTGATACAAAATATTCTTACCCAAATAATGTCAACACTTTACAATCAGTTCAAGATATACAAGCTCTCAATTCGTTATTAAAAAAGAATCCTACTGAACAACTAACTGAGTTTAATGCTCTATTAAATAATGATAAAACTCCGGAAGACATAACCAAAGGAGTCCCTGTAGACTTTTACTTCTACGTCAAAGATCCGACACAGCAAACTTTAACACAAAATTATGATAATAATTTTAAATATACACAATTGCCACAGACATATGCAAGTGCTTATGGACCGGAATCTAATGTCAAAGATCATACACCAATCACAGAAGAAGTAGATGATATTGAGGATCCAAACAAAAAAATGAAACCTTTTGACCTCCACCCTGTACCACCAACTGTATTACCAGATCAAACCACAACAACGAAAAGTAATAACTACTATAAAGTTGAAGTAGCAAGCCAAACAATAAGTGCAGGCCCGAAGCATATCAAAGAAGAGTACTTTGTCAAGCAAGAAAATGATCCTCATTACGAATCATTAACATATGGATACCAACCTATTTACAAAGAAACAGATGACAGCAAAAGTGAAATGTATTTACATCATAACGCAGAACCGACTGGCGTACAGCATTTATTAGAAGATGGTACTGAAACATCAGCGTTTGGGGATGAAAATGTAAGTATTAATAAAGGTATTTCAAACAAGAATGCAGGTAACAAAGCGTTAACCGACGGTTATACAAGTGTAGGTAAAGCGGATAAAAAATGTAATCGAACTAAACGCTCGAAGTTAGAAACCGATCCATTTATTTTAGATGAAAAAACGACTACTCAAGCAACGATTAGCTCAAATACAACCGACAGTCCCACATCCGAAGCCCTTATAAGATCAAATCCGTTCAACAAGAAACGTGTAAGCGATTTCAATGTTTTTTTAGCTCCCAACTTTCCCATCGGTGAGGCAACTGACTATCCAGATGATTACGATTACCCACACATTAAAAAACGACCACACAACAAATTCGAATCGTTTTACGAAGATGATGACTTTAGTTACGACGAATTTAGTTCCCCTGATTATGATTTTCAAAACAACGCTCCTTCGAACTATGAATTAGAATCTAAAGGGAGCTTTTCGAAAAAAGTTCGTCATTATAGACGCCCAAATTTCTCCAACCCACCCCAATTATATGGGTCACCCCCAGCGACGTCTTATGGTGTACCTATCTACGGTACCCCATCAACTATTTTTACATCCCCCCAACCTTTGGAATTACCAACACCTATTAATACCTTAGGAAACTTTCCGAATATAATAGAACCGATTTACATGTTAACTCAGTCACAATTGAAAACGCTAATCGGCCATCATAATTTAAATATTGAACATTTAGATGTGTACCAAGTTTCTAAAGACAACAAAGGCAAAAAGACCCCACATTTTCCGAGGAAATACAGAAAGAGGAATCCCTTTAGGCATGTGAGAAATAATTTGCATAAAATACACAAGTTTCATGGGTAAATCGATTTTTTTTTAGTTTTAAGCTTGTTTTAAGAACCTTCAATAATTTTGATTATTGTAAAAAGAGTACTCACCTAGGTATTTAATTTATTTTAATTTATTGGGTAATTTAAGGTTTGTCTTAGTTATTTATGCACTTGTTTGAATATTTGCTTAAAACAAGCACTCTACTGTAGTTGTTGTTTTAATATACTTAGTATTTATTACAAGTTTAAGAAATTAACAATAACAAGGATTTTTTTATTGTTAAAGTCTGTTTTTATTTGTCTAAACTCTAAAGATACCAAATTCTAAAATTACATGAACCTTTACCACCTAAAAAAGTAATCGTCAAAAATCCTTGCTTACTGGTAAAACTATTTACGTTTATTAGAATACCCAGCTTAGTATGTCTTTGTGTTGGGCTTCTTCTCAGACCAGAGCGCTTTTGGAACCCTAGGAGCTTTTTAGGGTTCCGCACTCTAAACCACCGCCCGCGTTGTCTATCCGTATGTCTATCTGTCAACGGGCTGTACCATACAACTACGGGCTGTACAATACGCGCCCAGTCAAGATGGCAACCGGGGTGGGGACGCCCCCCACAGCCGCACAGCCTCTGCGCTAACCCGCTGCTGGTGACGTGCGGATGTGCGGGACGTCCCCTGCCTCATACTCCGATTGCCATCTCAACCTGTCGCGTACTATATCTCTCATGAACCATAATAGGCAGAGTTGATATTTTCACAGAGTAGGTAATAGGTACCTATGTATTTCTATTCGTTTGAACAACAAGTAGCTAATTTTAATAAAGCCGCCATGCAAATTAAAAAAAAAAGTAGGTACATAGTGTAATATCTTAAAGTTCTTAGACGATGATGGAACCCTTCGTGTGCGATTCTAACTTACTAAAAGAATAAATTATCTCATATTATGACTATCACCCTATGAAAAAGATTAAGTTTATTTCTTACTAGCCGATGCCCGCGACTTCGTCCGCGTGGATTTATGTTTTTTGAAATCCTGTGGGAACTCTTTGATTTTCCGGGATAAAAAGTAGCCTATGTGCTAATCCAGGATATTATCTATCTCCATTCTAAATTTCAGCAAAATCCGTTCAGTAATTTTTGCGTGAAGGAGTAACAAACATACACACACACACACACACACACACACACACACACACATACAAACTTTCGCCTTTATAATATTAGTGTGATTGAACTAATCTTCTTCTAAAAAGGTAAGTTCGATTATACCAACAACCAGCGCATACCTAATTAAATTCACTTATTACTTCACCGTATTTCGTAGGTAGATAGTTATCATATTTGCCTAATGGATAATGGATTTGTTGCATGCTAGCATGTATTGGCATTTCGTGGATATGCAATATTCAGAAATCTATATACATATAATAAAATTGTAGAAAACTGGTGTCTGTACAATGGAAATATATAAAAAAAAGTAGCAGGGGTTGTTATTATATCGATGTCGAACCCGAAATTGTAATTATTTTTTTTGTCTGTTTGTCTGTTTCTCTGTGTGTTTGTGCACGCTAATATCAGAAAGGACTTATTCGATTTAGATACGGTTTTCAATAATATATTGTAGTAAGCTTCACTTAACATTTAGTGTTTATTTCATGTCAATCGGTTCATAAATAAAAAAGTTATGTCAATTTAAAGAATCACGGCGAACATTTTTAACGTACATGCTGCCCGAAAAGTCACTATTCCACGCGAACGAAGTCGCGGGCACAGCTAGTCAGATATATATAACACTATGTCGAATTGGTTTGAAGGTAACAACTATTCACTATGTTTTATTGGTAGCTATGGAATAAAGTACATAACGAGATAGCTACTCTAAGATACATTTTATAGGTGCTTAAATAACTATTTGATTTATATAAAAACAACAAATGTTATATAGGTAGATGTTTTATTTACTTTTTTAATTAATTTTACACTGTTTCTTATCACTAAGCAATATATCCCATACAGCTATGTAGGTAATGATTTTACTTGCTTAGATTATGCGTAATTATTGCCTGGGCCCTGAAATAGCAATAGAATTAGAATATTCTTTGAGTAAAGATTAAAAAAAAATTAGAACACGCAGCTTCACCCGGGGATTTTTGGCAATCCCGTGGAAACGTTTGATTTTCCAGGACATAAATATGTACTTACTAGTTACTTATATAGGTATTATTATAAAGGAGGTCCTCCCCAGACAATTAATTGTATTCAATACGTGACCGTACGCTTTCTCTTCCGATGGTCGCTAGATCTAAACAGCTACGTATCTCCCAAGTCCTACAAATCGAGATCCAAAGAAAGTTTCCTTTTAGAATTACCTAATACTTACCTACTCCATACTAAGCTTTAGTAGATTATTATCTAAAAGACACGGACGACCAACCTTTGGCACGCCAAACGCATTCCAAAATACTTCCATTGTCCATCCATACTAATACTATAAATGCGAAAGTGTCTGTCGGTTAGCTATGTCGGTTAACTTATACCCGGCTGAGTTTGTTATGGGCTCTTCTCAGACTTGGGCGCGTTTGGAACCCTCGTAGCTTTAGTTTTAACTTTACGTGATTAATTATCACCACTATAGCATCTTACATATACATCATACCTAATATGGTATCCAGGTAGTTACCTACGTTCAATAAATGATTTGAGTTTGCCTTTGTGCTAAACCGAGTTTGACGAAAGGCACAGAAATAGCTTGCAGCCCGGGAATGGTTAAAGACCAATTTTTATCCCGGAAAATTAGAGAATTAGGTACCGTGGGATTTTTAAAAAACCTTGATTCACACCGAAGAAGTCACAGATATCATCTAAAAATATATCACTTGCTTCAATGGTGAAGGAAAACTTCACTCCATCCGCGTGGATTTAGGTTTTTCGAAATCCCGTGGGAACTCTTCGATTTTCCGGCATAAAAAATAGCTATGTGCTAATCCAGGATATTATTTATCTCCATTACACAGCCAAATCCGTCTAGTAGTTTTTGCGTGAAGGAGTAACAAACATACACACACACAAACTTTCGCCTTTATGATTATTTGTGTGATAGATTTACTTTTTTTTACAGCTCCAATACGCAGCCAACTATGAGTTCGGCTACAGAGTCCGAGATCAAGACAGTGGCAACTACTTCGGCCATCGAGAAGCTAAACAGGGGAAATCTACCAAAGGGGCCTACCACGTCCTTCTGCCGGATGGTAGGATGCAGCTGGTGAAATATTCTGCAGGACCTTCGGGTTTCCACGCCGATATTTCTTACGATCATTTGCAATAAAAGTCATTTTTCTACCATAGGAACTTACCACTTTTAGTAGATGGTAGCTGGTCAAATACTCTGTAAGATATTTTTAACCCCCGACCCAAAAAGAGGGGTGTAATAAGTTTCACGTGTGTATCTGTGTATCTGCGTATCTGTCTGTGGCATCGTAGCTCCTAAACGAATGGACCGATTTTAATTTAGTTTTTTTTTTGAAAGCGATCGAGAGTGTTCTTAGCTATAATCGGAGAAAATCGGTTCACCCGTTTGAAAGTTATCAGCTCTTTTCTAGTTTTCTTATAGAGGTTTTTGTGTCGGGGGTTTTTTTAATTTTAAGTTATAGTTTCCATGCCGATATTTCTCACGATCATTTGCAATAGATGTCATTTTTCTACTATAGGAACTTACCACTTTTACTAGATGGTAGGACGCTGCTGGTCAAATATTCTGTAAGACATTCTGATTTGCATGTTAATATTTCTTATGATCATTTGAAATGGAAGTTATTTATTTGTATCAAAGGATTAGGGAACCTTCATCTTACATATGCCAGATGGTAGGATGCTGGTGGTCAAATACTTTGCAGGGCCTTCGGGTTTCCAAGCGGATATTTCTTATGATCATTTTGCAATAGAAGTAATTTTCTTCCATGGGAACTTACCATTTTTGGATGCAATATTTACAATAGAATTTATTTCATGCTGCTTTTATAATAATTGGTGGTACCTAATAATGGTAAAGACTAGAGATGCGCTATACCTATGGGAAATCTTCGAAAAAAAAGTTCCTCAATCATAAATTGAACAAGTTTATATTAGGTAAGTAGGTATTTATTAAGTTTAAAATATACTTAGGTAGTTCAAAAGTATTTTATAATAATAATTATTATCTATTGCTAATACATAGGTATATAGGTACAAATAAAACACAAAAAATATCCATATTTATTGTAAAAAAGTACCTACCTAATAAAATAAAATATTTTGACAAATTAGTATAAGTTAACTAATTAAATAATATATTTTTTATTTACAAACATATTATATGTTCTTACTGACTTTCTACATCTTGATAGGTACCTGAATAAATTAGGTGTGTAGGCAAATTTCGAGTGATTGCATGATTGCTTTACCTATTCTAAAATCTAATGCTGATGCGACATAAAAATATTCCTGAAAAATTCTGAAAACCACGCATAAATATACCTATGCGTTTCATTATCTAGTAATTCAACCTCTGAAGCAAACACCAAAAGAATCGAAGTTTCGTAGTTTTGCCATACTTTTAACAAATGACTGAGAATTTTCGATCACCATCTATTGGACTACTACTATAATAAAGAATCTGGATACAAACATACAACATACACACATATATACATACATACATAGACTTCTAAAATCATACCCCTTCCTTTCGGCTTTGCCGTAGTCGGGTAAAAAAGTTAAAAGCGAATACACAGACAAACTTACGACTTTATTCTATTCTTTTTAAAGATTTTACTAATTAGCATGTCACACCACACAGTTTTAAATATAAAATGGCTTAAGAGAAAATGTAACCAAAATATATAGCGCGCTTCCCGCCAGCTGCCAAAAGTGAAACCTCTAGAAAGCCATATAATGTACCTAGCTAATGTAACAATTTGACATGACATTACATTTTGGAGTACTTGCATAATGTTACGTAAATTACCTGAACAAATAAGTTTAATGAAGTTAAATGTTTGTTTTTAATGGTCTCTGTGACTTTATGACTGAACGAGTATAAGGTAGGTACTGCCCGATCAACCCATTGCCGGTCCACTACTGAGTACGGGTCTCCTCTCAGAATGAGAAGGGTTTAGGTCATAGTCTGCCACGCTGGCCCAATGCGGATCGGCAGACTTCACACACCTTTGAGTACAACGAGAACTCTCAGGCATGCAGGTTTCCTCACGATGTCTTCCTTCACCGTTAAAGCAAGTGATATTTAATTGGTTAAAACGCACATAACTGAAAAGTTAAGAGGTGCGTGCCCGGGATCGAACCCCCGACTTCCAATTAGGAGTCGGACGTTCTAACCACTAGGCTATCACAGCTGTAGAGGTCAATAACCGTAGTATAAATAGGTGCTGCGGGGTCGATGCCGCGTTGTAGGCGGGTCATTGACTGCGAGTTTAGGTACACGCTTACATTGCGGGTTTGAAAAATACTCAATCACTAAAAGTACAAGTATAAGGCAAATGGTTATTGGTATTGGATTGTGTTTAGGTAGTACAATCAAACAAACATACATATATGAAATAAAATACTTTATGTTACTTTATCTTTAACTTATTATTATAATTTATTTTGTTGTTAAAAGTAATATTGGCGAGTTGTAAACTAGTCGAATTATTTTCTTGTGTTGGTAAAAGATTAAAGGTAAAAGGTAAAAGATAGAAAGAGGCCGGTCTTCAAACAAAGATCTTCAAAAGGAAGCCTATTTTATTAAAATCGGCTTCATATTATAATATTTAATAAATATTTTAGAAATTTCTTTAAATTGTGTGCGTAAGCTTAAAATATAGGTTTTATTGCAGTTTGTTGTTTATTTAATATGTATACTTATGTATTTTAGGTTATATAAATAAAATTATAATGCTTTTGGGAATGTGCAATGTGTGTTTGGATCTTATAAGCCTAAATAGGTAGGTACTAGGTAGCTATATTTTATCAAATATGTAAATAAAGTGTGAATGTTATTTTAGTACATATAAAAACGCTCGAAAATACTTTTTTTTTCTTGCCAATAATAAATTAACAATTAAATAAGTGTTTTATTTATTTATAACTAGCTGACACCCGCGACTTCATCCGCTTGGATTTAGGTTTTTCGATATCCATTGGTATATCGAAAACTCTTTGATTTTCCGGGATAAAAAGTAGCCTATGTGCTAATCCAGGATATTGGCTATCTCCATTCTGAATTTCAGCCAAATTCGTCCAGTGGTTTTTGCGTGAAGGAGTAACAAACATACGCACACACACATACACACAATCTTTCGCCTTTATAATATTAGTGTGAAGTGTGATGTAAAATATAAATAATACTCGAATGTAAATATTTATGAATAAAAATACATCCATACTAATATTATAAATGTGAAAGTGTGTCTGTCTGTCTGTCTGCTACCTTTTCACGGCCCAACAGTTTAACGGATTCTGACGAAATTTGGTATAGAGTTAACTTATCATATATAGAGTTAGTTAGTTAGATAAAAAGTAGCCTATGTCCATCCCGGTGATGGACATAGGCTACTTTTTATCGCAGAAAATCAAAGAGTTCCCACGGGATTCTTAAAGACCCATCCGTTTAACCGACTTGTATGAAAGGTACCGAGGTAGCTTGCGTAATTAACATAGGCAAATTTTATCCCAGAAATCAAATAGTTCCCACGGGAACTTTTAAAACCTAAATCCACGCGGACGAAGTCGCGGGCATCCTCTAGCCTGAAATAAACCTATAGCCTCAATAGCTCAACGGTTGAGGAGCGGACTGAACTCCGAAAGGTCCACGGTTTAAACTCCACCTGTTGTATTATTGTTGTACTTACTCCTAGCACAAGCTTTACGTATAGTATAACAATAAGGCTAAGTTTTTGCTAGTGTTCTGGATACACCCTGTATAGTTTATAGCCTCGATAGCTCAACGGTTATAGTAGGGGAGTGAAATCCGAAAGGTCGGCGGTTCAAAACCCACCTGTTGCACTATTGTCGTAGCACAAGCTTTACGCTTAGTTTGAGGGGAAAGGGGAATGTTAGTCATGATTCCATTGGCTAATATTCTTAAAAAAAAATCCTAAGGAGAATATAATTTCCAGAATCGAACCTGTGACTCCTTGCTGAAGTTACACGAAAACGTTTTGCGTCATCATTCCTCATACGCATGGCTAAGGTTTGGAATACTCTTCCGCGATCTGTTTAGAGTAAATAGGTTTATTCTATTTCTAAGTAAACGCGTCCTATCTTAAGCCACATCATCACTTTCCATCAGATGTGATTGTGGTCAAGCGCTTGCCTATAATGAATTCAAAAAAAAAGTCTGTTTGTAACCTGTTCATTCGTTTCGACGTGAAGGAAACGAATGAACTGATTTTGATGAAAATTGGCACAACACTCAAGAGATAGCTTGCCACGTAGAGAGTAGAGACAGACAGACATAATTTTTTGCGCAAGAAAATATCTCGGCACCAAGAAAAGTATTACGTAATAAATAAAACAACTATATAATTTTAGACAAGAGTATTCTATTAATACTTTTATTTTTAATTAAGTTATAATATTATAACACAGAGCTAATCGAAACCTATCTATCTATTTATAATACATGTCTATGCCTTTCGTTAATTTAATATCTAAAAACCTTAGCTACTTATGTTTTTACTTAAGTGACAAGTGTAAATTAATTTATAACACTCCCGACAAGTGAAGGTTACAGTAACTAGAAAAGAGCTGATAATTTTCAACCTACGAGCCTATAACTTATAGATAGTTAAAAATATTACATTTGAACACATTTTTTTGTTTACAACAAAAAAAATTAAAATGTCCACATTCTCTTAAAGTCAAAACATGCAAAAATTAATCCATACTATAATATTATAAATGCGAAAGTGTGTCTGTCTGTCTATATTTCTGTCTGTCTGTTTGTCTGCTACCTTATCACGGCCCAACAGTGTAACCGATTCTGACGAAATTTGTTACAGGGTTAGCTTATATCCTGGGGACGGACATAGGCTACTTTTTATCCCGGAAAAACAAACAGTTCCCACGGGATCTATAAAAATCTAAATCCACGCGGACGAAGTCGCGGGCATCCTCTAGTTTTACATAAAAAATTGCCTCACACTCATTTCACTTCTGTCTGGTGGACAGTCACCCTTACTAAAGCATAAACGAAATATTTTCATACTTGGTACATATACATTTTATGTTATGTATAAGACAGTTAAAGATTACTAAAATATAATAAAATAAAATTAATCTTTACTTTTCATAATAATTTGTCTTACCGTTAATGTAATCACTAACAACCAAAAATTCTTCTTGAATGTTTAAACTAACGTGATTCATTTCCATTATAAGTATAGAATGTAATGGCTTTACTCAACCACTTAACTAACTTTCGACAAAATAACACATGGCGCACAGGCAACAAGTAATAACCAATAGCGGACAGACGCGCGCTATTTGGCTGAGAAATTTCCGCGCCATTCGAAAATAAGAATTTCGCGCAGGTAACTTATGATAGTTGTAGTGCTGCTCATGTATTGTACGTAACACACAAGTGCACATACGATTTTGCTTAACTTAAAAAAGAATATTTGAAGAATTTTCCGGCATAAAAATTAAAACCACTGTCTGCCCGTTAGAGAGAAAAGGCCACACGCCTCCACTCCACTCCAGTTCAGTGGATATGCACCCTAATAAAATGATAACAAAAATTGACCACTACAGAATAGTACAGTAGCCAGATGTCCTAAATATTTAAATACAATGTACACTCGCACTTACTACATTTATAACGGTTGTTTTTAGTAGATACACTTAAGAGGGGTCTCTCCGTAACTCGCTTCTTACAAACGTAGTTCCAATTTCATTTGAATATTAAGCAACCAAAGTCCATGAAATTTTGCAGACATATTCTTGAAACTAATATCTGTGGTCTGTGGTTTTCCAGATTTCTGTTAAAATATTCGGTTTCAAAGTTACGCGGTCTTAAAAATTTACATACAAATCTTTGAGCCCCTGTAATTTTAAAACTACATATTTTTAGAAAAATCTAAAACACCACAGACACAGATATTAGTTTTTAGAATATGTCTGCAAAATTTCATGGACTTTGGTTGCTTAATATTCAAATGAAATTGGAACTACGATTGTATGAAGCGAGTGAGGGGGAGAACCCTGTTAAATACGTATTTTATTAATTTTACAATAAATAAGTGTAAATTAAAAATTTATAACACCCCCGACGATCCAAAGTATTTGAGTTTTCCAAAACATCATTTTCAAATAAATAATTATGTATTTAGGCAACGTCCATCTTGACAGCTTGACATTTGTCTATTGACATAATATTATGAACCTAACGGTTATCTAACCTTCTTTTCTACAAGAAAACTAGAAAAGAGCTGATAACTCTTAAACGGCTGAACCAATTTTTTTAGATTATGGCTAAGAACACTCTCGATCAAGCCACCTTTCAAACAAAAAAAACTAAATTAAAATCGGTTCATTCGTTTAGGCGCTACGATGCCACAGACAGATACACAGATACACAGATACACAGATACACAGATACACAGATACACAGATACACAGACACACAGATACACACGTCAAACTTATAACACCCCTCTTTTTGGGTCGGGGGTTAAAAACTTAAAATACACACTTTGATTTATACCTAAATATTGCTCCAAGAGTTTCCAAATAGGAATAAACTGACTATAGCGTAAAATTACTAGAAACAATTTTATTTATTCGATAATAAATTGTTCCATACAAAATGACGTTTTTCAAGACTTCAAGCATTCAATTAGCCTCGATAGCTCAACGGTTGAGGAGCGGACTGAATTCCGAAAGGTCGGCGGTTCAAACCCCACCCGCTGCACTATTGTCGTACCCACTCCTGGCACAAGCTTTACGCTTAATTGGAGAGGAAAGGGGAGCATCAGTCATGATTAGCATGGCTAACATTCTTTAAAAAAAAAATTTGACTTCTTGGCAGTAAGATCCGTAGAAGAACCAGAGTAACTGACATAACTCTGCATGGAGCTTCTAGAGTGCACGGCAGAACAACGACAGCGCCACTTGGGATCCCCAACCTCACTTCATGAAGCTCTCGGCAACCTGGGCGGTCTACTTGACTTCTGGAGCAAGCTTGGATGGCTGGAGTGAAGACCTCGACAAAGGGCAACGCACGCACAACAGACGGAAACGCATAAGTGCGGAAACCAGCCCAGAGAGAGAAAGATAGCTCAACGGGTTGCGAAGCTGAAGTGGCAATGGGCAGGGCACATAGTTTGGAAAACCGTTAGACGTTGGGGGTCCCAAGGTGTAAGAATGGGGACCTCGCACCAAAAAGCGCAGCGTTAGAAGAACTATAGTACTCTATCCACGGAGAGAAGTTAGTATAAGCTTTCTCTGTTATGTAATCCCATACAAATGCCCGTGACAAAAAAAACAGTCAGTGTTAACCATTTTGAGTGACCAGCCAATCACAAACCGTTAGAACCGCCGAAGTATTCTGACTGACTGACTGACTTATCTATCAACACACAGCTCAAACCACTGGACGGATCGGGCTGGGCATGTAGATAGCTATAATGACGTAGGCATTCACTACGAAAGGATTTTTTTAAATTCTTTGGGGGGGGGGGGGTTTGGAATTTGTATAGTACATGCAAGTCGTGGGCATAAGCCTACAAATAGCATATTATACAATCTAAGAATATGTAAATGATAAAAGAGCGTGGATTTGACCTCCAGCTCGCTCCAGCAATGCGCAGGGCTTAAATTACTTTCATACATGGCATAATATTGTAAATCAAATCTTTGAAAAGAGCAACCGCCGAGTTTCTTGCTGGTTCTTCTCGGTAGGAAAGGCATTCCGAACCATTGGGTAGATGCTCTTGACGATTCAAAAGTACTTGTAAAAGTTTAATTGAATATTTTGAATTTGATTAAAAATCAAATGATTTTGAATTTAATGCTAGTTTTCATAGAATCACTAAAACATTGTATTTTTATTTATTCCGTTTTCAGCTTCTTTGCTTCGACATCATCTTGTTCAGTATTCGACATACGTTTGAGTTTCCCTTCGAAGCTTTTGGACAAATTCGATAGATGGCGTATCTCGTTGGTGATCCCCCGGATTTTGGCCATTGTTGACTGGTTTTTAGTTTTGGGGCTCTGAGTTGACGTGGAAGGACCCGGGTTTGGGTCCGATTTCGGGTCCAAATCTTCGGATAGGCTTGGCAGTTTTATTAGAGGTTTCCGTGGCTTTATATTAGGTAGAGCTGGAATAGAAAAGATATTTATGAATCTATATTATAGTGAAACTGGTCAAGTGCGAGCTAGACAAGCGCACCGTAGGTTCCGTACATTGTAACTAAAACTATGGTATTTGCTTAAATTGACAAGCTGGTAAACTCCTGGCTGATGAACTCCTGGCACAGTCTGAAGATGTCTGTGTCCTGAAGCTTAAGATTGTACAATTGTACAGTCAAAAGTCGTAAGTAGTTTAGCACTTTAATGATGATATTCGCGTGGCACGGTTATGCACATGCGTTAGGTGTGTAGCATTTTTATAGAAAAAGGTCATAAGTGCGACAGCTTTTTGATGCAATAGTTTCGCGGAATTGCTATTCGAATTCTGAGCCCGAGTCTGTTTAGTCCACAGTGACCCGTCAAAGTTCGCACTAGAATGTATAGATTTCTCCTACTAAGCGCCAGCACCTAAGAGTCTGTCTTCTTATTGAAGGATTCGACCAGTGCTTTCGAATGGTTTAACCGTGGCAAGTGTTTCCAGTAGTGCAGATATATTAGAATGGGACAAATCTGGATAACAAACCTTTAGCCTGATTCCTCTTCGATGTACCGATAGGTAGTACGGAGAGGTCCAGTTTGATCTGGCTGCCGAAATGGCGGAGCGGCTGAGACCCTGACGCAGCATCACTGGCTGCTGTTGCTGAAAATTGGGATGATGAAAAAGTTTATAGGAGAATGGGTAGTTATTAAAATATCACTTGCTTTAACGGTGAAGGAAAATATTGTGAGGAAATGCAATGCAAAGAAGAAATCGAAAGAAATGCAATGGGTTGGCTGGAAGAGATCACTATAGTCCTAGATAGAACCTGGAAGAGATAAGGTCGCCCTTTGTTTTTAAATCTTTCCTGTATATTATTGTTTGTCATAGTTTTAAGCAATAAAGTTGTTTAAATAAAAAAAATTAAAAAAAATGCATTTCATTTCTGACTAAATCAAAATCAAAATTTATTTATTTCACGTAGGACACGTGTCTCTTATGCTACGTCTGTGATTCTACAGCTCTTGACTGCAATCTCACCTGGTGGTAAGTGATGATGCAGTCTTAGATGGAAGCGGGCTAACTTGGAAGGGGTATAGCAGTTCCACTATACCCATATTCTTGATCGGTTTCTACACGGCATCGTACCGGAACTAAATACTACTAATAAATCGCTTGTTGGCACGACTTTGCCGGAAGGGTGGTAACTAGCCACGGCCGAAGCCTCCCTAGGGCGGAACTAGCCACGACCGAAGCCTCCCTAGGTAGGTAACTAGCCACGGCCGAAGCCTCCCTAGGGCAGAACTAGCCACGGCCGAAGCCTCCCATCAGACAAAGACAGATCAAAGCCTCACCTGCGATAGCTTTTCCTCCAGCCGCTTGGTTGGTGTGAGTCAGTTCACTGTACTTTATGTCGCACTCTTCTATACGCTTCTTGAGATCCGCTGCGAACAAACAAAATAACCAACTTTCTACTACGCAAAGTTTTACAATTAGCTGATGACTTAGTTCGCGTGGATCCCGAAATCCCGAAGGAACTCTGAGTTTCCGGGATAAAATGTAGCCTGTCACTCTCCAGGTCTTTAACTATAACCATGCAAAAAATCACGTCCATCCGTTGCTCCGTTGCGACGTGATTGAAGGACAAACCATCAAACAAACATTTCGCATAATATAGTGCGGGTGGTGACTAGCCGACATGTAACATTTCTTTTTAAAATGGCTATGACACATGGACTAGCGATGCTATGGGCGATTGTTGCAAAAAACAATCGAATAAATCGAACAGTTGAAAAATCGATTGTAGATTTATTCGTCTTCACAAAAACAATCGAGCAAAAATCGACAATCGATTCTTCAATAATTCGATTAAGTCTATGAATGCAGATCGCACGGTTTGTAACGAATAAAACGAAAACCTAAATCAATTGCGCAGTTGCATTCGATTTTCGATTCATTCGTCTAGGCCCGCGCGCTATGTACATTGTACAGTAACAATAATTGAACAATCGACTGATTTTTGATTGTTCAATTTATAGATTATTCGATGAATCAAATAATAACAACAATTGAATAATTTCGATTGTTATTCGAATGAATCGCCCATTACTAACATGGACGGACGGACAAACAGACTGGACGGTTTCACCAAAGAACGCGAATTACCTATAGCGTTGTCTTGCTGTCTCTGTCGTTTGGACATGTCTCGGATAGCTTTATGCTGTTTCCACGCGATTTTCTTGTAGTCCATCATCTGCAAATCAAAATCAGGGTCTTTGGATCTTAAAATAACAAGTATGTATATGTAATAAATAATGACAAATAAAAATCTATTTTAGAATGTACAGGTAAAGCCCTTTCATATGATACCCCACTTGGTATAGTTATCTTACTTTGAAAATTTAAACACATTTTAATTTTTTTTTAATGATGTAACCACAAACTTACTGTTTTCAGATTTATTCCTTTACTTGTGCTATAAGACCTACGTACCTGCCTTTCATGACTCTAGAATCTAGATCAATGGGAAGTACCCTATAGGTTTTCTTGACAGACACGACGTACGGACAGACAGACAGACAACAAAGTGATTTATAGAATTACTTAGGGTTCCGTTTTTCCTTCTGAGGAACTTTGATAACTGTGTTGTTTGTCCTGTCCTGCTGTAAAGCACCTTCGTAGCTATTGTTACCAGTGAGATGGGCCTTGGATTGTTAACACTCACCCGTTTATGATATTTCTTGTACTGAGCGGCGAGGTACAAGGACAGTTTCGCGTTTAAGATGGACCTTCGACGGAGATGCAGCATCTCTTGACGGGCCGCTATTGGCGCGAGGACCGCTGGAAAAACACATTTTATGACGGCATCACATATATTCATGATCAACCCATTTCCGCCCTACTATTGAGTACGGGTCTCCTCTCAGAATGAGAAGGGTTTAGGCCATAGTCTGCCATGTTGGCCCAATGCGAATTGGCAGACTTCACACACCTTTGAGAACATGGAGAACTCTCAGGCATGCAGGTTTCCTCACCATGTTTTCCTTCACCGTTAAAGCAAGTGATATTTAATTGCTTAAAACACACATAACTGAAAAGTTAGTGGACAACCCCTAGCAATTAGAAATATCATGGGTAAATTTTGTCAATGTGTCAACTGTCATGGCAAAAATACCAGTTTACTCTACTAAACTGTACTTTCTAACACTGAAAGAAAGCCTTGCCTCTCTATCTTGTCTATTCTTGCCTTGCTAGTAATTCTTGCCTCTTCAAGCTTTGTGTTCTTGTGCTAACCTGAGACATTCTAACGCTGAGAAAGAATCATTCCTCTTTCTTGTCTGTTCTTTCCTTGGCCTCATTCCACTTTCTTGCCTATACTTGCCTTGCTAATAATTCTTGCCTCTTCAAGCTTAGTGTTCTTGTGCTAACCTGAGATGTTCTAACGCTGAGAAAGCCTCATTCCCCTTTCTTTCCTGTTCTCATTCCTCTTTCTTGCCTGTTCTTACCTTGCGAGGTTCGCGGGCAGGGCTGCACGGCGCCCTCTTGCAGACGCCTGCGGAAGGCGGGAGATATCTTATCATCAAAATGTTCGATGGCCATACTGGAAATGTCACGCAACTCTTGTAATACTTCATGAGCGCGCGGCGGCGTTTTGGATGACTCCACGATGATTAGCACGCGTCTTATCTCGTCGATTACCTGAAATATCACACTAATATTATAAAGGAGAAAGTTTGTATGTGTGTGTGTGTGTGTGTGTGTGTGTGTGTATGTTTGTTACTCCTTCACGCAAAAACTACTGGACGGATTGGGCTGAAATTTAGAATGGAGATAGATTATACCCTGGATTAGCACATAGGCTACTTTTTATCCCGGGAAATCAAAAGAATTCCCACGGGAATTTTAAAAACCCTATATCCACGCGAACGAAGTCGCGGGCATCAGCTAGTTCAAAATAAAATTTCCAAATTGGTTAATTCTCTGGTTTGGTTTTGGTGGCTAGTTGGAACCCTATCGGAAAGCCGTGCCGCCGAGCGATCTACCGTTCCGGTACGTTGCTGCGTAGAAATCAATTAGGTGTATGGGTTTAATCAAACTTCCATACCCCTTCTAAGTTAGCCTGATTTCAACTTATAGCTCGTTCACACAGGCTGCGTAAGCGTAGACGTAGCGCGTACGATTGCGGTGTAATGTATGGAATTGTATGAAACATAGCACAATGCATGCGTAAAGCGTGGACGTATGCGTAACCCGGTGTGTCAGGGGTTTACGCGCGTCACTACGCACGTGTCACGTGTACGCAATTGGTGTGAATCGGCCTGTAGACTGCATCATCACTTACCACCAGGTGAAATCGTAGTCAAGTGCTAACTTGTAAAGGAATTACAAAAAAACATGTATTCACACTGTGGATACGTACCCGTCCTGGTATGAAGCAGCATAATCCATTGTCTATGAACTTAGTGTACGTCATATTGAGCATAGATATACGAGTCTCTATGGATGTTAGGATATCACAGTGTCGAGATAATGGATGGTATCTGCAAGAAAAAAATAAAATAAATAACTAGACATTATCTTGTCACATAACCTGTGGTGTCTAATAAATACAATAATAATAAATACTGGGAAGATTTTATTTTATTAGGGTTGCCCACTTCAAAAGGAAAAACGTAACCCTTATAGGATCACTTTGTTGACTGTCTGTCTATCTGTCTGTCTGTGAATTTGTGGTTACATCACAAAAAATATATAAAAATATGTTTTAATTTTTAAAGTAAGATAACTATACCAAATGGGGTATCATATGAAAGGGCTTTACCTGTACATTCTTAAACAGATTTTTATTTATTTTTATGTCTAATAGTTTTTGATTTATCACGCAAAATGTCAGAAAAATACCAGAGTATGGAACCCTCATTGCGCGATTTCGACTCGCACTTGGCCGGTTTTTTATATTATGGAGATACAAGATAACATATAGACACAAGATGCTAGAAAGAGAATGAAAATACCTGCGTTCTGACTCTCTCCGAGGTAGCTGGGCCTTAACACTCTTAAGTGCAAGCGCATGTCTCCTCTCAATCATAAGGAACCCTCTGTTCAATATTCTCATACAAATGTCATTAAATTCTTTTGACACCTACAATAAAGAGAAACAGTTATTTCATTATCATTATCATCATCACATAAATAAAGACAAACAGTTTGACAACACACTAAGTATGGATCTCCTCTCGGTATGAGAAGGCTTAGGCCATAGTCCACTATACTAGCCAGCTGATTGGCAGATTTCACATAAGAATACGCACAACAGACAGAAACGCAAGTGCAGAAGTGCAGAAACCAGCCCAGAAAGAAAGAAAAAAAAACTGAGAATTTTATGGTATTCAGGTTTCCTCATTTTTAGGGTGGTTACATCACAAAAAAAATTAAAAAGTGTTTCAATTTTCAAAGTAAGATAACTATACCAAGTGGGGTATCATATGAAAGGGCTTTACATATACATTCTAAAACAGATTTTTATTTATTTTTATGTATGATAGTTTTTGATTTATCATGCAATATGTTGGAAAAAATACCCGAGTACGGAAACCTCAGTGCGCGAGTCTGACTCGCACTTGGCCAGTTTTTTTCTTTCATCATTAAAGCAAAAACTATGAGTATTTTTTTTAAATAAGCTAAGATGTAACATACTTGCATTTTAAGAATTTTGTTAATATTTTAATTAGGTATACAGTATACTTTATCATAGTATTAAATTAATCAATAAAGATGTTTAAATAAATAAAAAATAAAATGATATTTAAAGTCATGAAGTTCATGTACTTATTACATAAATTATTTCAAGTCTGCAACCAGTTTGCAAACAAACGCATCTAGTGTTATATAGACTGTACCAGAACTTACTGGAGAATCATGGATTCAAAGAGAAAGCATTTCATAGTTCCATTAAAATTATTATAAATCCAATAGGTAATTAACAAAATATTCATTAAGTTCTAAACCTACTTAAAATGATTTTATTTATAACTAGCTTTGGCCCGTTTTGCCTGCATGAAATACTAATAAGTTATACCTCAGATTCTTTCAAAAGAATTCTTTTGATCTGTGATATTTTGACCTTATAATTAGTCCAGGAGTGTATTACACGAATATAAACTTTACTAAACACAGGAAGGAATGTTTAATTAATTTTGTCACTATGAATTATTTAGCATACAAACATTTCCTAGTTTTAGAATTAAAACTGAATTAAACAGACGCAAAGGTTAATTTAAGGTCTTATTTACTATAATATACCTAAGACATAAAAGTTTAATGTGTTATGTGGCTGTTATTTGCTATTTTCAGGAGCTGGACGCCTATTAGATCATGGATCCTATGATGGTGATATTTTCCAGGTTATTGAGATTATTCCATTCAAAGAGCCGAGTAAACTGTACATACAGTGCAGTTTAAAAACATTGTCACGTCTATAAATAAAAATCGAACTTACCAGTCGGTTCTTAGCAATTTCATCGAACGATAAATACGAAAATATATTTTCTATGACCAACACGGGAAGCCCCAGCAAAGTCATTTTTCTCACTGGGTTTAGTCTACAAAAGACTACCTTTTATCACATTTGTGAGATAAGAACTAATTAAGTTAACTTGAACAGGCAGTGTTTATTGAAAATTGAAATCATTTTAACAAGGCTTAAAACAAAGCGCAGAATTCTAAATTCGCGATGTTTCTTTGGATGAGCAATCGACTCAGTGTTGTCACTTATGATTTTAGTTTTAGCCTAATGTAAAAAGCCCTTAGCCCACTTTTTTTTTTTTTGATATGATTTCATGACTCTAAGCCCTAATTTGCACGAGTGTTAAAAAAGCGTTGCGATAATACAAAGTACGCCTTAAAAAAGCGTTGACGTATGGACAGATACTTGGGAATGTATTTGTTCAAGATTTGTTCTATTTGAACGCTTTTTTAACAGACGTTAAAAAAGCTCTCGTGCGAATGAGGCATTAATCTTAAGTAAAGTTATACTGGGGATAATAAATAATTGCGATGGTTAGCTCAAGTATTAGATATCTATAGTAGGCGACGGTGCGTCCCCTCGCCTCATAACCCGATTGCATCTTGACCTGTCGTGAACTGTACTTACTTTTCATGGTGCCGCCCCACGCTTGTGATAAACAACAAACAACAAGCACTGGCAAGTGTGTGGATGGGTGTTTGTGTTTACTTACCAACCACTTGCCAAATGCCAACACTTTGGAGCATTCCGATTGGCAGGCGAGCCATCTATGATATTTGCCAATGCTTGCTGTTTGTTGTTTATCACAAGCGTGGAACGGCACCGGGCCGATATGGAGTTTGGACCATCTCCATTTGGTTAGGACGATAGGGGAAAAAGGTAACAGAGTAGACAGACAGACAGACTTTCGCATTTATATTAGTATGATATAAATATAGATTTTTTGTAAATATATTAATAAGTAAGTCTGCCAATCTGTGCTAGCGTGGTGGATTATGGCCAAACCCTTATCATTTTGAGATGAGACCCGTGCTCAGTAGTGGCGATGGATTGGTCATGATGATGATTATATTAATAAATTCGCACTCACTTCGACAGGAAACTATATGATGAGATGATGGCTAACTTTCATCATTGGAGAGGCACAAGAAGAAAAATATGGATCAGTGGACATAAAAAACAAGGTTATCTACCTGAAGTTCGATTTTACCCCAAATTAGCATCTCAATAATACAATCTTTTTCAAAATGAATAACGCGAGCGCCTTCTCTAAGCCGTACTTACATACTAATATTATTCGTTTCACCCTAAAATAGGGCGAAATCCCTAAAACTTGTAACACTTGCGACTTGACATTTGACAAACTTTATTTTTTCTCTTTCGCGCTCATTCCGAATCAATATTGAATGAGAGAGACGCAAACAGGAAGGATTTCTACATTTGACAGGCTTTTGACAGGTACGATACATAAATAATGCACCTTGTACCTATGTGTACATAGGTATTAGGTACTACATGACATGATTCTAGCTAGGTTCTAGTAGTTTATAGAACGATTATTTATAGGTAGGTATTTCATTTTTTATTACAACCCTATGAATGAAAAAAAATTCAAAAGAAACATAAAATCATCATAAAATACATCGATGCATAAAACCGTCTTATTTCACAATTTTCAGTGGCTCCCACTGTACTATAATATGCTATGCCCAGTTAAAACCCTACTGTTTACTAAGCTATTACACTGATCGCGAGCAACATAGAGTAGGATTATATTAGGGTATAGAGTTATCGCTCCCAAGAATTAGGCGTAGTATGGAAGTCAGCGCTCCAAGCGATTGATGTACGAACTAATTTTCTCGTATATATACCTATAGCTATCACTGTCAATATCTATAGGTATAGCCCCTTGCCCATTGTATTTAAAAAAATCAGGGAATATTTTGACACAAGTTTAACTCTTTCATTGTTAGTTAAATTACAAGATATTAATATATTTTAATATACTAAATGTATAATAATTAATTAACTTGTATCTTGTTATAACTAACATAGCTGAAAGAGTTAAACTTGTGTCAAAGCGGTATGGTATAGAAAATAAAATATAAATGATTTATTTTTTTCTTTTATTATAATATTGTAAAGCACAATTTTGGATATAATCATCCTCATTGGCATCCTTCTTCGCGCCACTTAAAATGCGATTAGTATTTTTACACCAGCTGTATAGGAATAAGTTGCAAGATACATCTATTACATAATCAGACAATTGAGTACCATGTTGTTTACATATTGTTATAAAATCGAAATTGCACTGGACAAGTATTAATGTTTTGATATAATTTTTTATGTTATACATGTTACTTTTTTTTTTTAATATATACGTAACTACATCCTGAACGTTAGAAAACATCTCTACAGCTTTTATGGCTGGATATGTAAGAACATGTTTGCCTTTAATTCTTTCTTTACTTTTTATAAATTCAAAATTATTATGGTCATTGCTGTATAGATTATTCATACAAACTTTACAATTTTTGAACACATTCGTCCTAGCTTTTTTTATTACATACCCAGTAACATATTTTAAAATATCGAAAATTTTATCATCCGCCTTTTTTTTTTGTATGCCAATCAAGATATGGTCGTTTATTACTTCATCATATTCAATTTCAACTGGATCACTGTTTGAGGTTACCTTGGCTCTAAAAAAGATTTTTTTTAAGGAGTTGAACAACATATTTTTGGCAGAATCTGCTTCACAATTAGACCCTTTGGAGTGGCTGGATAGATTATTAATAAGCACAGCAGCAAAGGCAATTTCGAAGCCAGCACACGTCGGATTTGTATTTCGTACGCCGTGGCTTCGAATAGAGCCAAAAAAGTTCTCCAAAGGATCTTGATTGAAATGCCTCATCCAAAAGGCCCTCAAACAGTGATCCTTGAGCAACTTCTCTTTCAAATAAATAACATTTTCGATTGTCCAGATCCAATTATTTATAGATGGGACACTGCAACTTTTCCCATTCCTATCTACAAATTTCATAGATTTCAAAACTTCTTTTGCTTTTGTCCAAGTTTCTTGATGACTGGATGAATGAGTCACGGGCCCGAGCAATGGTTTCCCTGGCTTTTTTACTGAGTTTCCAAAACTTCCATTCATCGAGTCGAAAAGTTCATCAAAAAACTTAATTAAATCCGCAGTTTCCCTACTCTCTTCAGGTATTATTTTTTTATCTGTAACAAAGTAAATAAAAATATCTATGTAAAATGTTGCAAATATTAATATTCTAATCACACTAATATTATAAAGGCGAAAGTTTGTATGTGTGTGTGTGTGTGTGTGTGTATGTTTGTTACTCCTTCACGCAAAAACTACTAGACGGATTTGGCTGAAATTGAGAATGGAGTTAGATAATATCCTGGATTAGCACATAGGCTACTTTTTATCCCGGAAAATCGAAGAGTTCCCGCGGGATTTCAAAAAACCTAAATCCACGCGGGCGAAGTCGCGGGCATCGGCTAGTAATGAAATATATCTGGGACACCGGATATGAAACTAGTTTCTATTATGGCGCATACAGATAGAGCAGTGAAGGCAAGCAAAGGCAATTTGCTATACGTAAAGTTCTATACAATCAATCTCTATTTTTATAAACAGTTATCACACTAATATTATAAAGGCGAAAGTTTGTATATGTGCGTGTGTGTGTGTGTGTGTGTGTGGGTGTGTGTGTGTGTATGTTTGTTACTCCTTCACGCAAAAACTACTGAACGGATTTGGCTGAAGTTCGAAATGGAGATAGAAAATATTCTGGATTAGCACATAAGCTACTTTTTATCCCGGAAAACCAAAGAGTTCCCACGGGATTTCAAAAAACCTAAATCCACGCGAACGAAGTCACGGGCGTCGGCTAGTCAATCATAATTTTAAACAAATTAGTTGGATCGGAAATACAATGGTTCAAAAAGAAGTTAACCATTCCTCACCTGCAAAATATCCCATACACTTGGCAACAGATGCGCTAAATACCTGAGTCGCACATTTCACCTTCATTTTTTTTATTTTAGCAGGTATGACATGGTTATCTGTAAGTTTTGGCAAAAATTTCAACCCTTTGTATTCCGGATTTTCTTCATATAATCTTATAATGTGATCCCATTTCCCAGTACATAGAGTATTATTTATTTTATATAAAACATTTTTAGTCAGCATATTATTCCTGATACCTTTGAGCATGTGTGGAACATCAAAAAGAGGGACAATTTCTTGATCATTGATTATAAAAATGTTTTGTTTTAGTTCTCTGTTATTTTTTAAATATAAACTTTTTGTTTCATTCACAAGTTCTTTGATGGCACTAACATTTGAGGATCCCTGATCACAAATGGTTGCTATAACTTTTAATCCAGTAGATTGCACTTTGCTTATAATAGCTTTGATTTGATTTTTTAGTTCTAGTTTAGATGTGCTTCCGCTGCAAAACGTGTAAGCCAGTGGCTGCTTATAATTTTTTTGGATACCTCTTATCATGAAAACTAATGCATGGTCCGCGATTTTGTTTGCTGCTTTTATTCCATTATCTACATAACCTCTAATTAAATCTTTTTTTCTATTATAATCGAAATGAGGTGTGAGTGCCATCTCATCAAAAAGTAACACACATAATTTTTCTGTTTCTGACATTTTTGAAGCTCGTTTTTTTAAATGGGAAAATATGCTTTCATTTATGCCTGGTTTCAAGTTTGCACTAGAAATCATGCGACTTAAAGTTACAGGAGCAGGTAAAACTAAAAAGCTTCTAAACCATCTGTATGCTCTTGGTCCCATTTTATAAAATGCTAATGACAATATTTTTTCTTCTTTGGTGTATCTCCTTCCAAATTTTCCTTTATTAGCAAGATTAATCTGCATCATGAAAAACACCATGGCAGCAGTTGTAAAATTACTCGTAACTTTTAAAAATGTAGAATTTTCTGTTAATTTAAGTGCTTTCTTCAATTTTGTTGCATAGTTATCTTTGGTTTTTTGCATCTTCTTAATTTTTTCCTTAAGGAAAGATAGTTCTTTACATTGTGGTAGTCCACGTTTTACAGAACCTGTAAATTGAATAAATATTAATTAATGCACAATATGGATCCAAGCTGTCACAGCCTAGTGGTTATGATGACTCTTAATCAGAGGTTGGGGATTCGATTCTGGGCATGCACCTATAACTTTCAGAGATATGTGCATTGTAACAAATTAAATATCACTCGTTTTAACAGTGTAGGAAAACATCGTGAGGAAACCTGCATGCCTAAGATTTCTCCATAATGTTCTCAAATGTATATGAAGTCTGCCAATCTGCACTTGGCCAGCGTGGTGGATTATGGCCATAATCTTCTCAAATTGAGAGCAGACCCGTGCTCTGTAGTTAGCTGGCTATGGGTTGATCATGGTGATGATGATGATGATGATGTATTAGTAAGAGAAAATATATTATTAACTAGCTGACGCCCGCGACTTCGTCCGCGTGGATTTAGGTTTTTCAAAATCCCGTGGGAACTCTTTGATTTTCCGGGATAAAAAGTAGCCCATGTGCTAATCCAAGATATTATCTATCTTCATTCTGAATTTCAGTCAAATCCGTCCAGTAGTTTTTGCGTGAAGGAGTAACAAACATACACACACACACACACACATACAAACTTTCACCTTTATAATATTATAGTGTGAAGTGTGATATTGTAATTTAACTATTAATGTACCTTTGAAGACAGGCTGGTGGATTTTTTCTTTACCATATTTCTTCTTTGTAAATAAATCTGTAAGAAACAGAAAAAAGTCACTTTTAAAAGAGTATAAGTGAGAATATTATTTATACTAGCTGATGCCTACAACTGCAAAGTTTGGATTTTTCAACATCTTGTGGGAACTCTATGATGTTCAGAGATAAAAGTATGTGTAAGTCTGCCTGTGTCCATTTCCAAGTTCAAAGCAATCTATTTGTCAATTTTCGTTAAGATTGGTTCAGCAGTTAAGCCATGTAAAGGTAACAGACAGACAAGCAGACATTTCCGAATTAGTAATATTAGTCATGATCAACCCATCGCCAGTCCACTACTGAGCGCAGTTCTCCTCTCAAAATGAGAAGGGTTCAGGCAATAGTCCACCACGCTGGCCAAGGGCAGATTGTCAAACTTCACACACTCATGAAAACATGACAGAAAACTCAGACATGCAGGTTTCCTCATAATGTTTTCCTCCACCGTTAAAGCAAGTAATATTTCATTACTTAAAACTAGTGTTGTTATGGATATCCATATCCGTAACCGAAACTATCGGATATCCGAAATAAAAAAATATCCGTAACCGTAACTGAATCCGTAATAAAAGTTTTGGATAGTTTCGGATAGGGCGGAGTCTAACTAAATACTACACTCGTACGAATTAACTGTGCACTCCGCTGGAATGCGACACCTTCATCAGTTCACATTTTACAGTTCCTTAAAAAAATTAATATCCGTAACCGAAACTATCGGATAATCCGAAATAATTTAATATCTATAACCGTAACCGAAACCGATATTATTTTTTACCAATATCCATATCCATATCCGGATCCGAAATTATATATCCATAACATCCCTACTTAAAACCCACATACCTAACTTTGAAAAGTTAAAGATTTACATCATAGCACTTGTCAATAACTGTATTTTTTTACATTTCAATATGAGTGAGCTTATGCAAAATGAATACCAATTTACTTTAATAAATGAGTTCTGTTTGAGAACTATATCTCTTAAGTCTCTAGTATTGCAAGAGTACTAGAAAGAAAACACAATGTACATGTACTCACTATCAGAAGATGATGGATTGCTCAGATTTATGTCTTCAGCTTTATCCGATTGACCAACTATTTCAATATTTATGTTGCCAATTTCTTGCAGGGGCTTTCTACCGACTGGAATAATAAAAAATAGTCATAAATACATTTATTTCAAATTGATAGCTACAAATAATTTGTCGTAAACAAACTTTGTCTGCATGGATTTAGGTTTTTAAAAAACCCGTTAGAACTCTTTGATTTTCCGGGATAAAAAGTTGCCTTTAACAATTTCCGGGACGCAAGCTATCTCTGTGCAAAGTTTTATATAAACTGATTAAACAGATGGTCCATTAGAGATCCTGTGGGAACTCTGATTTTCCAGGATAAAAAGTAATGTCAGTCCTGGTATGTTAGCTAACTCTGATTCATTTCTTCAAATCTGTTAAACTGTTAGGATGTGAAAAGCTAGCAGACAGACAGACACTTTCACATTTATAATATTAGTGTGAACTGCTAATGAATAGTATGCATTGATATGCATCTCTTGCACCATGTAAAATTGTATGTTACATTAATATGATGCTTACTGTTAGAAGATGATGGTTTGCTCTGATGTATGTCTTCAGCTTTGTCCGACTGACTTATGATTTCAACATTGATGTTGCCAACTTCTTGTTGGGGTTCCCTACGTTTAATTAAGAATCCTGTAACAAAGTATGATAATAGTCCGTTACTACCAAAAATCATAATGCTATTTAATTTTTTTAAACATATTATATTACACAATAGAAATCACAAATGTGGTTTTTAAACTACACTAAATAATTACAAAAATATACTAACCTGGTAGATTCAGGGTTGGTGTTGCATTGGCACATAGTCTATTACTAGCAGTATGAAATCGAGCTTGAAAATGATGATGACATATTCTTCCATATTTATGAATGGTCTTGTTGTCCAGTGCTAATATATCTCCACCAATTGCATAGAGCCAAGTACGAAATCGGTCTGGGTCTTTTTCAGGATTAGGAAAACGATGTAATATTGTTCCATCCAATCCTATAACAAACAATGAATATTCCACTTTTGAGTATTTTATACCAATATATAAAAAAACATAACTTACACCAGTGCCCTGTTTATCAAACGTTACAAGTCTACAAGCTCACAAATTACATCTACCGCATTATCTGTCGGTAAAATAGAAGGTATGGTAGAATTACTTGTTATTTAAGTCAATGTTTAAAAATAAAACTTTTTTCAAAGACATAGTTTGATTACAAACCTCTTGTAAAACCTATTTTATTAGTTTTATGAATTATGATTAGAAATTTAACCATCTTTTCTGCAGATCTATAATTTGGCAAACATAGATGGTTTATTGAAGACCCATGTTAATACCTAACCTATGGTACTGTTTATATGAGATCTTTTAGAGAAAAGAACATAGCAGTGAATCATTCATGCCATTCATTGATTTTGTTACTTGCACGAAGTTTTTGTCGAGAAATAAGAAAATAAACACAACTCTAATGTTATAAATCTTTTAATGTTACACTAGCGACCCGCCCCGGCTTCGCACGGGTGGACATTTATTTTTCTATTTTCCGGGATAAAATATAGCCTATACGGATTCGGAAGAATCCCTCTAAGTAATGGTAAAAGAAATTTTGAAATCGGTCCAGTAGTTTTTGAGCCTATTCAATACAAACATACAAAAATACAAAGGTTTCCTCTTTATAATATTAGTATAGATAGATTTAGTCAACAGAAGCTCTTAAATTTTTTCGTAACAAGTTACAAGCTACAAAGGCATTTATGGCTTTTTCGTACAAAACGAGACTGAACTTTTGTAATGCAAGGTTTATAATGTTTGATAAACAGGGCACAGGTGTCATGCTTCACATTTTATGGGTACAAATTGTATGCATTTCTTATAATATTTCTAGAATACTTGTTTCGACTTCGGTCCCTAAAGTCTCTGCCATAAACTACCACTAACATTTACTTCATATGTAATCGTATTATACTTAGTAAAATAACATGAAATTGTAATAGTTGTGAAAAATATTTTACTTACGTGTCTTGCTGCAGTTCGGTACACAGCATTTTCTATCAAGCGGCATCGTCGAAAGTAACCAAATCGAAATGAGAATCAGAGTCCAAAAAAGATAGCGTGGGTCAACAATAGAAAACAGGTCCGTCGGTGTCCAGGTAAAGCTTAGTCGCATAAAATTAAATATAAACGAATTAAAAACACACTAACTTCTCTAACAGATGGATAACGAATGTTTTTTTTTTAAATCGAGTGACAAGACGTGTCATTTAACAATGACCACTAGTGAAACGAAACGTAACAAGTTAACATGCATTAAATTCAAATTATAAGGTAATTATTAAAAATAGTTATAACTAACTTTATTTATTAAAAAATTTAATAATTTTTAAATGTAATAATTTTTACAGTCAAATTTGTCTATTTAATAGATATCATTTTCTGTCTTTTATTAACGACAAAGCTGCGTGAAATGAAACATGTAACGACTCTAGAGAAAAGGGATGCCAGCATAAAAAAATCTTTGGTATTGCCACTACAAATATTGTTGGCGCTCCCTATCGGTTGATGTACGAACTATATCAGTTCATACTTCCATAGTTTTGTTCGAAGCGAAAGCACCGTGGCGAGCAATTTGCTCTTATCCATTGAGGAGTTCTGTTCTCCATCTCCGAAGATATTCATCAGATCAGCACCAAATTTATATGGGACCACCTGCACAGTATACCCTTTCAAACAAAAAAAATCCAAATCGGTCCAGGCATGAGTCCAAGCGTCTTTGAGTACCTAATCGGAAACGTCGGAAACATAAAAAAAAAGATTCTGACAAATTGAGAACCTCCTTTATTTGAAGTCGGTTAAAAATGAAATAGTGTGACTACAACTGACAACAGGTAGGTAGTTAGACCTTATGTAAGAACTCGACATCGAATTTTGTTTTCGAAACTATAAAATCTCGTACTAGGCTAGAGGTATGCTGATACTGCAGCCTTAGTACGAGTTTGCACTTCTCGACAACGTTAATAGATTTCGAATGTTGAAAAAACATTCAGAATTTTCTCGTTTTAAGTTCAAGTTCGTTCATTGGTTTACAACTAGCGCCCCTTAGCGAAAACTGAAAAAAATCAGTAGTAGGTACTGTTAGTATAATTTTATAAGACCCTAAAACTGTTCATTGCATCCATTTTACTATGTTATATTATTTAGTATTTCGTTATTGGAAATCTATCAACGTTGTCTAGGGGTAGAGTAAACAATTATTTCAAATAAAATATTACATTAAATATTCCATTGTTTTTAATAAATCAAAATAAAGACATAACACCAAGAACTTATATGTTAACAATAACAATAAAATTATTTAGATATTAATTTGAATGTGGGGAGATCACAATGTTTCTTCTTAACGTGAAAACGTAATGATGTGTTGTACTTCGTAGCGAATGGACAGACTTCACATTTAAACCTCTTTTCTGTAGAATGCTTGTATTTATGCTGGACTAAATTGGCTGGTAGAATCGTGGCGTAGTCACATTGATCGCACATGTATCTCTTTTTGCCAGTCACATGGGCTTCTTCGTGATATCTTAGAATATATTTATTCATACTCTGGAATGGGCATTGTGAACATTGCAGCTTGACCCCTATGTCTGCATGTTTTCTCTTGTGCTTCTCCATGGCACGTTCGTAATAAGTTTTATATCTACAACCAGCAAAGTCACAGTGTAAAGTGGTTGCATTTTTATGTCTTAGCATATGTTGGGTCATACTTGTACGATTTGACGTTTCGAATTCACAAAATCTACACTGTATTGTTGTATCTGTGTGCTTTAATTTTATATGTTTCTGGATGTCTTGTTCTGGTACCATTTCTCCACATACTTGACACTGTGTGTCGGATTTCTTTCGATGGTTTTGCTCATAATGCAGCTTTAGTTGTTCCCAATTGTCATAATTGTCTGGACATTTATTGCATTGGAAGGTAGCTGGTATATCCATTTCTTCCTTTTTAACTTCTATTAAAGTCATAGCACCTATCTTATCGTTAGGTACTTTGTGCGCTACGTTGATATGTTTACACAATTCGAATTCGTCTGTGAACGTTTCCGTACACTGATCACATTTCTGTTTGCTCTGACCTTCATTGTAATTTGGATGTTTTAACAAAACATGGCGTCTATAACTCTCCTTCGCCCTAAATATTTTTTTACAAAATCGACAGGTGTACGACACTTTTAAATGGACTTTCATGTAGTGAGGTTTCAACTGACGTTTGTCGTGAAAACTTTCAGGACACATATCACAAAAAACAGTTTTCGGTGCATCAATTTTGTGGGTACACCGCAAGTGTTTACACAATCCCCCTCGGGATGCGAAAACTAAACCACAAACATGACATTCTTGAATCATTTTCTTATGAGTATGCCCAAGATACATCTCTCTAGTTTCGAAATGCTTTTCGCAAATGTCACAATATGTTTCTTTATCATGTTTCCGTCTAACGTGTCGTTTCAAACTCTCGACTTTATCATACGAGAGGTTACATATCACACATTTCAATCTAAAATCATCTTTTAACGCATTATGTTTCCTTCTCATGTGTAGTTTTAAGAAGTTTATTGACGAAAAAACAAGAGGACATTCTTTGCACATAACTTCTCCAGTTTCCTCGTTCTTACATTCCAATAAATCCTTCATTTCAGCTGTTTCACTGTTTTGTTTATCATTTTCTTCATCGCTTATCCGATGCTTTCTTTGCACATGCCTCGCGTAAGTTTCTCTTTTAGTAAATACTTTGGGGCAGAATGGACAGTTGTACCAAGTATCTAAAACCGGTTTGGGTACGTTTGAATGTTTTCTCTGCATATGGACTATTAAACTCCTGTGTTTATCGTACGTTAGTCCACATTCCTCGCAAACATGTTTGAAGGATTCTTCAAAGGACCCGTGTTTCCGCCTCATGTGCATACGCAATCTTGCAAATCCTTTGAAGACTAGAGCACATACATCGCAAGTTCTTTCCTCAGCATCGTCAGGTACTGCATTAGGTCCATGTTTTCTCTTTATATGAGCAACTAAACTGTTTTTCTGTTCATATGCCATACCACAATAATCACACATATGTTTAAAAGACTTTCTGTACACTTTATGCTTTCTTTTTTGATGCATTCTCAAAGTTTTCGGGCTTTGAAAGACTAGATGGCAGACTTTGCACACAAAGTTTGGTGCAGGTGCTGTATATCCTAAGACATTTTCGTCCGGGTTGTAACCTAGGAGGGTTTTCTCTTTAAGTATACTTTCGAAAGTTAAAAGAACTGCTTCATGGTTTTGGTCTTCGATTTTCACAGCCGGTTCTTGACTCTCCTCACTTTGAGGACCTTCTACCATTAAGCCATTGTGATTTGCGAACTGTAACAAAAAATAAACATTCTTATGCTAAAAACGATTGCAATATTATTCACCAAAAAGCTTATTTTGCAACTTTTGTTTCATTTAGAATATTGAATTTTTAATGGATCTTGTTTTCAAAGTTATGCAATGCTTTTTATTTCAATTGTTAGGGGGGTGCTGGCTGTTAATATATATGGACAAATTCAACATCGAATTTCGTTTTCGAAAACTTGTACTAAGGATACTTGCGATTTCATTCGAATTTTTGATAAACTTACATTTATTGTGTGACCAGCTTAATTTTAGTGCGAAATGTATGCAGATAAGGGTGGATTTATACTTATAACATGTAAATCAGTTTGATGCTGTACCATGCATACAAAATACTATAATTTTGATTTATGAGATATGACCATAATCATGATTTTGCACGCTACAAGTGTAAATTAAAAATTTATAACACCCCCGACAAGTGAAGGTTACAGTAACTAGAAAAGCGCTGATAACTTTCAAACGGATGAACCGATTTTATTGGATTATAGCTAAGAACACTCTCGATGAAGCCACCTTTCAAACAACAAAAAAACTAAATTAAAATTGGTTTATAGTTTAGGAGCTACGATGCCACAGACAGATACACAGATACACACGTCAAACTTATAACAACCCTCTTTTTGGGTGGGTTTTTTGGGTAAACGGATGGACCGTAAAAGCTAGCAGATAGATACTAGTAGACACACTTTCGCATTTATAATATTTATATGGAAGTATGGATTGTAACCTGTAGGTATAACAGGTAATGTGTGGCTTTCAAGAAATAAACGTTATTTCTTTGATTGTATGTATGGATGGAGATAGATTATACCCTGGATTAACAATTAGGCTACTTTTTATTCCAGGAAATCAATGAGTTCCGACGGGATTTTAAAAACCTATATCCAAGGGAACAACGTCACGGGCATCAGCTAGTATTAAATAAATAAAAATATTTTTTATTCAATAAGACTTTTACAAGTACTTTTGAATTGTCAAATGCATCTACCAGTGCACTGGTTCGGAATGCCTTTCCTACCGAGAAAAACCAGCAAGAAACTCGGCGGTTGCTCTTTCCAAAGATTTGATATACAATATTATACCATGTCTAAAAGTAATTGAAGTCCCGCGCATTGTTGGAAGGAGCTATTAAGTGTGCAATTTGTATCATTGGAACTGGTCACATGTTATAATATTATACTAGCCGATGCCCGCGACTTCGCCCGCGTGGATGTAGGTTTTTCGAAATCCTGTGGGAACTCTTTGATTTTCCGGGATAAAAAGTAGCCTATGTGCTAATCCAGTATATTATCTATCTCCATTCCACAGCCAAATCTGTCCGGTAGTTTTTGCGTGGAGGAGTAACAAACATACACACATACACACAAACTTTCGCCTTTATAATATTAGTGTTAAGTATGTCATTTCAAATACTCATCATCATGATCAACCCATCGCCGGCTCACTACTGAACACAGGTCTCTTAGAAAGAGAAGATTTCAGTTCAAATACTCACATCATTGAAATCCAATTCAACCTCAATATTCTCAACCTTGATATTAACTTCAGCTGGATCCAGAACTGATGGTTCATCCATATCCATCGCTGGATCGTAGACCGTCGTAGTTGGTAAGGAAACTTTTTGCTCAATGTCTTTGAACGGGTCCTCCATCATATCTTTCTTTTTCTTTTTCTTCTTCTTTTTCTTTACTTTGATTTCGTATGACATCGGTTCATCTGGTAGGAACGATGTCGGATCTTTTCTCCCGTCATCGTCTACTTTTTCTTTTTTTATATCGGGTTTCTCTTCTTTAACTTCCATCTTTGTTTTAATATTTAAGTCATATATTCAAAATTTATACATACACATTATATCTACACTAACCTGAAAAAAAAATTATTGTACTTAGTCAATGATATAATATATGAGTAGGTATATTTAAAAAATGGGCCAAGTGTGAGTTGGACTCTCACATGATGGGTTCCATACGTCACAATATGAAACACCATGTGCATAATTTTTTTGTATTTGCATGACAGCAATTTTTTTTATTACTTGTTAAGTTGCAGTGTGTATTTCTATTTCCCATAGGAAATAGGAATCAAAAACCATAATTCCCATCCCATTCCCATAGGAAATAGGAATCAAAAACCATAATTCCCATCCCATTCCCATAGGAAATAGGAATCAAAAACCATAATTCCCATCCCATTCCCATAGGAAATAGGAATGAAAAATCATAATAGGTAGAGACTAGAGAGTTGCAGTGTAACTCTCTAGTCTCTACCTATTGTAGGTTACACACATACTTATTTAAAAATAAATGTTTGAAAAAAGAAAAAAAAACCTTCACATCAAGACTGAATTGTGAATGTTGTTTATCTTATGTTGTGAGAAAAATAAAAACTAATTTTTACGAAGGAACTCCTGCCGTTTAATTATTTCATCATCAACGCACTGAGGATTCCTTTACCTATTATGGTTTTTGAGATATATGGTACAGCCTGCTGAGGGATAGACAGTGGAGGCTTAGTTAAGGTAATTCTGTTGGAACCTTTGGATATGAAATCCTGTACAGAAGTAGATATGTTACATAAATATCTAAAGTGAAGACTTAAAATAGGACACTTTATTCACATTAATAAATTGTATAGCTCTACCTCTTCTACTCTCATGCATTTTGTATTTTCTATCTTACTCATCACTGAGAATGGATTTTAAACACCCTGTAATTTGCAATAACTTATCTAGTGTATTAATATCAATGGATAATACAGAATACAGTATCTAGAACAAAGCACAAACTTTTAACTGTATTAAAAAGAGCAAGAATCCAGAGCTGAAAATCAAAATATTGTAAAAAACCAAGTATTTGTATTATTTTTAGCTTTTACTAGGCCTACATTCTCTACTTTTTAGTATTTTAGTATGAGCACTTTTATAAAATAAGTAAATATTCATATTAGGTACATCATAAAACTACTTTCCTATCTCAATAAAGTAATTAAAATTTAGTGCTTCAAGAACCCTATGTTATAATAAATATTCTTAGGATATCTTATAAGATACATCACTGTAAATACTTAGATAGGTCAGAGATAGATATTAAAGATACAAGAAAAGGGGCAATGCAACAGGATAAGATTATAAAAAATAACGCTATAAATAGTATGTATTTATACACATGGGCTTACTATGGTTATAAAATATACTACTTCATATAAAATGATGAAGGTTAAACAGCTACAAGCTGATAGTAATTAACATAATATTATATTATGTTCCACGGAATCATATAAGATGGCTTAAGATTCGAAGGTTCTTTATTATAGCGATATTGAAAATATACACGTCATTTGATCGTAAAACTCACCTTATTCTTTAATAAAAATTCTATCACCAAATTCACAACATAAGATACTATGGCCGTTTATTTATAACAATTAAAACCTATTGCACATTCAATTAAATATTAATCTATTCGTCCTCAACGCCTTTGTGGCGAAAATCAATAATTATATTTAAAAAAAATCATAATGAAAAATGAGCAATATGGATGTTGTTGACGTTTTTCAAGAGAATGTGAATTAGGGATTGCGCGATATATATCGATATGGTGAAACATCGATAATGACAAGTTTGAATTAATATCGATATTTTTAACAATATATCGTAATATCATTATAGGATAGAAGCACGTTCTTGGTTGCAATTAGGATATGGATAAGGATGGGGCCTTAAAAAATTGCCAATAAGAATCTTTGCGCAGCAACTTCAACATCGTCGGAGAGGCTTTTCTGAAGGACTGTCAAATATCAAATATTATACCAGAAATGAAACAGGATCATGAAAGAACTTGCTTATCTTATGGAAAACTACGAGACTTTTAGCCAAGTTATAGTCAAAATAATTATAGCTCAAGTGTTGGCAAGAGAAGTCCGAATCGTTATCTGTCAATACTTCCGAGTTCTAACGTTTAAATATTTTTCTTAGTTTATTTTTTTGTACTTTTTCATATACCTAATTATCACGAAAAATATAAATCTCTATTATTGTTTAAGAGTTCCATGCCTCAAAAAGAAAAAAGGGGTCCTTATAGGATCCCTCTTAACATATAGGTAGGGTACTTACCGTTGACCTAGAATCATGTTTGGCAGCTAGATAGGTCTTATAGCATACATAATACATATGGGGAAAAATCCTAAAACCGTGAATGTGTGTAAAAAAAATGTGTTTCAATTTTCAAAGTAAGATCCAAGATACCAACTGTGATATTATACGAAAGGGCTTTACCTGTACATTCTAAAACTGATTTTTATTTATTTTTATGCATCACAGTTTTTGATTAATCGTGCAAAATGTCGAAAAAACATGATTCTAGTAACGAATCCTCGGTGCGCGAGTCTGGCTCGCACTTGGCTGGTTTTTTAGAGTTATAAGTAACTGTCACACAAAACAGTTGATCATGATATTGAGCTATAAGTATTAATTATGAATTAAAATTAAAATGTTAAAAACCATTTAGATTTTGTGATCGCTAATATTGGAAAATCGATATCAGCTATCGATATCAATATCGATATTTTAACAATATCGTATCCCTAACGTGAAATGACGTTTATCGGCAAGTGTTGCTTTTTATTTTTTATTATAATTAATAATTATAAAAATATTCATGCCTTAATTTTTTATTTATTAAGAATAATACATGAATAATATTTTATGATTTATTTTATTTGTTCGCATTTTCAAAAAAATATTAGTTCAATAAAACTTATTTGACATGATCCGTCTATAAATGATTCCAAGTTGTCAAAACAAAATCTTTTCAAGTTTCCTTCAAATTCCTAACCTCAAAATAAATGTTTTATTTACATTTTAAAATGTGTTGAGTACAATTTAATAGTCAAAATGTTTAGAACTTTAAAATTCCTCCACGCGAGCCGTAATTTAAAGTTAATACAAACACATTTTCCCGTTCAAAAAAGACTGTTTCGTGCAACCACAGGTTCAGTATATTTTAACTCCTAAGTTAGGGCAATTACTATGTAAATACAACGTATTGTTGCTTTTCAGCCTTGAAACATGGTGAATACGAATGGCAGGACCCAAAATCGGAAGACGAAGTGTAAGTTACAAGCTTTTCAAATGATTTAAGTCAATGATTAGAATGATAAAAGTTTGATATGGATAAAGTTGGGTTCAATTATTAAAACATCGATGTAAATGAAATTATACTGAAGAGTTAATGGGGAATTTGCTAGCTTGCTCCATCCTAGGCCGCATCATTACTTATCGTTAGCTGAGATTATAGCCAATCGCTTGCAATACATTTCGTCATCATCACTCAAATCATTGCTGGGCCAGTACTGAGCACAGTATCCTCTCAGAGTGAGAAGAGTTTAGAGTCTAGACCATAGATCTGTGCTGATTAACAGACTTAACATCTTTGAGCACATAATGAAAAACTCTCAGACATGGAGTTTTCAGATTTCATTCAGGTCATATGAAGTCACTGTTTGTCTACTGTACTGTATGTTTGTCAGTACCTATTATTTAAATCTTGGGTCCATCAGCTAAATAGTGATTGTATACGCCTGCTAGTGTAGATAAAGCTAAGCTAAAATTTTTGTCCTAAGCTTAGTCAGTTAGTTAGTTAAGTTTTTAGGGCAGAGTGTACAAAATATTATAAATATTATAAAGGGATATCGTCAAAATTTTGAGATAGGATATGTTACCAGTTCAGGCACTAGTATTTCATGCATTGTTAGATTGAGTTGAAACTAAGTTGTTGACATTAGAACCATTAACATACAATTAAATATGTGTAACTCCTGCACATAAGGCATAAGATAGTAAAGCTAATAAAAATAAAATGTTATCTTTTCAGAGTAAACATAGTGTATATTGACAAAGATGGCAAGAAGACTAAAGTGAGAGGCAAAGTTGGTGATAATGTATTATATTTGGCGCATAGATATGGAATTGAGATGGAGGGTTAGTAATTAATACAAATTTTTCTCATTACTAGTGCTAAAAGACATTGCTTGCCTTTCATTATTCTAGGTCAACAGTAAAGTACCCTAATAGGTTTAGATTCTCTTGACGAGTTTTGATTCTTGACAGACAGACAGACAGACAGCAGAGTGGCATTAATAGAGCTCCATTTTACCCTTTCCTATAGCGCTAGTGCAATAAGGACACAAGAACAAAGTGTCTTCTAATAGAAACTCTTAACCATAAACTAAGTCAATGGACCAATTCTTAGGCATAAGTATGCTTATAAGTTTAGGTTAATATAATATTACTTATTAGCTTCGCTCCTAGGCCAGGTTGTATGTAATTTTAGTAGAATACTGCTAGAAATTTCAGCCAAATCCATCCAGTAGTTTTTGCGTGAAGGAGTAACACACACACACACGCACACACACACATACACACACACACACATACACACACACACACACACACACAAACTTTCGCCTTTATAATATTAGTGTGATGTTCACAGGTGCATGCGAAGCATCTCTAGCGTGTACAACGTGTCATGTGTATGTGCACGAGGCTTATGTGGACAAGTTGCAAGATCCAGAGGAGAAGGAAGATGATCTCTTGGACATGGCCCCGTTTTTGAAAGAAAACTCTAGATTAGGTTGGTAATCAAACTTGTCATGAAATTACTGACATTGCTAAACAAATTTATTATTAGACATGCTTGTGCCCACACTTTCGTCTGCTTGACTACACAAATTTCAACCCCTTACTCTTTACTTTTAAAGGCGAAAGTTTGTGTGTATGTGTGTGTGTATGTTTGTTGCAAAAACTACTGGACGGATTGGGCTGAAATTTGAAATGGAGACAGATTATACCCTGGATTAGCACATAGGCTACTTTTTATCCCAGAAATCCAAGAATTCCCACGAATGAAGTCGCAGGCATCAGCTAGTTCAATATAAATCAGTATTCAGTAAATAGAATCACAGAACAAATACTATGCTTGGCCGATAGAATAGAATTTATTTTATTTGCATAATGTGTGTATAAAAGATGATGATATGATTCTTTATTCCATGAATAGAATAGTTGTTTTTTCTTCAAATTAACTTTCTTTTGAATCTTAAAGTGAATCTACATAGAATATATGGATATAAATGGATTAACTACTTCTACTACTGAACTACTACTGAACTTACTACTTACTACTACTACTACTTACTACTACTGAAATTACTACTGAATCTTAATTTAGTTTATTTTTGTTTTCCAGGCTGTCAAATCACGTTAACAAAAGACTTGGAAGGAATGGAGCTGACATTACCAAAGGCAACAAGAAATTTCTACGTTGATGGACACAAACCAGCACCACATTGATTTGTAGTTACCATAGACCTAGTAGTTTGAGCCGAACATTGATATGACTTCATGTCAGTCAGTCAGTTTCTCTTTTTATATTTACACATAAGTTAGTGTTTTCGCACAGATTCAGTGAAGTTAAACAATATGTTCTGCTTTTATGGCACCCCATCTTAAGTGTTAAATTGTTTTATTGTAATTAAGTGCAATATGGTTACTATCTCGAAATATTGTATATAGTTACTTAATTATACTTGTAGTATAGTAATTATAATCAAAATTGTATTACTAATATTAGCTTAAAACTATGTATTAAAGTGTAAATAAAAAAAAGCTTTTATTTTTTCCATTATCTTTTTATTCTTACAAAATTTCTTAAATGACTGTCTAAATGTTTTTGTAATGATTGTTTATATACAGTACTATAGCTACATTTGTCACAAAAAAGCATATTTTCTTTTGGATAGTGTTTTAACTGATGACTTCTTAACGCTGACTTTGCAGCACTCCGATAGTCACAATTCTTAAAGTTGCATAAATACGGTTTATCGTTCGTGTGAATACGTTCATGTATTCTTAAATTCGGTGAATAATTAGTCTTGTAATCACAGAATTTACAAATTAATGCTTTATTTTCGTTATGAGTGTTGCTATGCTGTTGGTAATGTGATTTTTTTAATGTACGGTATCCACATATTTTACAAGCGTATGTTGTTTTATTTCCTTTTTGGTGCTTCATATAAATATGTTCTAGTAAATCTTCAGAGGTATTAAACGTAGCATTACAATGCATACAAGATGTCTCTACTGAATTCATAGAATGGTTGTTTATGTGCAATTTTAGATCGGCTAAGTCTTTGAATTGTTTTTTACAAATATGACAAACATGCTTACAATTTCTCTTATTATTTAGTATTGTTTTAGATAATGTTTTAGCTTCCTCTGGGTGTTTTTTCTTAACATGATGTCGTAAAGTCTGAATTGTTGAATATCTTAGTTCACAGTATTTACATAAAAGTTTTCCATTATCATCCTTTGATTGGAACCATGTTCTAGGATTTTCTTGGGTTTTCTGAAAGTATCAAAAATAATAATATGATATTTTATTATTTAAAAGGTACAAAAATCACTTTACATAATTATTAAAGCCAGCCTGCAACAGATTTTATTGAAATTTTTAACTTACAGGTAAAAAGTAATTTTTTTTCTTGAAGATTGTTTCTGCAATTATTATTAAACAATTATTAATGCTTGAATCTACTCTTTTAAACCCATCTGAGTTACTAGCTAATACCCTAATGCATAGATTCAGTTTTTTTTAATTCCACTGGCTTGGTTTAATTTATAGGGACCAAAAGTAGCCTATAATCACCTTTAGATCTTTGACTATAATCATGCAACATTCATGTTGATCCCTTGCAACATGGTTGAAGGACCAACCAACAAATACTTTTGTATTTCTAATATTATATGGGAAGTGATTTGATTTTCATCTTAGATACATTATATAGAGGAAAGATTTGTTATTTTATATGAAAGTAACATGTTCATTAAACTGTGAACCTACTGAACCAATTTCAAGATAATTTTTTCACCATTAGAAAGCTCCACTACCCAGAAATAGCTATATGTTACATAATTATTATAGGTCATAATAAATTTCACCCAAGCAAAGCCAGGTGGATCAGTTAGTAGTAAATAAAGAGAAAAAGTTACCAGATCAGTTTGATTTTCTAGCTTGGAAGAATTATGCACATTTGGCTGTAAGATTCTTTTTTCATCATCAGAGACTGTAGATTCCTCACATTGGTCTTCAGTCTGAAACCAAATTTCAATAATAAGTGGTGAAAATAGACCAAGTTGTGGGTACAAAGGTCCTGAGTCCATGAATCTACTGAGGATGGTCACAGAGGAAGTTTTCACACTAGTATTATAAAGGCGAAAGTTTGTATGTGTGTGTGTGTATGTTTGTTACTCCTTCACGCAAAAACCACTGGACGGATTTGGCTGAAATTCGGAATGGAGATAAATAATATCCTGGATTAGCACATAGGCTACTTTTTATCCCGGAAAACCAAAGAGTTCCCACGGGATTTCGAAAACCCTAAATCCACGCGGGTGTCAGCTAGTAGTGAATAAAAATCTCGTTTATCCCGATTCATTCCCCTAGTAAGTAAATGGGGTATCTCTTGAAGATTTTCTCCTCATTAGAGAAAGGTCCAGTTTACCTCATGAATACCTTCACTCACTCCATCTTTAAAAGATTTGGAATATATTAATTCCACGCGATAGAACTTATGGACTGCTATGCCTGGTATTTTCAGTTACAAAACTGTTATTAAGAAAAAGAAACGAAAATATAGGAGTATTCACATCACAGTACATCCATGAAATATACCATACCGTAAGGCTCTGACAACTTCGATTATCTTCGCGTAAAGGATCACTTTCAAAACTTTCGTTATATTCTATTTTGATTTCTAGCTCTTCGATATCCATTATAGAGTCAATTACAGCATAATTTATGCAAAATTGTAATTTGAAAAGTTGGTAAACAAAACATTTTTATTTTGACGTTTTTGCGCGTTTGATATGGCGTTTGACTTTGACATAACAAGTCCATGAGCTTTTTTTTAAGCGTTCAGCTTTGCAATTGATTACTTTGTATTAAAATGAGGCAGCACCCTAGCATTATTGTAATAAAATGTTTAATTCAGTGTCACCAATTTAATTCTTATTTATTAATTGAGTTTAAATAGCAATGCTTTATAATCTGTCACATATACTGACATAATTCTATGGTAGCGTTCCTTTGTTTGCCATTCGTTCGTCTCTTGCTACAATACATTCGTTCTTTCAGTCTGCTCTCAACCTCTGAAGGAGGTGGTTTACTCGTTTTTGGCAATAGCTTATCGCGTTACGGTGTGATTTGTGTTTGTATTGTGGTGTACAATGGCTTACAACGGTGGTGGTGGCAAGAGACTGTGCAGCGGGACTGATTTGGACGTGGAAAGGGTAATTTTTTTAATCTTTAACTTCCAACGTACACATAAACGAAAATGGCCGTGTTTTGTCTTGGATCCTTCCGTCATGTTTTACCGATACACGTAACGATTACCTATCACAGTCTGCTATGCATTGTGACGAATTTACGCCTGTTTCGTGATTATTGAAAAGATTTCCAATTCGTCTTAATACACGCTACGTTGTTGATTTCGGAAAATTTTAGGTTACAATATTGACAGGTGACAAACTTACAAAGGTATTTTATTATGACGCTTCGGTTTGTGTTTTGGTTGCAGAAAAAAAAAGCTTCTTTTTAATGTCGGGATCGCTGGGCTGAACGAAAATAGTCCGGTTTCAGGCTGTCAATTATTGTGATTGACATGTTTCGGTCGTTAGGCGCGGCGTGCCGGCGGGAAAATTCTTTACTTTCGAATTAAATTCGGTAACAATGCCTTTATAAAGGCTTGGGTAATGAATATTGTGCTCCTGTTATTATCTCTATATACTTTTATATATGTAGCCATTGTTAAATTTAATTAAAAAATAAATTGATCCTATGTTGCTTGTTTCAATTTCCTTGCCTTGTCTAATTTATGCGTTTATGTATTCATCAGTATAACTGTCCATTTGTCTACTTTACATCTTTAACTGTCCATAAATGTCTATTCTGAGTTATTCACCCAGTTGGGTTAATATAATAACTCACCCATAGAATATAAAAATGAACATGTTACATTGTAATACATAGCAATCAAGAACCCTTGTGAAATGCCTTCTAAATGGTATTGAATTACATTATGTTAGACACCAATTTGTTTGCCATAATAAAACCTGTTAATACTTAATAGGCAATGATTGATAAAATATTAATTAAGTCAACTGTTTAAGTACAAATCTATTGGACTGATTGCCAATGATTTGCTGTCATACATTGAGGGGTTTCATGCTCGAGCTCTGAAACTATTCATCATATCTTCACTAAATTTTCATGAGACCTATTAAACGAGACAACTTTTGTAGAGAAAAAAGAATTATCAAAATAGCTTGAGATTTGATCGAGTTATGGAGTAACATCAAGAAAAATCATCATTGCTTGCCTTGAACAATCCTTACTGATGTTCGGGATTAAAACTATCCCGTATAATGACCTAGAGTATTCCCCTATTTAGGTACAGCAAGTTGTTTTAAAATCAGTTCAGTAACTTCATCTTGAAGCGTGTACAGAACAGACATAAATTAAAAAAAAACTGTTTTGGGCTCTATATTACAAGCAAATATAACAAAACTCTATATAACAAAGTCACCTCAATCAAAATTTTCAAAATATATTTCATATGATCAAGCCATTTCTGGCCCACTACTGAGAACTGCCACGCTGGCCCAGTGTAACAAAATGCAGGATATTTCTTAATATCTAGTCCTAACCATCTAGTAATAACCAAAGTGTTAAAATAAACACAAATACTGTGGCTAATTCTGATGTACACAAACTCTAGACTAAATTGACAGGTTTAAATCTAATGCTATCCCTTTCTGCAAGCAGCATCAAGAAAGGGATAGCAACAAATTTAGACCTGTCGATATCAATGGAAGAGTGCTTTTAAAACATATTTACTTATGGATGTAGGATAGTTAAGTAGCCCTTTACTTTTTAGGGTTCTATCCTCAAAAGGAAAAACGGAACCCTTATAGGATCACTTTGTTGTCTGTCCGTCTGTCTGTAGTGTCTGTTAAGAAAACTTATAGGGTACTTCCCGTTCACCTAGAATCTTGAAAAGCAGGTAGGAAGGTTTTATAGCACAAGTAAAGGAAAAAATCTGAAAACCGTGAATTTGTGGTTACATCACAAAAAAATTAAAATGTGTTCATCAACAAATAAATTAGTATTTTCAATTTTCAAAGTAAATAACTATATCATATGAAAGGGCCTTACCTGTATTCTAAAACAGATTTCTATTTATTTTTATGCATAATAGTTTTTGATTTATCATGAAAAATGTTGGAAAAAATACCCTAGTATGGAACCCTCACTGCGCGAGTCTGACTCGCACTTGGCCGGTTTTTTTAAAAAATTCAATTTCAATTTGTACTAATAACTACTTATATTATGAAGTAAAAACTTATTTCCATGCTTCTTTGTTAAAGTAGCGCTGCCCGGCACCTCGCGGATATGAAAGCCGAACTGAACAAGGTGTACAGACTGTAGTTCAGTTCAGTTGAATGGAATGAGTGTTGGAGTTCGCGATATGTAATAATACGTAGTACGTAGGATCACTGATTGCCGGGACATCGAGGAATTGCGGGACATTCAATTTTGAACCTTAAACACAGGTGATTTCACAACAAAAGGGCTAACGATGCATTACACCCGATCGGGAAGGTTCCTGAAACATAATAGAAGCTATTTAGACGGTCGTATATCAATGTTTAACCTAGAGAAAGATCTAAAAATCACTTGTGTGCTCTTGCCTTAATGTCGGATAATTTAGTAATAAGACGTTTCCGCTATTCGACACTAGGATCTCCACTTAGACAATAGAAGAGGAAGAAAGATGAACTCTTAACGTTAGAGCAAGACAACACGTCTGTCAGAAAGATCTTGAACACAGACAAATAACTCCGAAGGATATTCGAAATTGGAACGGAGTATTTCAAATCTAAATTCGTAGCAGAGGGTATAAAAGAGGAGGATCACAGCACCAGTCAGTTGAGTTGAGAGGACTCAAGCGAAACACGAAGCAAGAAGAGTCATTTGAGTAGACTTAGTAAACTAAGCAGGAAGAAATGAAGAACGGAGTTCTAGTAGTCCTAGTGCGCGTGTTGAAGTGAGCGTGGCACGTGAACCCCGAATCTTGTAACCGTAGCTGACGTCATTAAATAAAGGCACTAACTTTACCAGCGTGTGTTATTTCCAACCTCGACCCCCAAGTTGTTATTTTACATTACAGTCCAGTCCAGGCCTGGAATAAAGCGATTACTGACCGGGTTATATTCCAATATTCCATTACAGTCCTCTTGGAACCGGGACAGCAGTGTGAAACTGTCCGGCAATTTCCATTACAGTCCTCTTGGAAATTGCTGGCGATAAATGCGAAAGTGTGTCTGTCTGTCTGTCTGCTACGTTTTCACGGCCCAACCGCTGAACCGATTTTAATGTTTGGTACAGACTTGGGATACATCCCGGGGAAGGACATAGGCTACCTAGTAGAGATTGCTCTATAAGGCCACCTTTGCACACAATTGTTTTTTTTCTGTTTTCTTCCTTTTGTGTTGTGTTCCTTTACATGTTATGGTGTGCAATAAAGATTTCATCTATCTATCTATAGGCTACTTTTTATCCCGGAAAATCAAAGAGTTCCTATGGGGTTTTAAAAAACCGAAATTGCCGCGGGAATCCTCTAGTATTAAGTACTCGAGGATGCCGGCGACTTCTTCCGCGTGGATTTAGGTTTTTAAAGATCCCGTGGGGACTGTTTAATTTTTCGGGATAAAAAGTTGCTAAGTATGTCAATTACAGGGACGCTACCTCGGTACCTTGCATACAAATCGGTTACACGGGTGGGCCTTTAAGAATCCCCCGTGTACTCTTTGACTTTCCCGGATAAAAGGTAGCCTATGTCCTTCCCCGGGATGTAAGCTAACTCTGTACCAAATTTTCGCCATTTATTGGCCTTCGCCATGAAAAGGTAGCAGACAGACAGACAGACTTTCGCATTTATAATATTAGTAAGTATGGAAGTATGGACTGTACCGCATGTCCATTGTCACTTGGCCACATGTCACAGTGAATCAGCCAATGGGCTCGGAGTGGAGTTGGCGCGCGGCTAGCCACGCCCCCCCGCGTGCGCGTGAGTCATGCATACCGGCATACGTTGTCACATGTCATGTGGAACGGAAAGTACCTGTGTCTGTGACAAATAACACTCGACCAACGTTCTAACTCACTATCCATACTTACGATCTAAATATATTTATAATAATCGGTCTAATAAGAAAACTAGAAAAGAGCCGATAACTTTCAAACGGCTGAACCGATTTTCTTGGATTATAGCTAAGAACACTCTCGATCAAGCCACTTTACAAACAAAAACAAACTAAATTAAAATTGGTTCATTCGTTTAGGAGCTTCGATGCCACAGCCAGATACACAGATACACACGTCAAACTTATAACACCTCTCTATTTGGGTCGAGGGTTAAAAAGAAAAAACTGACTGACTGCTATCAACGCACAGCTCAAACTACTGGACGGATCGGGCTGAAATTCGGCACGCAGATGGTGTAGACATCCGCTAAGAAAGAATTTTTGAAAATTCAAGCCCTAAAATAGGGGTGTATTTGTGTACTCGGGAGAAGTCGTGGCAATAAGCTAGTAATATTATAAATGCGAAAGTGTGTTTGTCTGTCTATCTACTAGCTTTTTACAACCCAACAGTTTAACCGATTTTGATAAAATTTGCTTGCATCTTTGTTGGTTTAGGTGTTTTAAATACCGTGATAAAAAGTTGCCTAAGTCAATTTCCGAGACCCAAGCTACCTATGTTTATATCGGTCGTCGGTCGGTACCGTTGCTCCGTCGCGACGTGATTGGAGAACAAACCAAGCAAGAAACATTTTCGCATTTATAATACGGCCGTATCTCTTTCGTTCAATTTAGTTTACATTAAACTGTCAAGACCTTGCTTTTGTTTATTTATCGTAATTCGTAATGTCGTAATAATTCATAGACATGTCTAAATACTATCTTACACAAATTGGTAGAAAATAGCGCTTAGGAATACCAATAACTGTGTTATAATAATAACTCGTAAATATATAATTACGAAGGACGGAGTTCCTGTTATAGAATAAGCTACGTGGGTAGGAGATTCTTGTTAAATGAATGATCAAAGATTAATTTTATACCTATACGCGCTTGTATGAGTAGTTAGGTACTTACTTATTAATTTCTGTTTCATTTCAAGATTCATATTGATAAACGCTTTGTATTTGAATTTCCGTGCAAGTATTTTTATACACATGTGGGTAGAAATAAATAAAATAAATAAAGTTTATTAAATTATAACACATTTTAATTTTCATTGCGGCCATTTCGAAATTTTCATTATTTTCATGGCGGCCATTTCGAAATTTTCATACTTCGTTGACATAGCGGCAATAGAAATACTCATTCTGTGAAAATTTCAACTCTTTATCTTTTACGGTTCACGAGATACAGCCCGCTGACAGACAGACAGACAGACAGACAGACGGACGGATGTACTGACGGCGGCGGCGAAGGCTTGGTAATGGGTTCCCGTTGGCACCTTTCGAGTACGGAACTCTAAAAAAGCAGAAATCGTCCAATCAAATAACGCCAATAAATCTGTGAACTGTTGCGTGATATTCGAGTACTGACCTATTTCTGATATTAGAGGTAGCGAATAGACGGATAGACAAATACCTATAAATTGTATACATGTATAACGTACACGTTTCCATTATGTCCCGCGGATGGAATTTCTGAAAATAATTTGTTAGTGTTATGTGTTATCTACGTTATAAATTACCTATAAAAATAGCGGTTGGGGTCCCAAAGTGCATGTGCAGCGTTATGTAATCCTACATTTGACGCTAGGTAAATAAATAAATATATTTTTTATTACATTCCACTTTTACTGAGCTATGAAAGACTATACCTTTGATTTCACATCACCCCTTGCCTAATATTGGACAGATGTCGATTCAGGATCAAAACCGACCTTCAGGCTCAAAATGTTGAATCCCAAAAGTAAGCTTTTAACAGAAAAAACGCCCAACTGCGAGTGGGACTCACGCACCGAGGGTTCCGTACAAAGTTGTAGGTATGTAAATAGTTCTCTAACGAAAAGAAAAATATAATTCAACACTTTAGGACTCAACATTTTGCAAATTCAACATTAAAAGAATTCATCATTTTGGACCTTAAGGAAAACCGAAAGGTTTCTCACTGTCCACTTTGACGAAACGACAAAATAACCGTCCCGTCTAACCATGTGAAGTGGGAACTGAGGTATGATGTCTTATTTTAGCTTCGCATTTGCTTCCATTTGTCTTATTAATGGCACACGCTTGATGCCTGTCCGTCTCACAACGTGGGTATACGCTTTCACTGTATATAATCTATGTACGAGTATAATATATTACTAGCTTTGCCTGTGACTTCGTCCGCGCACCATAGGGACGGTGCCTACTAGTCAAATCAGCAACTTTTTATCAAACGTCAAAACGCTCGCTTAGTCAGGGAGCTTGTATACAAGTGCAAATTAAAAATTTATAACACCCCCGACAAGCGAAGGTTACAGTAACTAGAAAAGAGCTGATAACTTTCAAACGGCTGAACCGATTTTCTTGGATTATAGCTAAGAACACTCGATCAAGCCACCTTTCAAACAAAAAAAAAAACTAAATTAAAATCGGTTCATTCGTTTAGGAGCTACGATGCCACAGACAGATACCCAGATACACACGTCAAACTTTTAACACCCCTGTTTTGAGTCGGGGGTTAAAAATACATAGACGTGAATTCCGTTTTTTATAGGTACAAATATAGATACCTATATGGACCTATAAGCTATGGGTCATTGAGTACATATGTAGGTATAGAGCGAGTATATCGCTCACGCGCCTTTATGCCAAGTGTAAGTAGTTGTTCTATACATATTAACTTATAGATATCGCGGCAGAGTCCGTTGGATAGTGATGCGCCATGATTTTAACGTGAAGTTTTACCAATGAAGTTATCGTACCTACATTAGTAATTCCTATCTTAAGATATAAACTAAATATTTTTTTGTAAACTTACTTGTGAAAATAAAACCAAATACTTATTATATTTATTTTGCGTCCGTCGATAAATAAAATAAACGTTCTTGTTTCGGAAACTGGCATTTTTATTCGAACCCCATAAAAGTAACAAAGGGTTAATTCGAAATGCTGGCTGAGGTCTTGTTATTTTTACTTGTTAATATTATGGTAATAATTTTCTTATCATCTTATCATTAGTGATATCGTGGAAACACGTCATACCTACATATTACGCAGTGTCTACTCATAAGTGCCTAACTTTCATCTTTCATAGTGCCCTATAACTCTGCTCGTCAAGTCGGCACTGTGGACCGATATTTTCAAAATCGAAATCTGGGAAAAAGTGGCCACCATTTTGATTTTCCTCTATTTTTAGGCCGCAAAATCGATATCTGAGGCGTCCTGTGATCATAAGAGAGGAAACTGTTTTTAAAATTAGAAAAAATAGCCACCATTCAAAATGCGTATAAACTTCACTTCTGACGGGCGTCCCCAAACACCTGAATTTTTAATTAGGAGATTTATAAAACAGGAGTATGCACAGTTAGAATATAAAATAATTTTTATTAATCTTTTTTATAGCAGAATAAAACAGGGATATACTTAATATTATAATAATATACACTCATATTTATTAATCTTTTTTGTAGCAGAATAAAACACAAGGACATACTTAACTATAATACACAATAATATTTAAAAATCAAACGCAAATAAAAACTAAATCACAGTTTTACGTTCTATTGTATCCTCGCAAATTATCCTCTATTTAAATAAAATTACGAAATTTGGAAAATGAGTTGTCCAAAAATGGTTAAAAAAAATTAATAATGGTTAAAAATTATTATTATTATTATTAATATTATAAATGCGAAAGTTTGTGAGGATGGATGTATGGATGGATGGATGGATGGATGGATGGATGTTTGTTACTCTTTAACGCAACAACGCATGAACCGTTTTGGCTGAAATTTGGCACAGAGATAGATTATAGTCTGGAATAACACATAGGCTACTTTTTATCCCGGAAAATTACAGAGTTCCCACGGGAATTTAAAAAACCTTAGTCCACGCGTACGAAGTCGCGGGCATCCTCTAGTATAATATAATGCAGTTCATTCCTAATAAACTATTGACCCTTGAAATGTGTTAATTTATTGTACATTTGCCTTTTAGTTTGTTTAATTGCAGTTTTACGTACTAGATATTTTATCCTTATATCTATATATTTTTCAATCACTGCTCGCAACAAATGAATTAAGTGATTACTGCAAGGCGATTGATAAAATATGTGTTCACGAAGAGAATTAAAAATATTTTTTCCTATAAACAGTTTTAAGGTCTCAGTGACTAAACCAAGGGTCTTGAAATTACCTGTCTTTTTGAGTGATATGGTTTTCCTAATCGTCATTTCCGCTTGTATACAAATGTTTATTACATCATTTGATGGATAATGAAGTCCACCTCTGTCTTTCAATATAATAAATTTATGATAATGGCCTTTTTCGTTCGATACAAGTGCATTTCGACATTCCTTACAATTAATTTTATTTAGCAAAAATCTGACTACATAGCCAACTATGTAAGAAATTACTTGCTTGGATGGCTCAGATAACATACTCTCAGGTAATCCAAAATCTTCTTCACAATCAGTCATAAATTGCGAGTCTGTCATATCTCTAACAATTTCATCTTCTTGAGATCTATTTCCTCTGGTTGTTAAATTTATATGGTCAACAGATGAAGAACAATGTAATAACATTATGTTTTCTAAAGGGAAGCAGTTCCCTTTAGATGTTTTTCTTAACTCCATATGAGTTAAGAGTTTTTTATAAATTGCTTTAAATTGTAGAGCAGACGGGTTGTTGTTAAATCCTCCATGTGATCGGATTGCTGAAAACAGCAATTCTATGTGATCCTGGCTTATCTTATACATGGGAATGAATTTTAAGCTTTTTTCTTCGTCGACCAGTCTCAAATATAATTGTTTCATACTAGCGATGCAAATGCAAAATCCTAAGAAACCTACTTTGTTTTTACTGTATATGAGTTTTTTATCATCAACTGTAACCAAATTTTGTAAATATTCAAATGTAGAATCTAAAAAAGCAAAGTATTTATGTCTGTTTTTTTCATTTATTGGCATTTTGTAATCTATATCAGGGAATTTGTGAGAATTAAAAATGTCAAATAAATTATTTATTATTTGTGTAAATTGAACAGTAGCCTCAGAATTTTCAAAGTTATGGAGACGTAGTTCTTTGTCGCAAAATTCCAAAGCCTTGGAAACTCTGTTGCTAAAAAGCTGAACAGCCAGTTTTACTTTCATTTTTTGAGTTTCAAATGATATGTGGCGAGACGTTAATTTATTTGAAAAATTGAACGCTTCTTGCTCCTGAAACGCATTCAAATCTAAATAATATTGCCATTTTATTTGTCCACCGTCAGCATTTTTAAAAACTTTTTTACTTTGTAAAGTGTTTCTTATTAGTTTTACCATGTGACATGGATCTAAAAATATTACCACTTTTTGGCCTGTAACAGGATGTGGAAACGACGTTACAAAATTTTCATGTTGGTCAAAGCGACATCCAAGCAGCTTTGACATGGCAATGTTGGATGGGCAACCATCAAATGTTACTGAAGCAACTTCAATGCCGGCTTCTTGACAGTTTGCTAAGCACATTTTTACTAAATTTGCTTTTTGTTCGGCTGTTACTCCGTTGACAAAAAAATAGGCTACCGGTAATTTCCAACTATCATTTATAGCCACCAATAAAAAAACTAAAGCCTGGGTGGCTAGCTCAGTGACATTACCACTTACTTTTGCGCCAAAGTCAACGTAACCATGTAAAGATTTGCCATCGTATTCTTCTAATTGTCTTATGGCCATTTCGTCGAATACGAGACTGCAGATAATTTTTTTATCCGATTTTTGAGATTTCTCTCGTAAAACTCTAAAAGCTTCCTCAGTGAAACCCGGAGAAGCATTAATATTGCTATACCATTTTCTAATCGTACTGGGATGGGGAAGACAAGTATTAAATGTATCTCGTACATAAGCATATGCCTTAGGCGAATAAAAATGCAAAGTCAGTGCAAATGCACGAAGACTGGGGGAATATTTTTTGCTTTTATGGTACATTCTTTTGAAAAGCTCGGCAGCAGATGGACTACATATTTCAAGAATATCGTTATGTTCTTGAGTTATTAATTGTTTTTCGCGAAGGTGAGTTAGCATTTGTTTCAAAGACGCTATTTTCTTTTTTAAACGACTTCGTTGGACATAGAGAGCATTGCAACGTAATCGCCGTCGTTTAGCAATTTCACTTAGATAGATGATACGACGCTTTAATTTACGCTTTCTTGGCGTGTCACCGGGGTTAAGAGTGCAGTCGTAATTAGCGCTTGCCTCTTCACCCGTAGTTTGACTGGTAGAAGGATTCTCACTCATAGCCACACAATCTTGATCCTAAAATAAGAATAAAAACGTTATATTTTATTAGGTTAAGATTCAGGTTAACTTTTGATTGACTACTAAACAAAAATGTTTTTATGTGATCAAAAATCAGTTAAAGTTTAATTTTACATAATTAGCACTTGCCTCATCACCCGTAGTTTGGCTCGTAGAAGGCACCACATTGACTTGGTCTGTAGAAAGTGTCATTTTTTCACTCATAGTCACACAATCTTGAACCTGAAACAAGAATAAAAATGTTATATTTCATTAGGTTACGATTAAGGTTAAATTTTGATTGAATACTATAAAAAAATGTTTTTTGTGTGATCAAAAATCAATTATAATTTATTTTTAGTACTTATTTGTATATAGTTCAGTAAAATCTTACTTCAAGGTGAAGTTCTGGTATAGCTCCTTCAACCAGCTTGCGAAGTCCACGCTTTGTTTCTGAAATGGACGAAGGACTAAAATGTATGGAGCATACGGCACTTCTGATATTAGGCTCCCAGTTACGCCTTTTTATCGCTTTGACCCATTTATTTGCCATTTCACGGCTTTTCGGAAATCTGGAATTCAAGTAATTAATCGAATTAATTGTAATTTTTAATTGATAAAGTTTGTACTTGGTACCTACAAAACCAATTCACAATCGGCCGATACTCACTCTCTTAGTATTATAATACTACTTACACACTATTACTTACAGGTAAAATAATAATACTTTCAACAAATAATAATTAATTGATGTATAAAAAATAATCTGCTTGTTTTTAATTCTAACGTAATTAATTACAATAGAATAAAAATTTAAATTATTTCTTGTTACAAGTCGATACCACGAGTCGATAAAATATTTGGATCGAGCTACGCACAACACTCGTGTCGAGGGGAAGCGGGCGGCGCGGCTTCGCAAGCGGAGTACACCTGCCCGCGCGCCTGCCCGCTACCCGTTTACACCTTGAGTAAATTCATAAAAATATTAAAGTTATACAACTTACCGATGATAAGAAATATCATTGTTTATTTTATTTTGCCTCCGTGAATCATTGCTACAACTTGGAACTGCACATCTAACCATATTTCTCGTTAAATAAAGAAAATCCGTCGGGAATCCTCGCGAGAAACATTCATCGCTCGCGACACTGTGTTACTAGTTCTGCGATCGGTGTGATTTTGAGTCCGTTCTAACGTCTGCCAACAGTTCATACTTGCGTGCGATCACTCTATACCTACATAAGTACTCAATGCTATGGGTCTACTTTAATAACCTCATACGAACTCAGTTTTACTAGTGAATGCTATTACTACTTTTGGAAGTTAATTATGGACCCCTAGGGAACGCGTTATGATGAAATTAACGTACCTAATACACCAATTTGGGTTGATTAAAATTGACAGTACCTAAGTAATTGGGTACATTTTTTGACAGCCAATTTGTTAAGTAAGAATTTCAAGGATGCTAATTTGAATTCAGGTGACCCTCTTTTCCCAAATTGAATTGAAATCAGCGTGTTTTTTTAAAGAATATTAGCCATGCTAATCATGACTAATACTCCCCTTTCCCCTCCAATTAAGCGTAAAGCTTGTGCTAGGAATGGGTACGACAATAGTGCAACGGGTGGGGTTTGAACCGCCGACCTTTCGAAATTCAGTGCGCTCCTCAACCGTTGAGCTATCGAGGCTCAAAACCATATCCATTTGAACCGACTTGAACCTTTGAACCATATCTATGGTTTGAACCGGTGCGTTACACGTCCACTGTTGGACGAAGGTCTCTTCCAGGCCGTCGCCAAGGTCTGCATTCGTACGTAGTCGAAATTCCACGGACACATAGCGAGCGATTTGCCTCCTCGTTTCTAATTTGAACCGCAAGGATATGAAACGCTGTTCCGGCATCAGATTTTCCAATTTTCATATGTGTACCTTCAAGTCAAGAATGAATAGGCATCTTCTAGGCAAGCGCGCTCTATCTTAGGCAGCATCATCACTTGCCAGCAAGTGTGACTACAGCCAAGTGCTAGTCTATAAATAAATAAAAAGCTCTTCACAGAATACCCTTGTATGAACTGTATCCTTAAATAGTATCATTTCTTACATAGCTCAATCAGTCATACAACGTACATTTTATACCAGGTTTGATTACAAGGCCTAAAAGTGCCGTATATCAAACGATTAGGCGACTAAAACAAGATTGACCCAATTTGGGCTGGATTTTTAACCCCCGACCCAAAAAGAGGGGTGTTATAAGTTTAACGTGTGTATCTGTGTATCTGTGTGTCTGTGTATCTGTGTATCTGTGTATCTGTCTGTGGCATCGTAGCGCCTAAACGAATGAACCGATTTTAATTTAGTTTTTTTTGTTTAAAAAGTGGCTTGATCGAGAGTGTTCTTAGCTATAATCCAAAAAAATTGGTTCAGCCGTTTAAGAGTTATCAGCTCTTTTCTAGTTTTCTTGTAGAAAAGAAGGTTACATAACCGTTAGGTTCATAATATTATGTCAATTGACAAATGTCCAGCTGTCAAGATAGACGTTGCCTAGATATACATAATTATTTATTTGAAAATGATTTGTCGGGGGTGTTGAAAATTTTTAATTTACACTTGTATACTATAATATTACGAGTATGTCATCGGAAAACGATAATCCAAGTACGGCTTTTTTATTTTACCGAAATTGATACGTAGTGACTCCAATCTAAGGCGTTTTGTAGATGGAGCAACTTCAGTTGAAGAAACTGTCAACTTTTGTAGTTTGATAAATAATTTATTGTTAGTGTGATAGGTTGCTACTCAGCATGAGTCTCCTACTCATGCTCAGTAGTGGGCCGGCGATTGATTGTCACATCACACTAATATTATAAAGGCGAAAGTTTGTATGTGTGTGTGTGTGTGTGTATGTTTGTTACTCCTTCACGCAAAAACTACTGGGCGCATTTGGCTGAAATTTGGAATGGAGATAGATAATATCCTGGATTAGCACATAGGCTACTTTTTATCCCGAAAAATCAAAGAGTTCCCACGGGATTTCGAAAAACCTAAATCCACGCGGGCGAAGTCGCGGGCATCGGCTAGTAGATGATAATAATTACAACTTCCGAGTAAGCCCGTCCTTTTTAAGGGTTCCGTACCTCAAAAGGAATAACGGAACCCTTATAGGGTCACTTTGTGGTCTGTCTGTCCGTCCGCTTTGCGGGTAGGGCAATTCCCTTTCCTGCATGATCCTCATCTTCAACACCCTCTGCTCCTGTCAGCTCCGTCCTGGCTTTACTTTAGTCACTCCGTCACTCCTATAGAGCGCCTTCGAAGCAGTCACAACGGCTATTAATCCAGGATATTATCTATCTCTATTCCAAGTTTCAGTCAAAGCCAGTAGTTTTTGCGTGAAGGAGTAACTAACATACACACAAACACAAACTTTCGCCTTCATTCCTAATATTAGTGTGATTTATTTATTTATTTAGTAGTAGTATATGTAAGATTTTGACTCGCGACCTTTCGAATCGCATTCCGCCTCTCATACCACTGAACTATTCAGGTTAATTTGCTTCCACAACAAATACTGGTCAATTAATCATGCCGGTCAAAATACCCGTGGCGGAGTGACGCGGGGGCGGGCGGGCGTCAAAAATGACGAATCTGCCTTTTGTGCGCCGCCTAAGTACCTAGTACAACATTGCTAGGTATAATAATCATTTGTATAGGCTTAGACAGATAAATCATTAAGGCATAGTCGCCACGGCAAACGCTGTGGTAACCAGCCACAAACAATGATCATCCTAAACCGATAGGCATCCACTGCTGGACATTTTTTAAATAATTCGTGTAAATTAAAAATTTTAACACCCCCGACAAGTGAAGGTTACAGTAACTAGAAAAGAGCTGATAACTTTCAAACGGCTGAACCGATTTTCTTGGATTATAGCTAAGAACACTTTCGATTAAGCCACCTTTCAAAAAAGAAAAACTAAATTATTCATACTAAATCGGTTCATTAGTTTAGGAGCTACGGTGCCACAGACAGATACACAGATACACACGTCAAAATAGCATCCCTCTTTTTGGGTCGGGGGTTAAAAATAGGTACTATTGTACACTTTTTGTTTGTCTGATTTGTTAGATTTGAAAGATGATATATCTAAGTACCTAGTGGTGATAAATTAATTACGTAAACTTAAAACTAAAGCTACGAGGGTCCCAAACGCGCCCAAGTCTGAGAAGAGCCCACGATAAACTATATCCTTTTTTTTATTATCACTACTTTACAAAATCACTTATACTTCTTAGAACTATCAAAGCTGTTTGGCAACTCATTCCCAAGCTTTCGTATCATTTAAATAATCCTTTACAATATTTTATAGCAAATAAATAAATTTCATTTCATTTCATTACATTGTAATAGGATATTCCTATCAGTTTACGTTTTATGAAAACTTTGAACTTGTTGAGAGACATCTCCAATATGTAAGTTGTAGATAAAGATTAATATATTTGCTACTTCACCATTTCCACGCGTCTTATCCGTACTTCATTCATGAAATCCGTGTCGCGAAAATGGTCCCCAGTGTAAATAATTACAGAGAAGGGCCGCTATTTATCTCGCAGTGCGACAGTTATGCGCTGTTACCATGATTTATGCTGTGCTCTTGATTCCAAATTAGATTGAAGAGAAGTTTGGTATCTTTGACTAAATGACTGGGTGGATACGTGGAATTGTGACGATCTCTTTATTTTGGTAGTGTGATAAGTCGCCTACAGTTTAGAGGTCCGGGGTTCGTGATTTGAGTAATTTTTAGGGTACCGTACCTCAAAAGGAAAAACCCTTATAGGATCACTTTGTTGTCTGTCCTGTCGAGTCTGTCAAGAACACCTATGAAGTGAAATGACCTATGAACCTAAGTGAAAGGTTTTAGGTTTCATTTTTAGAGTTCCGTACCTAAAAAGGATATTTTAAATAAAAAAATTAAAAATTTAATAGATTTAAGGTAGTTCATTAATATAAATAACTTAATTTGATTGATAGACAAGCTACCTTCTGATATTTTTAATAGCAATGAGTAGTTTTTGACATATTATGTATTTATTTTTGTGTTGATTTTATTTAGATTTACCTGTGTAAACTTAACCTATGCTATCGAACCCATATGAATGTAGTTCACGTACGTACCTATCGCACCATCTTCGCTCCCCGCTAATTGGGGAAGCAATTACCCTAATTACCCGCTCCGCCGGAACATTTTGCAGTTTCATCTACCATTCACCTACCTATAAGTGATCTACCAATATACAATATTTAACTAGTAAAGGGGTATCACATGAAAAGCCTAAAGACGAAAATCTTTAATGAATGTGTCCTGCCTGTGATGACGTACGGAGCTGAAACGTGGACACTGACAGTTGATCTTGTCCACAAGTTCAAAGTCGCTAAGCGTGCTATGCAGTGAGAGACAAAATTCGTAATGACGAAATTCGTAGGAGAACCTGAATGACCGACATAGCTCAAAGAATTAGCCAGCTGAAGTGGCAGTGGGCAGGCCACGTCTGCCGCAGAACTGATGGCCGCTGGGGCAGAAGTGTTCTGGAGCGGAGACCGCGTATCAGCAAGCGCAGTGTGTACTGTGTAATAACTAATAAGCTACCCGTGCGAAACCGGGGAGGGTCGCTAGCACAACTTAAATATAAGCGACATAGTTATCCAAAAACAAGAACCAAATAAATGTGTGAAACAAACGCGTTGAGAGGTAATTCCGCCAACGATAAATCAAGTGTTGACATTGTTGTTGACAGCTGGTGACTGATTCGTCGAAGAGACCACGTGGGAGAGTAGAAAGCTCTTTCTAGGTACAAGTTAGTCCTTTACTGCAATCTCACCTGGTGGTAAGTGATGATGCAGTCTGAGATGGAAGCGGGCTAACCTGGAAGAAGTATGGCAGTTTTTATTAAACCATAACCCCTTTGGGTTGTACACAGCATCGTATTAATCGAAAGAATTATTCGTGACTATGTGTGAACAATCTAAGTGTGGAATCAACTCCCTTCGGCGATCTTCTCACTAGATTACAATATGGGGTTATTCAAGGGGTCGACCAACAAATGCCTGAAAGGCCGGCAACGCATTGGCGCTTCCTCTGGTGACGTAAATGTTCATGGGCGGCGGTAATCACTTAACATCAGCTGACCCGCCGCCGCGCCGGCTCTTTTGCTCGCTATTTTAATTAAAAAAAACAATCGTGCTGAGAGGTAATGCCGCCAACGATAAATCAAGTGTTGACATTGTAGTTGACAGCTGGTGACTGATGCGCCGAGGAATCTACACGGGGGTAGGGAGTTCTATTTTTCGCTAGGCCAATTTTTTTCGAATTTAATTATACCCAATGTTTTGCCACGTAAACGTTATGATCTGCTCATCTCATCCTGCTGTTTTAAACCGTATATTTTTTGAAAGCTGTGCCACACATTACCAGTTATACCTACGGGTTCGGTTATCCCAGCGCCTCTAATACTTTAGTATTAAAGTCAAAAGACCTCAAGCAGAAAAAGCCCGGATCAAATTGTGTCATGTGTGGCACAACCCGAAAAAAAGGTCTCAGCTCAGCATAAATGCTGAATGCCCTGTCCATAGACAAAAAACAAGTAAAGGAAAAATCCGAAAACCGTGAATTTGTGGTAACATCACAAAAAAATTAAAATGTTTCAAATTTCAAAGTAAGATAACTATACCAAGTGGGGTATCATCTGAAAGGGCTGTACTTGTATATTCTAAAACAGATTTGTATTAATTTTATGCATAATAGTTTTTGATTTATCGTGCAAAATGTCGGAAAAACTATCCGAGTACGGAACCCTCGGTGCGCGAGTCTGACTCGCACTTGGCTGGTTTTTTCTGTTAATAATATGTAAACTCACATAATATAAATTACCTTTTTCCGCAACGTAGGGTAAACCGTATCGCGCTATTTCCACTAATACTCAATTTCCGGGCTCGATCAACGAATACCTGTACATTGGCGCGTCGTAAAAAAACTACTTCTATAACTAAAAATAATATACTACCCTCCGGTTCGGAAAGCAGTTTTACTGAGTAGAGCCGAGAACTTAGAGGAAATGGCTGGATGAGGAAGGCTGAGGGCCGGGTGTGGTGGCACTCATTAGGGAAGGCCTATGTCCAACAGTGGATATTCACACTGATGATGTTACAAAACAGAGAATTATATGTTGTCCGTATCTCAATAAATGAATATAAACTAACTACCTTACAAAAGTTTAATTACAATTCTACAGGATGCAAAACCCAAAGGCTCGGTGAAATCCATTCGCCGACGAAGTTCAAAGTTAAATAAAATAACCGGCGGTCTCGGTTTAACCGGTTTATTTTGAGTTAAAAGCAGTTTATTTAACTTTATTTGCTTCTCTTCAGTGTCCTTTTAGAGAAAAGTAATTATTACTTATTGATAAACTTTTACGTGTTTTTTTAAACCATTGGTTCTTCTAACCTCTCAGAAGAGAAAACTTGTCATCACAAGAAAATCAGTTAAGTGCGACTCGTACTCGCACAAGGGTTCCGTATATCATACCGTAACTAGTATAGTTGCAAGTTAATAACGGACTGCGCCATCTAAATGTGATTTTGTAAACTAATGATTTCGGAAACACAAAGCTTTATTTATTTTTTGTGATGGAACCACAAATTGATGGTTTTCGGTTTTTTTTCTTTACTTGTGCTATAAGACCTACCTGCCTGGCAAATTTTAATGATTCTAGGTTAACGGGAAGTACCTATTGGTTCCTTGACAAACACAACAGACAGACAACGAAGTGATCTCATAAGGGTTCCATTTTAGGTACGGAACCTTTCCTTTTTCTAACGGATTTTTCCTTTACTTGTGCTATAAGACCTACCTGCCTGACAAATAATGATTCTAGGTTAACGGGAAGTACCTATTGGTTCCTTGACAAACACAACAGACAGACAACGAAGTGATCCTATAAGGATTCCTTTTTAGATACCTAGATAGATAGACAGAAGTCCTTATTGTACACAAAAACACATGTAAAGGAACACAACACAGAAAGAAGTAAATAGAAAAAACAATTGTGTGCAAAGGCGGCCTTATTGCTTAGAGCAATCTCTACCAGGCAACCTTTGCTGAAAGGAGAAGCTAATGTTGGATAGTAGCAATTCGCAAAGAATTAATCGAAATTAAATTTTAGGTACGGAGCCCTAAAAATCAAACCTATAACTTTTCTCTTAATAAATCTACACTGTATTGCTACGGCAGAGAGGTCAATTAGCTGCAATTGAGAATTTCCCGCAAACTAATACATGTACATCCAAAACGTCAACATTGTAAACCGTCGTAAGCGATGTGTACAGAACATCTCAGTGTCACATGAATTTACCAATTACACGCGGACATTAAGACGTTTTGAATCGCTTCCAAAATTAGCACAATAAACATTACAGACCAAGAGCTGGTAACCTGAATAACCCAAGAGCTTAAACATGACCAATTTTCCTTGTTACTAATGGCGCAAAATAATATTTGGGCTCTAGCACCGATAATCTACACAATACCATACTTACGATATGTTTATCCCCATGACAAAACGGCCCGTCTACGTCCCTGGCATTGTACGTATGTTATTAGTTATAATTTAATAATCAGTCCGATGCAAATTAGAATTTCCCGCAAACTAATACATGTACATCCAAAACGTCAACATTGTAAACCGTCGTAAGCGATGTGTACAGAACATCTCAGTGTCACATGAATTTACCAATTACACGCGGACATTAAGACGTTTTGAATCGCTTCCAAAATTAGCACAATAAATATTACAGGTCAAGAGCTGGTGACCTAATTGACCAAAGAGCTTAAACATGACTTTTTATTATTATCGCCGACGTTAGGGTTTGCAATCCGGCGTCATTTTCAGTCCGGCCGGACCCGTCCGGGTTCCCATCGATCAGGCTGGATCAGGCCGGATTGATCCATTTTTCCGGATTGCAATCTCTAGTCGACGTCAACTGATATGTTCATTACTGGACATAGTTCTCTTGTAAGGTCTTCCACGCGCCGCTTTTTTGCGTTGCCATCATCCAGAAGCTCCCTGCGACTCGTTTTACGTCGGCTGTCCACCTAGTGGGAGAAATCTTGTTATTCTACAATGTACGGTCAGTCTCAGAATTCGAGTAGTTATTCCGCGAAACTATTGCACCAAAAATCTGTAACGCTTACGACCTTTTAAGAGTCTAAAATGGAGAGTGACATAGTTCAACTTTTTATCCCGGAAAAGCACACCTTTATAAACCTAAATCTACTCGGGCTTCAGCTAGTCGAAAATAAACTTTGTAGTCTTACGACGTGCAAACGACATTCAACTTAAAGATGGTAAAGCAATTTTATGATTGAAGTTAACATGTACAAGCACTTAGACCACATCGTTCACCGGCTCTCGGTCTAGCGTTGAATGTTATTTAGGCAATTCGATGCAACGACCTCAAAAAAGCGCAACATTCATTGATTTTTATTACGTTTAAGAAAGATTTTGACTCGAACGAGAGCCAAAAGCGACGGGGTGACCCGACGTTATTTTTGGCTTCTAAATTTATAGTACAAATACTTTCTTAGGGATCCGTACCCGAAGCATGCCAACGGGATGTTATTACTAAGTGTCCACTGTCCGTCCGTCTGTCTATCAGCGGGCTGTATCTCGTGAACCGTAATAGTTAGAGAGTTGAAATTTTCACGGAATGTGTATTTTCTATTGCCGCTATAACAGCAAACAAGAAAAAATTTAAGTGACGCCGGGCAAATTAAAAAAATAGTACGTTTGACGCCTGCCAGTGACGACGAAGTTCCCTATGCCCTAATTCGCACGAGCGTTAAAAAAGCGTTGCGTTAAAACCCGGCGTTGCGCTGAAAATGCAAAGTGCGCGTTAAAAAAGCGTTGACGTTTGAACAGATACCTACTTGGGAATGCGTTTGTTCTATTTGAACGCTTTTTTTAACGGACGTTAAAAAAGCTCTCGTATGAATGAGGCCCTGTGGCGTATCGAAATATTACTTTGGAGTAAATGAAGTTTAATGGCACGGAACCCTCCCATGGCTGCGATCTACTCGCACTTGGTGTCTTGTTTTATATTAAACCCCGTTTAGACGAACCGCGCACCGCATTCAAATGAGGCGAAAATCTACTGCTTTGCATAATCTAATAACAGAGAATGGCGGTTTACAACTTATTGTGTTTATTTTAACTGGCTCCTGGCCACAAGGTCTTTTGGAGGGTGACCGCGACAGATTACAAACATCCATGTCATTAGGAGCCCTAAAAACCACCATCATAATAAAACTACCGTACCGACGTAGTACAAAAGTGGTACCATAAACAACCATAAACAATCAAAGAATCTCTATAACTCTATATCCATAAACTTATTGTAAACCTCTATCGATCAGTGTTCTAAATAAAGCTTTATCGATATGTTACTGGTCAAACCGGATTTTAGGACAAACTAATTTTGCCTAGGGCAAACTAATTCGTTGTATGTTATTTAGACGCTTGGGGTAATATAATGGAGTGTTTTAGAGCAGCTGAGATTTATATAGAGAACTTTGATTTTGCTCAAACTTAGAGATATACGAGAAAGAGTTATGTTTCTGTCGGATATCTGTCTGTCTTTTAACTTGAAGTAAGCAAGTTAAAATACACTATCTTAAGTGTGCTACGCTAAAAGAACCGCTTCATGATGCCTTCATTCAGCTTCGCATACTTCGTTACGCTACTCCATTCGGCCACGTAGGCTCGCTTACTTGGTGGATCTCTTTCGCAAAATTTATGATTTACAAAACCATTATAGAGGTAGACAGACAAGACATGGTGGAGTACGCTTGTTTGGATCTCATTCAAACACTTGCTTATCCCCGCGACTTCGTCCTCATGGACTACACTAACAAACCCCTATTTAACCCCTTTAAGGGTTAAATTTTCAAAAATCCTTAGCGGTTGTCTACCTTCCTTAGCGGTATCCTTAGCGGTTGTAGGTAATAACTATCTGCAAGCCCAATCAGCCCAATTGGTCCAGTATCTTGGGATGTGCATTGATAGATCAGTCAGTTACATTTCCTTTAATAATATATTTATAGATAGTTAAAACATGATTGTAGGAAATAATTCTCCGTAAAATTAGTATCTTTTATGTGATTATAATATTTTAGGACTAGAAAATTCGGCCTAGACATAACTAATTTATCCTAAAACCGGGTTCAGCCGGTAGCATTACATTCGTAACCCGAATTCGTATTCTATTAGTTAAATGGGATCCACTAGTTGGTTCCTTGGCATGAGGCATGTTTTGATAGGAGCTCAACAAATATAGAGTTGTTGATTCACCTAATTTATGGGGGGTTTTCGAGATATCCCGTTTTGCTGAATAAACATAATTCTATAAACTATCTACAGTAACTTGGTAATCATCAGCAACAACAAACGATAGATATCTATTGCTGGGCATAGGTCTCTTGGATTCAAAATTCAAAATATTTTTATTCAATTAGACTTTTACAAGTTCTTTTGAATCGTCAAAAGCATCTACCATTGGTTCGGAATGCCTTTCCTACCGAGAAAAACTAGCAAGAAACTCGGCGGTTGCTCTTTTCAAAGATTTGATATACAATATTATGCCATGTATAAAAGCAATTATGCCATGGATAAATGCGAATGTGTCTGTTTGTTGGTTTATTGGTTGGTTGGTCTGTCCTTCAATCACGTCGCAACGGATCGACGTGATTTTTTTGTATGGGTATGGTTAAAGACCTGTAGAGTGAGTGACGTATAGTACTTTTATCCCGGAAAAATCAAAGAGTTCTCACGGTATTTAAAAAAAATTATATCCACGCGAACGAAGTCGCGGGCATGAGCCAGTAGGAAAAGGGGTTTTCCTTAAGAGGGGTCTCTCCGTCACTCGCTTCATACAAACGTAGTTCCAATTTCATTTGTATATTAAGCAACCAAAGTCCATGAAATTTTGCAGACATATTCTAGAAACTAATACTTATGTATTAATTTCCCAGTTAATTTCATACCTTCCTAAAAATAAATTTTCCATAGGCTTGAATGAAACATCAATTGAACAAAACAACGATCAGTTACTAAGACTTCCTCACAATTATGTAAACGCGGAAGTTTATACCGCCCACACACGCAACGTCAAAAGTATTTCACTAGTTAATTATCTACTGTGAAAATAATTACTGGTAATTGGTTTTGATGTCTATGTAACTGTCTATTCCAGTTTCTATATATGTATATCTAGTTGTTAGTATTGATATTCCAAATGACCAAAGTAATTTGTCACTAACGGGATGTATCC